>NC_136426.1:296339789-296939789 GCF_052849685.1 Lactuca virosa
ACCAGAAATTCTCAACCCCCGAAACAATCCTTTTGAGCCAACCACCTCGAATTTACCATTACGACCTTGAAGAATTTCTAATCCCCACAAGGTCTCTGACCAATGGCCACCTGTCGTGGAGACACTCGTCCTTTCCTAAACACGTACATCATGCATTACCTCACTCTGCACCTCACCTCGACCACCAATAACCCTGGTCTCATGTATTTATACCGCATGTCTCTATATCCAATTCTCTAACCGCCCCTGAACAAATCTCTGATCCTTTCAATAAAATACACGGATCTCCCCCACTCAGGGTTCGAACCATCACCGCAGGCATACCAACAATCTACTCCATGGACTGTTTCACCAGGTATATCACACTTGACACTTGAAACGAATCACGCAATCATTCAAAGATCTTCCCGATGGAAACCAAGCAACTCCAATTATCCCGCATCTCAGACAAAACCTCAGAATCCTCCCAACGTTACTACCTCTAGTCATCTTGAATGTCTCAGACCGACACACCATCGGATACCCCGACTGTTCCGAAACAGTCCTGACTCTCAATCTGGAAATAATGCACTATCACACACCTCGTCTCAGATTCCTCAACCAGCCTCCCAACGTGTCATTCAAATCTCATACTGACACACTACAGGACATCTCAACTGTCCCGTAGTAGCCACGATTCTCAATCTGAAAATAATGAACTATCACACTCCCCATCTTTTACTCCCCAACCAACGTCCCGTCATGAGAGCAGAGACCTCACTCCCACACTCGATATCCATCATAGACAATGAGGGCCACCGCCCTGATATACTCCTCTTGATCGCCCGACACTGTTGCTAGCATATGCCCTACTATACTCAAATAGGGTATATCCGTGACCATCTCAGTCCCCACTGATGCCTCTCTCATGCTATAATATTACCTTGCGGCAGACATACTGCCCAGATACTCTGGTGAAAGATCGAAACAATTGCTACCCCACAAGGTTTACCTTCAAACTCAGAAACTGGAAACACAATATCTCTTTTGCTTCTCACAAGAACGGAAATAACACAACTCTGGTCACAAAAAGTGACATCTCCACTATCAGCCGATTGCTCAACTCAGACTGCAATCCTCCATATATCACCATCTCTACTCATCCCTGACTCTTGCGACTCCAACTGGCATCTCACCAATAAAATCTCTCGGAAACCGACTCGATTTCTCTTCTTATGGTATGCTCCATTGAAACTCATTTGACATGGCCCTCAGGCCCCACACTCTATCATATATGTTCTCAGTCTACTCAATCACAACGGGATAACTGGTGAACTCTTAAGCACAAACCGCCACGAACCATGGTACTCGAACCAAGATATCTCCTCTCAATCTGCCACAAATCATGGTGCTCGAACCCTGTTATCTCCTCTCAATCTGCCACAAATCATGGTACTCGAACCATGTTATATCTTCTCAATCTGCTACTCGAGTATGGGTCCTTTGCTTTCAGTAGTACGGGCCCATACTACCTGCCACATCTACCCATACTTTCCACACGGATCGTCCCAGATTTTCTAAGTAGTTGCTCAACCTCCTCAATCACCAATCCCATCACGCGTATTCGCTCCCCAGCGAAACACTCTCCTCTAATAGCGTACTCATCTGACTAAGTTCACTCCCTAGGCTCTTCCTAGGTTCTCACACTTCTCTGCCATCAGCTGCTGAAGAACTCCTCATGATGCCAGCGATCTACCTCCTGAATATCGTCATATTCACTTAGTAGCTGTCTCCCATCATCAAAACTTCCACAAAGCACAAAGCAAGCAACATTCGGGCATCGAATCACCTCCACCAACACATAAAACCACTTGGCACACAACTCCACTCGCTCGATGCGCAACTCTAAAAGGCATCCCCGAACTCAGGCAACCCTATCTCTCGTGGGTATCTCAGTACTCTCTCAGTAGATTTCTCAAATGCTCATCAAGGTATCTCTCCTAAATTATCTCTTAACTCAGAACTCCCTCACTGAGTAATTCCTGGTAGATATTATTATTCATCATATACTCAACGCACATAACAGATAGCAATAACTCCTAGCTAAGGCATCACAAATCAGGCAACTCTAGACCTAAAATATGAAATACCTAGCCTACCCCTAGCATGCATAAATAATATCTCATAAGACAAAAGTAAGGGTATTTTGGGAAATCACTGTTCGGGCTCTGGCTGATTGTACACACTACTCCAACTCATTTTCTCTTAAAACTCTTTCTCATTTTAGAAAAACCATTTCTTTTGAATTTTTTTCTCAAATCCTCAGTTTGAGTTCAGACACACCCGGAGGTGCATCCGAATCCCTCAAACCAAGGCTATGATACCAACTTGTAACACCGTAAATTTTCAAACAAAATTTTCATTTAAAATCATATAATTCCCATAACACATTTAATAAAAACCTCATTTATTAAATTTACAAATCTAACTCCATAATTGTTTGATTAAATCCAGGATCCTCAAAACATAGCTCATGATTGACCCAACCCTAAGGTCAACAGAAGTCAAACTCGAGTCAACAGTCCATGTTTGACCCGACTCTCTGAGTGCACCCATGTGACTCGTCGAGTCTACTCATTTCCTCAAAAGTCTCGCGAAGGTCCAGCTTAGCTCGTTGAGTTGACCCCCAACTCGCCGAGTTATCGCATGATCAAGCTCATCGGGACAAACCCTCACCGACTCGTCGAGTCAGGCCATGGACTCGGCGACTACCTTCGATCTGATTTCTCATTCAGACGATTTAAGGTAGATCTATCACTCCAAACACTAGATCTACCATCCTAAGGCTCGATTGACACGTAAAGCTTCGATCTTTACACTCATGAATGGTGGTTTTGCTCCAACCTACCAATACATGTTCTCATAAGGTGCTAAGCACCATAATCCTCATGTGGATGAATAAAGTTGGGAACTTTGGACTCGAGGGACCTCACAAGGTCTAGATCTGAGGTTTAAATCCCAAGACAACTCTATATGCTTGAAGTCCTATAAAAAGGTGGAAGAAACCCTAATTTTCCATAGCAATGAGATCTAGGAAAATAAATGGGAAAGGTGTAAGCTTTTACCTCCCACTAAAGCCCTTGCATGAAGATACACCAGATCCAACCAATTCTCTTGCTTCCTTGATGGATAATCTCCTCTTCTCCTTAAGAGATGCACTTGGTTACTCCAAGATAGCTTCTAAGACTCTCATAGCTCCCTATACATGTTTAGGGTTTTACACAGGAAGGTTACGCAGCTGGTGAGGCAGAAATGGGGACATAAATTCCATTGTATAGGCCCCAACATCGGAAAATTAGGGTTTCTCTACCCAACACCTACTCGACGAGTCGGCTCTCTGACTCGTCGAGTCCATTCATTAATTCCACACGGACAACTCGATCCTAATCGACGAGTTGGACTCACAACTCGTCGAGTCACTCCATAGATCTCAAAACTAATCACAAAATAATATACTTGAAAGTCCGGATGTTACACTTCAACATTACGAAATCACCCAACTGGAATTTTATGGGTCGCCTCCTCTTTTCTACATAGGACTTATGTCGATCCTGGGCCGCTTTCATTCTTTCTCGTACAATTTGAATACTGTCAGTGGTTTCTTGAATCATTTCACGGCCACTAAGGACTTTCTGTCCTACATCATGCCAACATAATGGAGTATGACATTTACGCCCATATAATGCTTCATATACCTTCAGTATATTTTCTGCTGTTTGGATTGTTCTCTTCTTCTGACCGTCTGTCTGGGGATGATAAGTTGTGATAAGAGTAACACAAGATCCCAATTCACATTGCATACATGTCCGAGAATGAGAAGCGAAGCTACTATCACGATCGGAAGTAATCTTTAGCGGCACACCATGTCTCGCAACAGTTTCATCCAAGTATACTTATGCGTATTTCTCTATTGGATCTATCCGGGGTAGTCTAGGAAAATCATCGGGGAAAGCGTCAGGATATTCAGGAATATCATGTATAGTTTTCTTCTCCTCTTCTGAGGTATCAACTGTATAGGCTAGATAAGTAGAATACTACTTCGATGTAAGTTTATGAGTTTTTAGGAAAGAGATTATTTTTAAGACTTTAAGTCTTTCTTTACCAATGACATAAAATATAATTCTCTCCTTCAATAGGAATGTGTAATATCTTTTCGTAACATAAGAGTTCTACGTGGTTCTTTAATAATCAATCCATGCCGAGAATAATATCAAAATTGGGCAAGGAGATAGAAACCAGGTTAGCAAGAAAACTATAACCTTCAAATTCTATGACACAATCTCTATAGACTTTATCAGCAAGTAATGATACACTTCCCGCGGTATCTCCATGAAATAATTGGGCGAATTTATAACAAGCAATTTGAAAAGAATGCGCAATTTCATGAGACACAAAAGAATCTGAGGCATCAGAATCAAATAAGATGTGAGCAGGTCTAGAGTTGACGAGAAATGAACCAGTCATAACATTCGAGTCCTTGCGTTCCTTTAACTAAATGACTGTCAAACTCTACAAACTTCTTAATTGATGGCAGTGCTCAAATCTCCACTCGCTCATCGTTCTCTATTGGGCTTGTGGTCCTAATCTCTGAGTTAAAACTCAATTCTCATTGAAAACTTTTGCTCCTTCTTAAATTCGATTTATAGACTCAATCCAGGATCAGGTCTTCACTTTTGTTACAATAACAACTCAAATGGTCATATTCTAATGACCTTTGATTTCATAACGCAACAGACGGACAATGAACTATACTCTTATTTCTATTAGTCAAACACTATCATAGAAGAAGCTTTCCTTCATGTTCTAATGTGATATAATATCTTTATAACTAGTAGCATTTCTAGCTAATAGTTTCTTAATCCTTTAATGAAGGCTGTTAAAATTTTATTGACTACCTCGACCACCTCCTTCTTCAATCTTCCGACTGAAGTTTCGTCGCTACACAAAACATGGTTCTCTGAACCAATCAACTCACTTCGTAGATTTATATTAACCGGACTCGATTTTTTTTATGACCACTAAGGTCTGAACAAAAATCATCTTCTTAGTCATCATTGAAACAAAGGTAATGATATACTCGAACAAAAACGAAAATAAATTTCTAGCTTCTTGGTAACCTTGTGACTTTCCATGATCCAAGTGTGAGTCATGTGCTTCTAGTAGTATAGGCCTCTACTACTATTCACACCTACTCCTACTCTTCCCAAGTATTGTCTCGCAGTTCCCAAGTCACCATACAAAAGTTTTCATAAGGCAACTTATCACACCTAAGTGTGTTCAAACAAGCTCATAAAAAAATTTCTCCTAGACTCAATTAGGGATTTCGTGTTTCTATCAAACGTATCTTGGATTTCTTAAATTCTCCTTCTAGAATTCTTTTATGCATAAGCTCGATCTAGCATATCCTAATATTTTTCCTAGATCGATAGGAATTTCACTTCCAAATTCTTCATATAAATTCTTTATCAGGTAGTGTCTACTTTACAAGATATACTATACCAGAATTTACTCTAGTAGTGTGGAGACAAACGGTCTCTAACTATCTGTATCATCTTCTAACTCATGCAAATCACTATTCACATTTATTCATTTCATTATCCTTTCATGACATCGTCATTCCTTTATATGGGAAAATTTTCCTCTCATCGGTGTATCTTTTAAGTCTACTTTATAGGAATCTATCCTAGGAAGTCTGCATTTTAACTGCATCTCAACATGTTCTACTAGCTTCGACTTGGTTCTCTATCACTCCTAACAGCAACATCTCTTCTCATACAACACTATAAGTGTATATCTTCTTCAACTATATACTCTACCTTACTCTGACTAGTAAGTCATTCAGCCTAACTAAATGACTCATTTCACCATCCTAATCAAGTATGTTAAAGTCAGCTTAACACACTATGGAACTTTCATAAAGATGGGATAGAAGTCAATTATCACTCGATATTATTAAATACTAAGTCTGAGCATCTTGCATAGGGTTACATATCAGCTCTTACCATACTACTCGAACTGCATACTACATCACAATGTTAGGCAAGGTCTTGGTCTATTGAGTCTGAAAACTTTGTTAGCCTTTCCTTTGATCTTCATTGAATTCTTCTAAATCTTGCACAACATCAGTCTCGATATCATTGAAGTATTTATCACAATCTTCAGTTCTTCTAACTCTATAATCAATCACTGCTTTAATTTGGTCAGCGGTGGAATAACTTCAGGGATTACACCAAAACATTCATCTCGTCCGAATATAATTTGAACACACAACATTCCTCCAAAGGTGTTATTATTTTATCAACCATAGTTTGAATGTACAATACCACTCTATAGGTATTAATACACTATTTGCGGTATCACTTGATAGATTTTATTTTACGATATCCTTTGACTGTTTATCGATGTCAACTATCGTAAGTCTCCTTAGTACCTTGAAAAGTTTCATGCCGATGGAGTAGAAGAAACAGAAACAGTTCTATCGACACGTGGATGCTTCGGAAGAGAAAGAGTGTCACAACTAGGAATTTTGGTGCCTTGTAACTACAACAATTATATCAATTATGAAGCAACAATATGAAAGCATGTATGATGCTTATTCAATAACAACAAAACTTCATCAAATACTCCATTCAAACACTACAAATAGTCAACAAAGAATTGGAAACCCTTGAAATCCCGGTTTAAGTCCATTTTGGACTAGGATTTCCTTATTGGGCCTAATGGACCAATAAGCTTCCAATTTAACTATTTTGAACATAGAACTCTCAAATGGGCCCTAATTGCACCCATATACATGAAACTTAATATTTTGGGCCTTATAAGCCTAAAATAAACTAAGTTAACTTTAATGAGCCTTATTGGTTCACAACAAAATTTAAACTAGCCCTAGTAGGTCATAAAAATCATACTTTTATTTATTTGGGCCAAACATCATCTAAATGAACCATAATATGGACTTAAGCATGCAAGGCCCAATTTTCTTCCCTTCTCCTCTCCATTCTCGGCCCAACAACCCAAGAGAGAAAGGGTTGACTTTAGTATTGCCACCTCACTTTTACCCATAGGACTTCCATGCTTATAACTCATATTTCCATGCAACCATCTCATCAAAGTCTCTCTTCTCTCCTCTCTCTTTTGCTCTCGGCCGAAACAAGACACAGACACACTCACAAAATTCATCTCCACTCTCTCCAAATCCTCTCAAGAACACTTGCACTTATTCATCAAATTTTCGAGAATTTGAAGATTTTCAAGGAAATTAACCCACAAAATTCATCATCTAAGGTAATTTGATGTTTAATCCATGATCTAGCTACTTCATTTCATCAAAAATCTCTTCTAAATCTAATCAAACTCGTGATCTTGCACCTTAGAAACATCTAAGTTCGAGATCCTCCAAGAAAGCTTGCTAGGATCGAATTTTCTTCATCTCCTCTTCAAAAACCGAACACACAACTCAAGGTGAGCTTCATACCCTCTCTTTTCGGTTTTTATGTGTTTTATGGGGGAGAATACAAGAAAAATGTGTAGATCTATGTGTATGTGTATGCTATGTGTGATTTTATGCATGCTATGTGTGATTTTATGCATGTATGTGTGTTTTTATGTAACTAAAAAGGGGTGATACTCGAGATCTATGACATGAGAAAGGAAACAAACATGATCTAAGTTATTTTACACTAAACAAGTCAAGAATAATAACTTATAAGATTATGATGAACATATTTCTAACATAAAACCCATTTTTGGGCTTAAATTGTCAAAAATACAAAACTTGGGTTAAAAATTGTCAAGTCACGGTTTCTTAAGGGCCAAAAAAGTCAAAACAGTTTCCATAATTGTTTTTCTGAATATTAACATTTTCAAAGGACTTGAAATGTAAATTTTTAGCTTAATGGGCTAATTTTGGGCTTTTTGGCCCAATAAGCCCAAGATTGCGAAAAATGACAACCAAAGGGGCTGAAATGAAACTTTATTCAAAACAGGGGATAAGAAGTGTAACAAAACTATTTCAAGAGTCAAAAATGCTTTTCATATCCAAAAAGGATAAAAAATGTAAAGTTTTTGGATTTTGGGCCAAAACTGTAAAAATTGCGAAAAATAGGGTTTTGAACCGAGAAATACCATTCTGGAAGGGCTGAATCTGTTAACAAAATAACTTTTGGGTTAAAACTATCATTTCAATAAATTTGTGATGCAAAAGTGTCAAGAAAATGTTTTAAGGACTAAAAATGAAATTCTTTTATTTAAAAGACTAAAATTGTTATTTTTATAAAAAGAAAGGTAGTGAAAAGGTCAAATCCCCACTTTTAAACAAACTATTTCATTAAGTCAAAATACAAAATCACGACTACCGACAAATCGAAAGACGAATACACGTTTAACTCCGAATATCGTGATAAACGAATCGATCGGTCTCGAATCGATACCAAACCAACAAACGTTAAATCAAACCCTTCAATAGTTACGCGATACCTAAGATGAGTAGATATACAAACTTTGGGCTTGAAAGTTTCAAATCATGCTTGTTGGATCTTGCAAGTCCATCAACATGATCTTTGGGCCCAAAAGGATAACGCTTATATGTTATTGGGCCTCCTATGGCTCAATTCCATATAAAAGGACCTTCAATGGCTTTTATGTGCTATTGGGCCCAAGTGGTCCATTAGTATGGCTAGTAAGGTCAGAGTAATCAAATGCGAGTTGGGCCAACGTGTCCTTCGCATCCATGACAACCTAAGGTACTTACGATAAGTAGCAGGACTTCGTACTCCTCTTCTCTTCGTTCGCTAAGGCTCATGAGTAATCAAAGTAGACGGAATTAGGACGTTATTCAACAGTAATCAAGGTGGTGTGGATTAAGTGAGTAACGACGGACGACACCTCTATGGGACGTTTGTAGTTGGTTGTTATAACATTTCTTCACCGGACATCGTTACGACGTCTCACTTGGTTTATCCGACACCATCCGAGTATTCAAGGATGAGTAATCAAAAGCCATTCGTTGTGGCGGTATAATAATTTGTAATCACGTATACCTTTCGACATCGGAAAACATCGGGTTTTCCGGGGAAATCAATACTACTCGCTCGGAATTTCTATACTATAATACAAAACACCCTTATATATATATATATATATATATATATATATATATATATATATATGTCTTGAAATCATTCATGCATCAACTTATGGATCTTCACACTTTGATAAACTATTGTCTTTTCAGAAAATATCGGATTTTTTGGGTTTTACAAACTATACAAATCATTTTATTCACAACCTTGCTTATGAACTCACCAACATTTCATATGTTGACGTTTTTCCAAAATAACTTGTATTCTCAAGTAACAGATAAGCGGAAGGGTAATACCAAGTATGTTAGAATGTTTTGTTTTGAAAACTCTGAAACAATTTGTGTTATGAATGTGTAATATTTGAAACAATGTACGGGATGTAAACAATATCAGTTGTAATGTATTGATGCATGGTGATGTTTATGTTATGATTCATGTATATTCATTGTGATGGTATTCAATTTAAGTCACGCGAGCCCCCGGACGTTTCCGCCGTCTGGTTTCGGGGGTGTGACAAAGTGTGACACTACATATCTCCAAGTCGTGTTCGCGCTTTCGGGTATTTTATTTATCTTTTAGCACATATTAGCATATAAGGCATCTCCCTTAAAGTATGCTAGTGTACACTATAGAAAGTGAGGTATTCAACCTAAAGTATACTAGGCACACATCGTACCATCATTACTTAGGAATTTAAGTTTAAGCCTAGAAATCCTTACCATTTCTAGTTTGCTTAAACTAATGCTCTAAAAATTTTGAAGTAGCTTAGTACTTTAAAATATTAAGATTTATCATTATCTAATACTCCCCTTAATTCTTTCCTACGCTTTGTATCCATATACTCCTAATGAATCCGTTCATATATTGAACTTCCGGCGGTTTAAGTCTAAATACCAATCCGTGGTATTTAGTTCACTTAAACTACTGCTCTGATACCATGACTGAAAGAACCCCTCTCTAAAATTACATCATATTACTCCAAAACATGCTACACGCATATTCATAAACAATATGTTACATTAATAGTTTAATTACAAAAGACTGGATACAAACCGACTAAGTTTTTGTATATTACATAACTACCCAGAAATTATAATTTTATACATACACAAACACTAAAAACAAAAGTAATATTATTAACTATTCTAAATATTCCAATAGTATGTGTCTATACTGGATCCTTATTACCCGCAATAGTTAAACACTGAGAGGGATAAGCGGTGACGCTTAATGAGTTCAAAAATAGATACAATATAAAGTTATGCCATATATATACCAATATGACAGAAGCAAAGAGGAACAATGAACAACAAAGGCATATGTGAATCATGTGACAAGCTTTCCATATCAACAAATGATCCGATTCAAAGATTTACAATCAATAAGATAGAACAATTTCAACTTGATATACATCAATAAGACTTCAGCCCAAGTGTCACAGAAAATAAGCGATTTCTGAGTTAACATTTTGCTAGAATTTACAGGCTTTCAACCCTATCTAGCATTCTGCCAATGCCAAAGTGATGCTTACTCATTCACTTCATGGTCAAAGGCTACATACCATTACCCAAGTGATGCTTAATTATTCACTTCGTGGTCAAAGGTATAGCTCATTATCATAATAACAAGGGAAAGTATATTGCACATATAACACATAACATACAATTGTTTCTATAATTTGAACTCACCGTGAAATAACCGGAGGTTAAAATAGTAATTTGGGAAGCAATTCGTTTCTATAATTAATTTTCTTTGATGAAAACTGGGAGCTTTATTGAAAACCGCGAGCTTTGCGAGGGTCGGGTTTCAAACCGAAAGGATAAATTTCTCGGGGTCTTTGGGCACTTCGCGACGTTCTTCGGATGTTGGGTATGATCTCGGGGCTTCGGGGGAAGTTGGAATAGCTTAAAAATAAGTTGAGGGGGTAAAGTGTGAAAATTGCTAAAATAAACCGGGAGGGTTCGCACCTCCCTTATATAAGGTGCGAAGAACCTCGGACCGAAGAAGATAAGGGACACACGGCTCGGTTCGCAGGCGGACACGGGTCCGAACTCAGATGCGCCACAACGCTGAGCACGCGTCGCATTCTTGGTGGGCCGCGCTTCGGATGCGAGGGGGGTGTGACGCGCGTCGGATGACACACCAGATCGGAACACGGGGCAGGCTCGCGAAGAGGGGCGACGTGGCCTATTCCGAGCCATACATGCAAGATTTCTCGGAATTTGAGCCCAAATCTTTAAAAATTCATAACTTCTACATCCGACGTCCGTTTTCGTCTGTATTTTTATCGTTGTACTGCTATTGACGAGACCTTCGATTCTCGTTTAGGTTGCATCGGCTAAAAATCACTCGATCTTTATTTCGAGGTTTTAGCTGTATACTGCTATAGTGAAACTTAGAAAAATCATAACTTCATCATACGAAGTCAGATTTTGACGTTCTTTTTATGAAAATTATCGGTTTAACGAATACTACGACTTTCATTTGGATCACTAAGGCTAAAAATTAGTTTATTGAAAACTCACTTTTTACGCTAAATAGTGTTTTGACGGTTTTGTCGCGGATCTTCGATTGGTCATAACTTCTTCGTTATAACTCGGATTTCGATGAGGTTTTCGCCCAAATGTTTCTAATGAGATAATATACAACTTTCAATAACATTATTTTTATTTATTTCCAACTTTATATTTTCGTTAATTTCAATAGTTGACTTTTGATCGGAATCTCAGAAGACTTCCAATACTTTCCAAATGATTCTAAACATAGTTTTACTTCAATTCTTCATAAAACTATCTTGTTAGAACTCAACACTCAAAATCATATAGAAATAATATTCATTTTTAAACAAAACATGATAACTGAACGTGTATGTTACATAAGCACTGTGGCATTACATGAAGTTGACATCCTGTAATCGCCAAAGTAGGATGTATTGTGTCATAGGTTTTTTGTAACATCTTCATTTCCAGGAAATTTCATTTTCACCCTTGGTATGAGAATTATTTGCAAATTGGTCCTAAAAGGCATTTTGTATTTTTAGAGTTGCTTGCGTACGCTAGGCGTACCCAAGCGTACGTGTCTTGGATATAAAATCCTAATATTTAGGGTTTGTGCACTATTTATTCATCCTTAACTCTCAAGGCTCCTTTCATGCATCAGCCTCCAGCCCCATTTCGACCCCTATGCAAACTCTAATCCATTTGAGAGCATTTTTGAGCCTTAAGTGTACATTTTGGTGTTCTTGAAGGAGGAAGAAGGAAGGGGGAACCATCCTAAAAGAGTTGAGCATTTTGGATCCATAATCACGTCATAATTTGGCATCATTTGAAGGTAACCGGTTGAGATGATATTCAGAGCAGTGTCTTATTTTGCTATCTTTTCAGACTGACATGTGAGTTTTCCTCACTATACCCGTGGGTCAAAGGCACCAATGCCAGCCCACTAGATTGTGTATTCTGGTATATAGGATGTTGTTATGATGTATCGATATGTTAGGTTTGTATCTTGGTATCTAGGATGTTGCTATGCGATAGTAATCCGTAGATCTGTCTGTTTGTCTGCTGACTGGTTATATAATTATCTATTATTGGATATATATGTTATTTGTAGTGTATATGTCGACATGGTATGGTGGGGTTGAAACTGTACTGCTTCGTGCTGTCAGTCAATAGACCTGGGCATTCCAACCGAAAGGTTGTAGACCAGGGGTAATCCAACCAAGAGGTTGTGGAACTGTTATGTATTGGGCAAGCCAATCAGAAGGTTGTGGGCCAGGGCATTCCAACCGAAAGGTTGTGGGCCGGGGTTAATCTTACCAGGAGGTTGTGGACCCATTATATATTAAGCAAGCCATCTGAAAGGTTGTGGGCCGAGGCATTCCAACCAAAAGGTTGTTAGCCATGGGTAATCCAACAAGAAGGTTGTGGACCTGTTATGTACTAGGCATGCCAACATAAAGATTTTGGGCCAGGACATTCCAACCGGAAGGTTGTGGCCAGGTGTAATCCAACCAAGAGGTTGTAGACCCATTATGTGTTTAATTATATGTTTGTGTAGTGGTTTTGGGGGATCTCACTAAGCTTCGTGCTTACGGTTTAAGTTTTATGTTTCAGGTGCTTCAGATGATCGTGATGAAGCAAATGCATGATCGTACACATCCTTAGATGATATATATTTTACGTATTTATGATGATATTGATTTGGGACACTCTGATATACGATTTCTGTTTTTGAGAACAACATTTTGTAAACAACTGGTTTTTATTTGGGTTTGTCAGAAAATAATGATTTCTCTTGATTTAAAAATGAAAAATTTTATCGTGGTTTTTGGGATGTTACAAGTTGGTACCAGAGCCTTGGTTTGAATGAATTGGATGAACATTCGTGTAAATTGTGACAACCGTCAAAATTTGAGACAGTTCTAGATTTGAATAAACTTAGTTGCACATATAGGCATGGCAGATAGTAGACTTTGTAACTAGGAGCTATGTTATAACCTACTAGAAACTTGGAAACAAGTAGAATCGAAGGATGGTGTACTTAGATTTCACATTGGTATGTGAATTCTACAACTTCTTAACTGTAATGACTATACATATCCGAGTCATTCTTTGACTTGAACATCTTTGCAAGAATCATGTAGACACATCATGCACTTGACCTAGTGGTATAAATTAGGTCTGATTCTCGTAGGAACTTAAGTCAAAGTTGAAAACTAGGACTAGTATACTTGATTCTTCACTTTCGCGTGAATCTCGAAACCACTACATAGAATGCCAATAAACCGATAAAAATAAATTACAAACATTATTTCTAACTTGAATAAGAGTTATGAAACTCTAAAATAGTTTGAATTCTCAAAGATTCAACTTCTTTTGATATCCAAAGATTTACAAAATTCCTTAAAAACCCTAAAAGTCATAAAAACTCAAATTTATGAGGTTTTATATTAAAATCTCATAAAAAATTATAAATACTATAATATCAAATTAATATATTTAAAATGTTGAAATATAATCAAGGAAATTAATTTAATTCATTAACATTAACTTTACATTTATAAGTTAAAAATCCAAGAGTTATGAAATTTTTTTATATAAAATACACATTTTATATAAATTGAAAGAAAATTTATAAAAATTAAGGAATTAATATAAAATAAATAAATAAAATAAAATAAAATCTCCTCTCTCCACTTAAAAATCGGCCTCATCCCTCCCAATACCACTCTTCCCCAAAACTCAATCAATTCAGTCACTTATTCACTCCACGACTCTACTTCTCTCTCTAAATTTCCCTCTTCCTTCTCTCTAAAGAAAATCGGATTGTAGAAGCAACTTATGTGGGAGATTTTTTTCCAGTTCATTATTCATATGTTAATACACATCTCTATATTTTTGTGACCCATTTGAGTGGAGAGAAATGCTAAAGAGATGACGAGAGAGATTGGGTATCCAGAGAGGTGAAATCCTTCTTTTCACTCTTTTCTTCTCTCTAAAACCCCCATTCTTTCCCTCTATGAATCAGCCCCAAAAGCCACGAATTTTACAAGTTTAAATGGTGTTTTTAAAGGCACAAATCATAGAAAAGGTAAAGCATATACATCTTTTGAAGATCCATACTAATTTTTTATAAGTTTTCTTGTTATACCTCTTTATTTTCGACATATTTTTAGTATTTTCTTCATCTTCATATTTCTTCATGATAAAATCTTATGCATGTTCATCTACCCTTAGGATTTGATGATGATGGTGGTAGATTTTCACCAAAAACATCTTGCATGTTACTAAATGGTGAAGATCCATGACCTAAACCTAAGTCAAAATCAAGGAAATGCACTTTTCTACATGTTTAGGTGGAAAAACACCACATGCACCCTAAGTTTTCTTTCAAAAATGACTTTTAAACATTTCAAACTCATGAATGGTCTTCAAACCAACATGCATGTGAAGATCTTCAAGCTTAGATGCTAGATGATCAGAGGACGAGTGATTGGCGGATGGATTGGAATGTCACCATATATGGCGGGGGTTATGTCCTTCCAATTTACCGATTTCGAAGGAAGGAGTAAGTAGGCATGCGACTTTCAGAGTTGGTGTGTAAACCCAGCACGGGGATAGTTGGCTGCGGTTTTTGGCGGCAGTATTGCAGCGTGGGGAGGCATAGGAGGATTGTTGTGGTATGGATGCCTTATGATGAGACCAAGTGTCTGCTTCTTTGGATATAGGCAGGTCATGTGCTATTTGAGGGTTTCAGGTGATCAGGGAAGTGAATCGAAAGCGACAACTTTTGTTGTCTATGATGTATCCCGATTATGAGAGTGATGCCTCTTATATATATATATATATATATATATATATATATATATATATATATATATATATATATATATATATGATTCTCGTGATGAATTGATGGTTGGGGATTTGTTGATGAGGTAATTGGTAATCCATTGTTTCTAGATAGAGAATCGGTGCCATGAGTGGACTGTCAGAATTATTGCTTGTGCATTTGCATGGGATTCGTGATATTAGATGCCGTTATGATTAGAAGTTCTTGAGTTCTCCATCTGAGATTTGGAATCTCTTTGGGTGTGCTTGGTCTTTATCTAAAGAATCATCTTGTTTTTTGTTGTATATCCCAAGGGTCAGGGATGCTATCCATCTGGGTGAGCTAGTTTGAGTTTTGGTTTGTTTAAATTGTCAGTTAGTGGTGGTTCGAACCCTAGGTAGGGGAGAATTGGGTATTCTGCTTGGAAGATCATCGATCTGTTAGAGTTTATGGTTTTAGAAGAATGGGTCACAAGTATTTGTGGTTCGGGTATGTGAGATTTTGGTTCAAGATTTGGTGAAAACGGCGTGCAGGGCGAGTTGCCATCAGATATATGTGTACGGGTTGTCTTCATTGCAGGAAGATGATAGACAAGGAGATTGTTGTAGCCAGTGGTTCCATTCGGGATGCTGATGAATAGATCAAGAGGCGTTTGGGTCGATCAGGTTGAGTGTCGATTGTCGAGGGATTTGTCAGCTTGTTGTATAGATTGCTATCTTTAATCTAGGTTGGATGGTTGTTCAGCGGTAAATTATCATTGGAGTTGGGTATGTTTAGTCCCACATGGGTTTTGTTCTGTAGTGTATTGAGTTATATTAGTTTTAAATGCATCCTCAATTGTTGGTCATTCGTTCATCATCAATAGTTGAGTTTATTCGAAAGCTTCAAACTGTATCAGTGGAAGTCAATGGATGTGAAAACCATCATCAAATTTGTACATTATACCTTTAATTTCTACGTATGGGTACCCTCAAATGTTGATTATGGAATTATTGTTCGTAACCAACCTGGGGTTTTAACATCATTTCTGGATAACTATGGAAGTTTTATCGAGTTAGTTACGAAATGGTAGGATCTGTTCAGTTTAATTAAGGTGTGGGATCTTTGTTTGGGCCATTCATGAATACATTTATGTTAGTGGGTGAAGTTCGTCATTTCGGTCAGATCTACTGGTACCTCACCCTTTCGATAAGGTTGTGAGGAATTAGGGTAGCATGAGAACAATTCGCATGAAATTATTGGTATGGTTCTCATTTGGTTAAAATAAATTTCTTTGAAGAAAGATTACAACCGCCCATCTCATTATCGGGTTGTGTGCAACCATGTTCTTTTCTTGTCTTGTGTTGATAGCAACATGTGCTGTGAAGGGATTTGTACGACATAGGAAGGTGAGACTCGGATTGTGTTGAGAGGGGTGTGGAATGGGTTCCTACAAGTCGGTGGGCTAATGGTTGAGTATCTTTAGGCCCCTATGGTGTTGGTCGTTATTCTTCAAGCCGGTGATGGACCGTGATCTTACCGTTTAATGGTTAGAAGTTGTCACGATGTATCTGTTGGGTTAGTGTCTAAGCCTGTAACCATCTTTGGTAAGTACTTGATCCGGTTGTGCATGGTCCTTTTGGGTTGCCTTCACCAAAGCAACTTGACTGGAGAAATAATAGAGAAAGAGGTTATTATGCTTTACTAATATATTATAAGAATAATATATTAAGAGAGAAATAATATTTGTTTAATTAACATTGGTCAAGAATTAATTTTGTGATCAAAAGAAGTTAATTGAACTAGAGGGACTGAACTGTAATTATGTGATAGTTACAAAGTTGGGCAAGGAAGCCCTATATGATAGGGTGGACGAATTCAATGGGATAAGGCCTTAAAATTCGTCCAAGATAAGGGTTCTAGAATTATCCTTTGGGCTGCTTGGTGGCTAAGCAACCATATAAGGATAAGGACTGAAACTCTAATTCCTACACCTATATAATGGACCCTTGGCATATGAAATTCGGCCACTTGCTCCCTAGAGTTCCTAGAGCCAAATTTTACCACTCCCCTCTCTCTCTCTTGCATCTTCAATTGCTCTTGGTGTTTTTGAGCCATTAGAGGTACTACACTTGTGGTACTTGCTTTCAAAGATAAGAAGATTCAAGAAACTAGTTGTCATTACAATATAACAACAAGAGGTATGTAATTCATTCTTCCTTATAATTTTCGAAATTACTAGGAGCATGCTAGGTTTCCTTTTGTGTTCATAATGTTGTATGACTAATAGTAAAACATAGATCCATATCTAGGGTTGCATGCACACATAGGATTGTTTGTATAAAATCCATTAGTGGTATCAGAGGTTTTAGTTTTGTTTTTCAAATAGTTTTATACAAAAGTATGAATTTTGACATATTAGGGTTTATAGCCAATAAACCCTAAAGGCATGATTTTCGAAATTAGGGTTCATAAACCCTAGATTTCGAAATTTGATAGGGTTTCCCAAACCCTTTCCTTAGCCTCCAAGATTTCGAATCTTAGGGTTATCCAACCCTAGGGTTTTCGAAATTGCCTCCTCCCCAAGATAAGATTCCTAAATTTAAGGGATTTGGATAATGCCTTATCTTGTAATTATCCCTTTAATTGTTTTATATGGTAATTAAAGATTTTTGAATTATCCCATCCCAAATTTTCGAATTTTAGGGGATTTAAGGGATTAGGTTAAATTAATTGTTAATTTAATAGATAACCTTTCAAGATTTGATAATTCAAAATAATTGTTTAATTTTGGGATAATTATTAAATCAAAGTTTTAAATATTTAAGATTTTAAAATTAAAAGGTCATAATTTTCGAAAATTTTAAATATGATTAAAACCCTAGTATTTTGAAATGTTTAAAATACACCCTTATACTATTATAATATTATAAGATTAATAATTATATATATGTATAAGATTAAGCTAGCCTTACCGTTAGTAGGCCTCATTCATAAAGCCAATCTATAAGGGGGGTATAAGGTTATGGCCTATAAAATGGTCGTTTAATGGGTGTCCACTCTCACCCACCGCTTCCTTGATTGGTGGAGGGTCGTTAGCCGAACGGATAGGATATGGCAAATCTTTCTCATTAATAAGTATAATGAATTATAAAAGTAACTAAATGTTTTTCAAACAATTCCCAATCTTAGTTACTTTAGGCAAAAGTGAATTGATGCAATTCCATAAAATTACACTTTGTACCCTTGCTAAGACGTTAGTGGAGCGTGTGTGTTTAACCGGCACACTAATTGGGCTCTAAGCAAAGGTGGCAAAGTGTGACTCAATGTTTGTCATAGTTCGATGGAGCGTGTGTGGCTAACCGGCACATCGAATAGGTGACTGTAACAATGAGGGTACCATGTACATTTGCATGGTTATTCACACCCGCGTTGTGATCCTCGGCATCCCAGTCACAAACTAGAGGGGCATATTGAGATTTAAACATGCCATTGAAAAGTTCAATGAATCTCAAAAGATCTAGGAGTTTTCAACACATTTAAAACTTAATCTCTTTTTCGTTTTTCATGGTGGAGAATTAGTGAATTGTCATTCACTTACCATCAAATTATTTACTTGTTAGATTACGGCATCCCTCTTCTAATTTGTAAATAATGTTGTTGGATCCTAGCCCTAATTTCTTATATGGGTGTTTAATCAAACTTTGGTCTTTGTTCTTTTCAGATGTCGAACGTCAACAACAACGCTTCTGGTTCAACTTCCTCTGGCTCGTTCTCACTCATGAACTTGTGTGGGAGAGTGATCTTTGACGGGACCAATTTCAATGATTGGATCGGCAACATTCGAATGGTCACTCGTTACGAGGACAAAGAGTATGTCCTCGATGAGAAGCTGAAGGAGATTGACATCAACACTGCCTCTGCTGAAGAGATCGCGGCCTTTGAGGCCCACGAGCATGATGCCACGAAGGTCCATTGCATCATGCTGGCGACTATGACTGTAGAACTCCAAAAGTCCTATGAGGACATGTACCCCTATGAGATGCATCAAGATCTGCTGGACCGGTACCAGCAGAGTGCTAGGCAAGAAAGGTACGAGATCATCACTTCGATGATCACTACCAAAATGGGTAATGGAGAGTCCCTTACCGCTCATCTGCAAAAGATGCAGAGATATGTCGATCGCCTGCTAAAGTTGAATGTGAACTTTGATGAAGAGCTGGCAATTGATATCATCCTTCATTCCTTGCCTCCCTGCTATAGCCAGTTCCGCATGACCTACCACATGAACAAGGAGGAGGTCTCTTTGAGCAAGCTTCGAGTTTGTTGAGGACTGCTGAGAGCAACCTCAAGGACAAATCTATTGCATCAACTCCAACTCCCGCTGCTGGCCCTGTCGTGGCAATAGGGCAAGGGAAGGGTAAGAAGAGGAAGGCTCCCTCAAAGAGCCACCATAAGGGAAAGTCCCAAGATGGTACCTCTTCTAGTGGAACCAAAGTTGGTTCTGCTAAACCCAACTCTAACCCTAAAGAGGCAGAGTGCCACCGCCGCCACAAGATAGGGCATTGGAAGAGAAGCTGCCCAGAATATCTGCAAGCCATCAAGGATGGGAAGATCAAGCCATCTTTCGCAGGTATTTACACAATTAAATCTAATGATTCATCGCATGCTACTTCTTGGGTTCTTGATACAGGATGTGGTTTTCACATATGTTCTGATTTGCAGAGACTAAGAAGAAATAGGGATGTGGAGCATGTAAGGATAAATCTGATCATGGGAAGCAGAAGATCGTCGTCTGTCACCAAGATTGGAGTATATTCCTTAGTGCTTAGTAATGGATTAGGTTTAAATTTAAACAATTGTTGCTATTTGCCACATATGGCAAGAAACATCATTTCATTTCATGGTTTATATAGACAAGGATTTAGATATTCATTTGATAATGAAAAGGGTTCTATTTATGCTTATCTTAATAGTGTTTTATATTTTGAAGCATTGCCTTGTAATGGAATATATGAAACTGTGATGGTTATAGATAACTTAGGAAATGATGTGTTGTGTGTCGATTCTTCCAATAGTATGGATAAAGCATGCTTGTGGCATTGTCGTCTTGGACATGTCAACAAGAAACGCATAGCCCAACTCTAAAAGGATGGAGTATTGGAGTCATTCGACCTTAGGGACGATGACGTGTGCGAGTCTTGTTTACTTGGAAAGATGACCAAGTCACCCTTCACTGGCACTTGTGCGAGGGGTGAGGGTTTATTGGATCTCATACATACAGATGTATGTGGACCTCATAGATCCACCACAAGGGACACGTGCCGCTTCTACGTGACTTTTACCGACGATTATAACAGATATGGCTATATCTACTTAATCAGGCATAAGTCAGAAACCTTTGAAAAGTTCAAAGAATTTAAACAAGAAGCGGAGAATCAATTGGGCAGGAAAATCAAGATGCTTCGTTCTGATTGAGGTGGAGAATACCTAAGTCTTGAATTCCACGACTACCTCAAGGAATGTGGAATTGTTTCGCAATTAACGCCACCGAGGACACCACAGTTGAATGGTGTGGCTGAGAGGCGTAATCGAACCCTGGTAGACATGGTTCGTTCCATGATGAGTCGTGCTTCGCAACCTATCTCATTTTGGGGGTATGCCTTTGAAACTGCCGCCCATAACCTTAACTTAGTCCCTACGAAGAAGGTTGCCAAAACAACTCACGAGATGTGGACAGGGAAGGCTCCCTCATTAGCATATGTCAAGGTTTGGGGTTGCGAGGCTTTCGTAAGACGAGAGACTGACGACAAGCTCGAACCTCATAGTGAGCGATGTGTTTTCATCGGCTGCCGGCAGAAATCCTTTGGATGTCTCTTCTATAGACCGAGTGACAATGTTGTCTTCGTTACGAGGAGAGGGGTTTTCTGAGAGCGAGAACTTATAAACCAAGGAGATAGTGGGAGGCAAATCGATCTTGAAGAGCTTTAAGAGTCGAGCGATGAAGGAACATCTAACACTGGCGCTCAACCCGAGGAGGAAACTCCGGTTGAACCGATTGAAAAGTCCTTACCTCTTAGACGTTCCGAAAGGGTTAGTGTTCCACCCCAGTTTTATGGTTTTCATTTTACTACAGAAGGGGATACATTGATTAGTGATAGTACACTAGTGAATCTGGATGAACCTAATGGCTATAAGGAAGCCATGGCAGGCCCGGAGTCTGCGAAATGGAAAGTGGCTATGGACAGCGAGATTCAGTCCATGTATGACAACCAAGTTTGGAACTTGGTTGATCATGTACCAGGTCGTAAGACGGTCGGGTGAAAATGGATCTTCAAGAAGAAGACCGACATGGATGGGAATGTACACACCTATAAGGCCCGATTGGTTGCGAAGGGTTTCACTCAAACTCCTGGAGTTGACTATGATGAAACCTTCTCACCAGTTGCGAATATAAAGTCTATCAGGGTGATGCTGGCCATTGTTGCATTTCATGATTATGAAATATGGAATATGGATGTCAAAACCGCTTTCCTTAATGGGAAGTTGGTTGAGGATGTTTACATGGCTCAGCCAGAGGGTTTTGTCAATGCGAAGCATCCCAATAGAGTGTGTAAGCTTGAGAAGTCCATTTATGGACTTAAGCAAGCGTCTCGCAGATGGAATCTTTGTTTTAATGAGAAGGTCAAAGAGTTTGGTTTTCTGCGAAGCAAGGATGAATCATGTGTATATATCAAAGCCAATGGGAGTATAGTAAGCTTCCTCGTATTGTATGTCAATGACATACTGCTCATTGGAAATGACATCCCGACGCTGCAGGAAGTTAAGTCCTCGCTTGGGAAGTGCTTCGCTATGAAGGACCTCGGAGAGGCTACCTATATTTTAGGAATAAGGATAGTGAGAAACAAGAGTAAGAGACTAATATGACTTAGTCAGAATACTTACTTGGACAAGGTACTAAAACGTTTTAGTATGTAGAATTCAAAGAAGAGGGAGTTATCGATCCAAAGTAATGCCAAGTTGGGTAAGACTCAAAGCCCGAGTACTGAAGTCGAGATATCAGAAATGAGCTGAGTACCATACGCTTCCGCAGTTGGCTCAATCATGTACGCTATGACTTGTACTCGCCCTGAAGTGGCCTTAGCTTTGAGCATGGTCAACAGATATCAAGGGAACCCTGGCAAAGCACATTGGACCGCAGTCAAGAATATTCTTAAGTACCTTCGGAGGACCAAGGAATGGTTTCTAGTCCTCGGTGGGAGTGATGACTTAAAAGTGTGAGGGTACATTGACGCCAGTTTTCAGACCAACAGGGACAACTAACGTTCACAGTCAGGCTGGGTCTTTACCCTTAATGGAGGAGCAGTGACTTGGAAAAGTTCCAAACAGGAGATCATAGATGATTCAACGTGCGAATCGGAGTATATAGCGGCGAGCGAAGCGTCAAAGGAGGCGATATGGTTGAAGAACTTCATCGGAGACCTTGGAGTTGTGCCGGCCATACAAGAGCCTATGGAAATTTTCTGTGATAATGAAGGAGCGGTTGCCTTGACCAAGGAACTGAGGGATCATGGTAGATCTCGGCATATCGACAGAAAATATCACTTTATTCGACATTGGGTAGAAGAAGGACTCCTCATAGTAAAGAGGGTATCGTCAGAAGATAACGCAGTAGATCCGCTTACGAATGGACTGAGTGGGGTTAAGCACTTGCAGCACGCTAGGAGCATCGGGCTGAATGACGATATTAGTTTAGATTAGATATTTTAGAAACGTGTAATAGATAAATTGTACTTAACATTCGATGATTAAATAAAAGAGTATTATTTATTAGTAAAGTTACTGTCTTATGCTAATTGTTTACCTATTGGTTCATTTTGCATGTTTTGACTTCCTGAATAATAAATTTATTCGAACGGTCCACAGTCGTTCATATGTTGGAAGTAGGTATGAATGAAGACTGTCATGAATTGGTGTGTAGATTGTCTAAAGTGTATTAGACATAGCAAAAGCTTGCTACAACGTTCATGAGTACTTAGGAACAAGTTTTGAGCATTGGAATAAACCCATGCTTGCTGGAATCACTTCATGGAATTTATCACGAGTGATCGTAAGACGATAGTATCATATGGTCTTAAAACCTAGATATATGGTTTTTGTTTGCTAATTGGTTGTGCATTGATAATGCGTAAACACATCAGTAACTTGATGTTATAAAATGCATGGTTGTGTATAATTTAATTAGTGAATAGTAAATGCATATAAGTCGAAGTTTATCTGTTCCTTTTATCCTAAGAGGGTAAAAGCGATATCAGGTCCCCTCGATGATTTAGTTTGACTTATGTGTCGGGCCCGGTCAGGACTAAATTGATGTGTTCAATTAAGTTCTATGTCAAACGAATGTGAGATCGAGAAACAAATTGTTGGGCAATAAGTATGACTATGTTCCATGTGATTGTCCACATGATATCTAGAATAGAGGATTATATGGTCCCTTATCTAAAGGACATGTTACTGATAAGATCAGAGTTCGACAGCATCTTTGAGAGCTACGTTTGCTAATCGGGTTCTACTTGCATTTATGGTTACTAAACTTATCCAAGTGGGAGACTGTTGGATTAGTGTCTAAGCCCGTAACCATATTTGGTAAGTACTTGACCCAGTTGTGCATGGTCCTTTTGGGTTGCCTTCACCAAAGCAACTTGACAGGATAAATAATAGAGAAAGAGGTTATTATGGTTTACTAATATATTATAAGAATAATATATTAAGAGAGAAATCATATTTGTTTAATTAACATTGGTCAAGAATTAATTTTGTGATCAAAAGAAGTTAATTGAACTAGAGGGACTGAACTGTAATTATGTGATAGTTACAAAGTTGGGCAAGGAAGCCCTATATGATAGGGTGGACGAATTGAAGGGGATAAGGCCTTAGAATTCGTCTAAGATAAGGGTTATAGAATTATCCTTTGGGCTGCTTGGTGGCTAAGCAACCAAATAAGGTTAAGGACTGAAACCCTTATTCCTACACCTATATAATGGACCCTTGGCATATGAAATTCGGCCACTTGATCCGTAGAGTTCCTAGAGCCAAATTTTAACTCTCCCCCCCCTCTCTCTCTCTTTCTTCTTCAATTGCTCTTGGTGTTTGTGAGCCATTAGAGGTACTACACTTGTGGTACTTGCTTTCAAAGATAAGAAGATTCAAGAAACTAGTTGTTATTACAATATAACAACAAGTGGTATGTAATTCATTCTTCCTTATAATTTTCGAAATTACTAGGAGCATGCTAGGTTTCCTTTTGTGTTCATAATGTTGTATGACTAATAGTAAAACATAGATCCATATCTAGGGTTGCATGCACACATAGGATTGTTTGTATAAAGTCCATCAGTATCGTCAACCAACGGCTGTATAATTCATGTGGGTGGAACCTGGTAGTCATTTGATCGAGACTCTTAGGTTTCCGATCATTAGTCTTATTGGCCGGTTAGGGTGTAGTGCGGTGAATGCGAGCCGGGTGACTCAGTGACCAGCCGGTTTGGATGCAACGTGAAATTTTTTGAATTTCCATCCTTATGCTCGTGAGGGTAGCAGGTTGGTGATGACTTGTCAGGAATTCAAGTGTATATTTTACGGATTTTGGGCATAATTTCTGGATTTAAGGATTTGTTGTAAATTCACGATCGGTGTCTTCTAAGTATTCTTTATACATGAGTCGGTGGTGTTCTGTGACATCACGTTTATAAAATAAATAAATGGATTAAAAATTAATAAACGAATAGTGGCCCTAAAATCCATAATATTTAGCGGGGTGCTAGTTTCGGAGAGCTAAATGATATAATTTGGGTTTTCGGGGGTTAAAGTGTAATTCCGGGATTTATTTTGTAAAGATTTTCAGAGGTTAGGGAGTGTTTGGTAAATATTGGACCTAAATTTAAAAATTTTAGAGGCTGAGGGGCTGAATGGTAACATGGACTTCAGTTGTAAATAATATGTAGAGGAGGGGCTGTTTGGTAAAATATTAGGCTTGTTATGAAAGGATATTTAGCGGCTGGGGCTAAAAGGTTAAATTATGGACTTGATTTGAAAGAAAAGAATAAGGAGGGACTGATTTCGTCACTATGGAAGGAAGTTTTATGGGAATCGGGTTATATAACCCGTCATCCCCGGTAACCCTAACCCTAAAGCAATACATCCACTACCACCACCCTTATGCCTCCCTTCACCACCGGCACCGCCACAGTTGTTGGAGTCGGAAAAACAACCTGTTTCGCTCACCTTCCGATCATCCATGGCCGCCAAACGACTGCTGATCCCAGCCAACGTTGCTGCCGTCAATGGGAGCCATCAACCATCCAGTCTCATCGTTCCTTCTGCCGCCGCGCCGTTCTGGTTGAAGATGGAGCCGCCGACGAACGACCACTGTTCTGTTGCTGTCGTTGTTGGGCTGTTCCAACGAGATCGTGTCAACTCCAATCACTTCTTCTTCTTCTTCGATGTCCGTTCAGACCTGTCGTCCGCCGCCGCCTGTGAAATTCTTTTATTGCTCCGGTCAACATCCGCCACCCCAAGGGAGGCTGTTGTGTGTGTTTCATCCCGTGTGTTGCAATTATGTATGAGTATTTTGGTGTTGCTGTACGTTAAGGATGTGCTCGTTGGCCAAAAAACCGAGAACGACCACCACGGTGGCTGTCGCCATTTCTATGCTTATGTCGCCACCAACCGCCGTGTTGGGTGGTTGTGTATATGAGTTATTACGTGTGTGTGTGCGTGTGTCATATTGTGTGTGTGTTTATTTTGGGATATTATGTTATATAATCGGATTTTTGGCCGGAATAATCAAGAAGATCGCCACCACCAGCTGCCGTGTTGGGTGGCGGTGTGCATTTGCATGTGATTGGATTGCTTTTGGGATGCTTGGACATGATTGGACTAGAATCATAACCACCACCACGAGGTGGTGGCCGCCGCCGTGAGCCGCCGTTGACCACCAGTACCCGAGGCAGTAGTGGGTGGTGCCCGACTTAATTAACAATTAATTAACCTAAAAGCATAACAAATGGACTACTGGGTCGTGATGGGGTTGGAATCCCTAATTAGGAGTTAGAAAACCCTGATTATAGATATGTTAATTTGGAATTGTTGGGACCCGCATGTGTTGGACCACTGGATTGGAATTTTGAATTAAGCCCGATCACGTTGTATGTTTTGCCTAGTGGATTGATGGACTTAATGTATTAAGTCCTTTATGGGTTAAGTAGGAACATTTAACCCTAATCGCCATTTTATGTGAAAACCCTAATTTTCTTTGGGCCTTGAGTTGGGCCTTTCTGTTGGGATTTGGTGATTGGGCTATCGATGGGCCATCCAAGAACAAGTATATGGACTAGAATATCTGGATGGGCTTTAGGATAAGGCCCATTGGAAAGGCTTGGGCCCAATTTGGAAAATTAGGCCATGGATTGGCCATAAATGGGCCCTGATGATTATTTGATGTTGGACCATTGGAATTTCCAAATGTTTGGACTAGAATAAATGGTTGAGCCTTAGGGTAAGACCATGTAAAGGTTTGGGCCCAATTTGGAAAATTAGAACATATGTTGGGCTTTGGCTCATTCTTTAACTTTTGTGCCTTTGGATTGGGCCTTGGGCTTGAATCAAGCTAAGTTGGGGGTAAAGTAGTCTTTTACTCCAAGCATGGACTTATGCTTATGTGTTGCTATTTTGATGTTGACAGTTCGAGAATCTGTCATCCAGCAGCTAGAGTTTGTGCGCGGGACTTCAGCAGTGTGAGGTGAGTCTCCTCACTGTTTGTATGGGTCAAAGGCACCAATGTCGGCCCATTTTTTATATGCATAGTAGGAAGACCCAGGGGTTAGCCCTAAGCATTATGTATGAAAGACCAGAAGACGGCTCCTGGCACACTCTATGTTATTATGTATGGTAGGAAGACTTGGGGGTTAGCCCTAGGCATTATGTATGAAAGACCAGGAGGTGGCTCTTGGCAAACTGTATGCTAATTGGCTAAGTAGAGTAGTATGTATACTAGTTGTCTTTGTGATGCTTGCATGGAAGACCAGGAGGTGACTCTTGGAACTTGTCTGTAAGACTGAGGGGGTGGCCCCCGGCTTGGCAAGAAAGACCATGTGGCGGCCCGTGGCATAATGGAAAGACTATGTTCGAGACATAGCATCTTTATTGATTATGATATATGTATGGCTCATGGTTATGTATGACAGTATGTGATTTATGTGCTCATATGCTAGACAGTATCCAGTTGAAAGAGACCGAAGGGGTAGGCCAGCACCCAAATATGCTAGGCAGTATGTTGATATGTATGGTATGTGGTATTTGGGGAACTCACTAAGTTTCGTGCTTACGGTTTTCAGTTTTGGTTTCAGGTAATTCTTCTGCAAAAGGAAAGGAGTCGGCATGATCGCAACGCATCACACTGTGATTTCCGCATTATGAGATCTTTGGGAGTTGTATTCTGATAATACTTTTCTATGACATGTTTTAGTGATTTGAAATACCGATATTGATTATGAAATGAGTTATCACTATGGAGGTTTTTATACTATTGGTTTTATAATAACTTAATTAAAAATGAAATTTTTGGTCCTGAATTTTGGGATGTTACAAGCTGGTATCAGAGCCATGGTGTGAGGGATTCTGACACACTCTCGGGTGTATCTGGACTCAAATATAGGGTTTGTAAGATTTTTACAAGAAAATAATTTTTCTAAAAATTAAAATAATGACTTTTGATAAAGAACAAGGAGTGTGATGCGTGCAATCAACCGAGCTCCAGTAAGTGGTTCCCGAAATACCAATACATGTTGTTATGTGATATGATATGATTATGTGATTCGCATGCTAGATTAGGGCTAAGGATCTAGGAAGGATGCCTTGTATGCCTACTATATGAGCTTGTAGACCTACATGCTAGTACCGATCAGTCAGTGATATGATGACCTGTTTAGGTTATGCCTGATTGTATGAGCCTTCGAATTGCATGCTGGTACAGATTCCTGATTAGAGTATAAAATGGTTTGATTGGAGTATGTTGGTTAGATTTTCCATTGTCTGAATGCATCTTTCTTTGTGCTTTGTGGGACTCTTAGCAATGTGAGCTAGTTGCTAAGTGAATATGCTAAGTCACATGTGGCACGGGCTGGAAAATCTCAGAGTGATGGATTTGACCCTATTCTGCAGATCTCGTCTGAGTCTAACCGTTCTGGGGATGAAGCTTTTACTCGAAGGATTATTTGATCCCTGGTATATGTGGCTATATTCATGAGGTAGCTAGTTGACATTGATGGGAATCCTTCAGCAACTGAGGATTGGGTGGCTTCGGGAATCTAGGAAAGCCTATGATATGCTTCAGTGGGTTAGTAGTGAGGTTTAGTGAGTCTTGGGTGCATTAGTTTGAGGAAGTGACTTGGAGGATTCGGGAGGATTGCTGAGGAAAGTATGGATAGGTGTGGAAGGTAGTATTGGGCCCGTACTACTGAAAGCACATGATCCATACTCGAATCAGTGAGAGTCTTGGAGAATCTAAGAAGCTTATGGGAAGGAGAATTCTTGGTTATGCTCTGATCATGGGGATATCTGCCTTGCCAGATAAGGATGAGTACACATGGAGGAAGGACCAGGGTTTGGTTGTGGCTCCGGTGGCGAGCCAGTTAGTGGAAGGACTTCCATGGATTTAAGTTCTCGTTGGATTAAGGAGATGGGAAGTGTTTTCCGCACTATTTCCTACCCCTTAGGATCTAGGGTTCGGTTCGCCTTGGATCTCTTGTATCGGGCGGCAAGGATTGATTGTGCAACCTATTGCGCTTATGGGATTAGAGACTATGTCTTGGGAGTAGTGTGTTGCCCGGCTTAGGGCAGAGGTTGCTTCAGCTACTGCAGTTCAGCCATGGGCAATGGGGCCGGTAAGTGTGTTAGGGTACGAGACCCTGAATGATATGATTTTTAGAGCCCGAGAGCAGGAGACTGAGTTGGAGTGCTTAAGAATGGGGTCCAGATTCTGGCTCCAGCTCAGGAGCAGGACCTGGGCCAATCGATGCGCGATCGCGGAAGTTCATCTCATCGGGGATTACTCACAGAGTTTTGGAATGGACTTCGGTGGTTTTTTCGTTCAGGGAAGGAAAGGATTTTGCGAGCTCTCGATAGTCATCTCGGGGCCTTTAGGGCCAGATTTGTCGCGGGGGAGTTAGGGGCTCATCTGAAGCCCAAAGCCTGTGAATCCTTAGAATCCTTTAGAAAGGAGGATCCTATTGTTAGTTCCTGTCATCGAGATCGGAAGGGTGTTTTGCACCATGTCCTCAGGATGATCGAAGTAACTCAGGAGGAGGTAGTCAGGATTTCTTCAGATGTTTGCGAGTGTGTTATCCTTTGCTACTTCAAGGTGGGCAATGGGAAATTGTAGCACTTTGGATTTTTGATTGAGTTTAACCGAGTCGGATCTCGGGTCGGTTCTCCGCTATTGTCTGGGTCATCAATAATTGTTATATGCCATTCTACATGCCGAAAATTCCTTTGATGAACCTACAAATGGACATATCATGCGGAGTGGGTTCCGCGTATACCGTTATCGTTCCGGGTCTTTGTCAGGATCCGTTCAGGAGTATTGATTAGGGGATCTTTGGTCAGGAATTAGCAAGATAGTACTCCAGTGAAGTCAGAGTTCAGTGGTTCTATCATTAGTTCGGGTATGGTTGGCATTTGTCTATGGAAGAACTTTGGAGCTCAAGGCACTACTGTTGCTAGGAAAGGATTGGTAGCATGAGGATGGTGGTGTCAGATGCTGGTGTTAGATGCATAGGTGTTTGGTCATTAGATGTTCAAGATAATTGGGTGTTCGCATGGGTTGTGTTCGGCTAGAGTTAAGTGGTACTGCAAGAATGGAGGTGGGAACGAGGATTCGTCAGTCATGGTAAAGATTAAAGCTTCCAATCGCCAGCATGGGAGGTGGATTGAGGTGTCAGACTGGACCAGATTTCAAGAGTACTCTTCAAGATTTCAGAGGATGGGAGATCTTAGGGTTTGAATGGTAATTGATCACTAGCATTGGTACTATTGTCTGGGTCATCAAGCATTGTTATATGCCATTCTACATGCCGAAAAGTCCATTGATGAACCTACAAATGGACGTATCTTGCGGAGTGGGTTCCGCGTATACCGTTATTTGTTCCGGGTCTTTGTCAGGATCCGTTCAGGAGTATTGACTAGGGGATCTTTGGTCAGGAATTAGCACGATAGTACTCCAGTGAAGTCAGAGTTCAGTGGTTCTATCATTAGTTCGGGTATGGTTGACATTTGTCCATGGAAGGACTTTGGAGCTCAAGGCACTACTATTGCTAGGAAAGGATTGGTAGCATGAGGATGGTGGTGTCAGATGCGGGTGTTAGATGCATAGGTGTTTGGTCATTGGATGTTCAAGAGAATTGGGTTTTCGCATGGGTTGTGTTCGGCTAGAGTTCAGTGGTACTGTGAGAATGGAGGTGGGAACGGGGATTCGTCAGTCATGGTAAAGATTAAGGCTTCCAATCGCCAGCATGGGAGGTGGATTGAGGTGTCATACTGGACCATATTTCAAGAGTACTCTTCAATATTTCAAAGGATGGGATATCTTAGGGTTTGAATGGTAATTGATCACTAGCATTGGTAAGCACATGTTGTCAACAATGGATTATTAGAAAGCAGGAAGGATTGGGAATCCTTCAATTCTCACGTGTCGGGAAGACTTAGCCGAATCTAAGTGGGGGAGAATCGATCAGGTATTTAGGAGCATAAATAGGTGTGAAACTAGGATGAGTTTTCGCATCCCCGTCAAGGAGGAGGGCGGCCCAAGTGGCTGCTTGGTTTGAGGATTGTGTGAGTTGGGATTTCGGAAGACGTTCCAACATTTGGTTCATGTTTTCGTGGCATCGAATAGCAGGTTTCAGGGACAAGGTTAGAGCTCCAGTCAGGACTCAAGTTCAGTTGAGTGTTAGGTCAAGTGCGTGCTCGACTCTGAGTGCATTTTGAATTGATAGATTAGGGGTAAGGCTTTGGGCTGCAATTGTGTTAGGGAGAAAGTTTTGTAAGACTGCGGGGGTAGTCGTAGCATTCACAATCAGTTAGATGGTATAGAAAGTGTTGTAAGACTGCGGGTGTAGCCGTAGCATTCACGAGGTTGGCAGATAGTGTTAGAGTGTTATAAGTCTACGGGTATTGCCGTAGCATTCACAAGGTTGGCAGATAGTGCTAGAGTGTTGTAAGTCTGTGGGTGTAGTCGTAGCGTTCACAAGGTTGGTAGATAGTGCTAGAGTGTTGTAAGACTGCGGGTGTAGCCGTAGCATTCACTACGTTGGTAGATAGCATGGGAGTGTTGTTAGATCGAGTAAGGAACAGTAGTACCCACCAATTCGGGTGCATCGGTGAGGGCGTAGCAAATCCCCGGATTGGTCTATGGATTTACCCCGATTAATTAGACCTGGTTAAGCCAGTGATAAGACTGTAGGAACACCACTACAGTTATGAGATCAAGGAATCAATGGACTGCTTAAGGTCGTTTGTTATATAAGGCTACTATTGGTCATGTAGCAATCGCTTTCAGCCTTGGATTTGGCGACGTCAGGATTTGACGCATGGACCCGATCGGTTGGATCAGGAGGTCGTTAGAGCCATAGTGGTAGGATAACTAATGGTAATTATTGACAGAAGAGGATTTCGTTCGAAAGTCATGTGGGGGCAACTATGTGGGAGTCCTTTAAGCTCAGCGACCGGGCTGGAACCCGGTATTTCAAGATGATTGGCGAACGAATTGAGACCAGGGAGGTTGTCACACCCCAAAACCGGAACGGCAGAAACGTTCGGGGGTGGAGGACGTCATGTACAGTATCACAACAACGCATAATAGTAAACAAGCAACAACATCATCCATTGCATTCATAGTAATAATTTTAATACAAGTGTGTTCTGAAGTTTATAAGACACCGAAATGAATAATCAAAATAAAAGATGAGTCTTGAATGTGCCCCATCTTCTCAAAACCTGGCCATCGGTACCTGTCTACTGGCGACCTGAGAATACATGTTATTTTGAAAGCGTAGATCAGAATTAAAGCTGGTGAGTTCATAAGTATTTTAGTGTCTTTGTTTGTATAAGTTTGAAGAGTGTATTTGTAAATGTTTGATGTAAAAGTTTGTAAGTGTTCGATGTAAATGTTTGTAAACTTCCTAGAAAATCCTATATTTTCTACTAGTGTAGCCTTCTACCAAGACTCAACTGTTCTCTATGTTTGTTCTTTTGTAAAAGTGTGCATTTTCCCAAAGTATGACTATCATTACCAAAATATAGTTTTTCATTACTGTTTATGTGAGAAGATCACAATTTGAATGAATGTGGGAAACTAATGATGTACTGTAGTTTTATCTAGGTAACTACTAATGTACTAACTACCTTTAACTGGTTAGTTAATTAAGGTAAAATGTGATATGATTGTACCATACTAACTGACTAATACACGACGATGAAAGACGTCGGAAGAAATGACATTTGGCACCCGTAGACTTGCAAGTCCCACTGTAGCGAGCAGTAAGGTGTAGGATAGTCAATCCAGTATAGATCTATACGCAAATTCACGCTCTCCCTCCAGGAGATTCTGGTCACAAAACGAGCCATAGCAGTTATGCTATGCCCCGAAGTAGTATCTCACATAAATGTTATAGTATTCTTGTATTTGTATAGTATGTACTAGTGTAGTGTATGTTCTCTCTGTCTAGTATGTAGTATGTTCTCTAGTGTATAATGTGTAGTAAGTATTGATTCTTATTATGGTGTTCTCTATCTGTTTCTCTTTATAGTGAGTATTGATTCTCGTTATAGCGTTCTCTATCTGTTTCTCTTTATAGTGAGTATTAATTCTCATAATAGTGTTCTCTATCTGTTTCTCTTTATAGTGAGTATTGATTCTCATAATAGTGTTCTCTATCTGTTTCTCTTTATAGTGAGTATTGATTCTCATAATAGTATGTATTGACTCATGTATGAACTGACTCTTAGTATGTTTCATTGTTCTAGTAATAGTATTAGTAACTTCTTAAACTATACCTATTATAGTTTACTAGCAATGTTGTTTGTATGAATGAATATGTTTGTATACCTTTGCTACCCAAAGGTATTGAACTGAATGAAGGAACTTTTATATCTATACACATATACATAATATATAATTAAGACTCAAACGACCTTCGGACAAACAACCGATACGCTAAGTCCACATCCAAACAAGGCATAGGAAGTAAGGCGATCTATCAGTCCTAAGTCCTTTCAATCCTACTTATATAACTATATCTATATAGATATGCATTTGACAAAAAATAAGTTTAAAAGAGTTTAATGAAGAGTTTTTATCATGTAAAAGAGTTTATAGAACGATTCGAAGTAGTTTGTTTGATAACACCGTTTGAAAAGTAAGAAATCCACTTGTTTGGTAGTTATTAATCACATGTGATTGATATAATAACTATAATAGTTCAACTTGTATTCCCCCCATAAAAGCATTTAAAATCATTTAAAAGGTTGATTAAGGGGTATGAACTCACCTGTAGTGAGTAACTCGAATGTAAGATCGATAAAGGATGCTAGGTGTCAAGTGAAGGCTTGAGCACACACGGATCCTATTTAGCATATAATGACACATATATGTTTATAATTAGTGTTTAAACAACTAATTATAAGGGATAACACCCTAATAAACTAGGAAACTCTTAGATTGAAGGGATACAATCACATATGATTGCATAACTAGGGTGTATGGCCACCCTAAAGAGTTTACGGTCCAAATGACATGACCAAGTGAGTTTACGGTCAAAATGGTATGACCATTGGAGTTCACGGTCCAAGTGTTCACGGTTCAAATGGGTTTACGGTCCCATGTGTTTACGGTCATATGACCTTACAGTCAAGGAGTTCACGATTCAAAGGAGATTCAACCGTAAACTCATCAAATCTTGCACAAATGATGGTTTTCAAGGGCTTCATTCAAAGGCATCGGATTCTAGGGACCATGCTTAGCCTTAGGAAGGGTTTAAGGCCTCTAATGCACCTTTCATTAGAGTTTACGGTCTAAGGAGATACACTTAGACCGTAAACACCTTGTTCTTGGCTAATAATGATGTTTTCAAGGTGATTAACTAGTGATTTAAGAATATATCAAGTTAAGGGTAGTGTACTTACTTATTAGAAGCTTGTAAGGGTGATTAGGATCCAAGAACACTAGTGTGTGTTCTTGGTGAAATGAAGAACACTTGAAGATCTATGAAAATGAAGAGATTTCATGGATGAAATCATGTATAATCACTAGATATTGAAGGATATCCACAAATCAAGAGAAGAAATACTTACAATCTTGAAGATCCAAGAGAAAAGTTGGATGATAATTGAGAGAGTTTTCGATATTTTTGGCTTGTAAAGGAGAGAAATGATCAAAATGATCATGTATTATACATATAGGGAGTTTACGGTCACCATGACCGTAAGCTCTAAGCTTCCTGACCGTAAACTCCTTTTGAGGAGGTTTACAGTTTGCTAGATGGTTTGGAACATTAACTGATACATCCAAACACTGATTCCTTTGATGCACTAGGCTCAGAATGCTCAAACAGACTCTAAACAATGCTAAAAGTTAGCAGAAACGACTCTGACTTTGATTGAAATGAATGGTTTGTAGAAGATAGAAATTTCGGGTTGTCACATCATCCCCTCGTTAGAGAGAATTTCGTCCCGAAATTAGAATTTAAGCAATTAAGTTACAAATAACTAAGCGAAAGGATGAGGGTATTTCAGTTTCATTTGATCCTCGCGCTCCCAAGTGAATTCAGGTCCTCGCTTGGCATTCCAGCGAACCTTCACTATCGTGATACGACTTTGCTTCGTTTGCTTGACCTCTCGGTCCATGATCTCTACAGGTTCTTCCACGAAGTTGAGGCTCTCGTTGATCTCGATCTCGTCGAGTGGGATTACAAGAGTCTCGTCAGATAGACACTTTTTCAAGTTCGAGACGTGGAAAGTAGGATGTACGTTACTGAGTTCACGAGGTAGGTTGAGTTTGTATGCTACAGGGCCGATTCTAGCGAGAATCTCGAAAGGCCCTACGTACCTTGGGTTTAGCTTTCCACGCTTTCCGAAGCGTATCAAGCCCTTCCAGGGTGAGACTTTCAAAAGAACGCGGTCTCCCACCTGAAATTCCAACGGTTTCCTTCGTTTGTCTGCGTAGCTTTTCTGTCGGTCTCTAGAGGCTTTCAATCGTTCACGAATCTGAACGATCTTCTCTGTCGTTTCCCGAATGATCTCCGGACCTGTGAGAGTGCTGTCAGGAATTCGTCCTTTAGCTAACTGGGTGTCACCCACCTCAGCCCAGCACGAAGGGGATCTGCACTTTCGGCCATAGAGGGCTTCAAATGGAGCAGCCTTTATGCTCGTGTGATAACTGTTGTTGTAGGAAAATTCGAAAAGGGGAAAATGAGTATCCCATGCCTTCCCAAAGTCGATCACACAGGCTCACAACATATCTTCCAAGGTTTGGATAGTCCTTTCACTTTGTCCGTCGGTTTGTGGATGGTAGGCTGTACTCATGTCCAGCCTCGTTCCAAGGGAACTTTGTAGCGACTGCCAGATGCTCGAAGTGAATCTACTATCTCTATCAGAGATAATGGATATGGGAACACCGTGTAGTCGTACAATCTCCCGAATGTATGTTCTTGTGAGCTTCTCCATCTTGTCAGTCTCTTTGATGGGCAGGAAGTGTGCGGACTTGGTTAACCTGTCTACGATCACCCAAATGGTATCGAGGCCACCCGTTGTCTTGGGCAACTTGGTTATGAAGTCCATTCTGATCCGCTCCCACTTCTATTCCGGTATCTCTGGCTGCTGTAGTAAACCTGAGGGTTTCGGGTATTCGACCTTAACCTTGGCGCAAGTAAGACATTTACTTACGAAGGTAGCAATCTCTGCTTTCATGTTAGGCCACTAGTATAACTTTTTAAGATCCAGATACATCTTATCTGAACATGGGTGGACGGAATATCGAGTTTTGTGCGCTTCGGTCATGACCAAGTCTCTGAAGCCACCGTGTTTCGGTGTCCAGATCTGATCCATGAAATATAAGGCTCCGCCACCCTTGACTTCCAAGTTCTTATCCATCCCTCTCAGGGATTCACTTGCCACATTTTCAGGTTTCAAAGCGTCGAGTTGAGCCTCCTTAATTTGTATGGACAAGTGTGAATGGATAGTCATAGTCAATGATTTGACTCTACGACCAGAGTATTCTTTCCGACTTAGGGCGTCAGCTACTACGTTCGCCTTGCCGGGATGATAACGAATTTCGCATTCGTAATCACTGAGTAGCTCGACCCACCTTCGTTATCTCATGTTGAGCTCCTTCTGGTCAAATATATGTTGTAGGATTTTGTGGTCTTTAAATATAGTGCTCTTCGTACCGTATAGGTAGTGTCTCCAGATCTTCAGAGCAAACAAAACTGCTCCTAACTCAAGATCATGCGTGGTGTAGTTGACCTCGTGTGTCTTCAGTTGTCTTGAGGCGTAGGCAATGACCTTACCTCGTTGCATTAGAACACAACCGAGCCCTTGATTGGATGCATCGCAGTAGACCACAAAGTCTTCTATTCCTTCTGGGAGGGATAGTATCGGTGCGGTGCATAAGGCTCGCTTCAGCGTTTGGAACGCTTTTTCTTGTTTCTCTTCCCAGTCAAAGGCCATGCCCTTCTGGGTCAAAGTCCTAAGAGGTTTCGCAATTCGAGAGAAGTTCTGAATGAACCTACGATAGTAGCCAAGGAGGCCTAGAAATTGGCAAATTTATGTAGGCGTCTTCGGTGCTGACCAGTTCTCAATGGCTTTGATTTTGGTAGGGTCCACATGAATTCCTTCATCACTAACGTGACCCAGAAATTCGACTCTTCGGATCCAAAACTCGCATTTAGAGAACTTTGTGTAGAGCTTCTCTGATCGTAATGTTTCCAAGATCTGACTTAGATGCTTCTTATGCTCTTCCTTACTATGAGAGTAGATGAGTATGTCATCGATGAAGACAATGACGAATTGATCCAAGTAAGGACGACATACCCTATTCATTAAGTCCATGAATACTGCGGGCGCATTAGTCAATCCGAATGGCATCACCACAAACTCGTAGTGTCCATAACGAGTTCGGAAGGCTGTCTTCGGGACATCCTCCTCAAGCACTCGTAACTGGTGATACCCGGATCTCAGATCTATCTTCGAAAAGTAACTCGCCCCTTGTAGTTAGTCGAACAAATCATCTATGCGAGGCAGAGGGTAATGATTCTTAACGGTAAGCTTGTTGAGCTCCATGTAGTCGATGCACATACGAAACGATCCGTCTTTCTTCTTGACGAACAAGACCGGAGCTCCATAGGGTGAGAAGCTTGGTCTTATAAATCCCTTGTTGAGCAGTTCGTTAAGTTGACCGGACAGTTCTTGCATCTCTGCAGGTGCTAGTCGATTGGGCGATTTGGCTACTGGGGTAGCCGCTGGAACTAAGTCGATTCTGAACTCGACTTGACGTTGTGGAGGTAATCCTGGGAGTTCTTCTGGAAAGATGTCGGGAAAATCGCGTACTACTTGGATGTTCTTAATGTCCTTCATCTCTTGGCTCACATCAACAACATGAGCAAGGAATGCGCGACATTCCTTTCGCAAGTACTTCTGGGCTTGAATACTCGAGATGATACGAAGGTTAGTGTCGGGTTTGTCGCCATAGACTACTAGAGTTTCGCCAAACGGCAGATTAAGGCAAACAGCCTTTACATAACACATAATGTCGGCGTGATGTAGACTCAACCAATCCATGCCGATAATGATGTCGAAACTTTTAATTGAGACCGGCATGACTTCGATTGAAAATGAATGGCTATCTAGAGTTAGGGTACATCCTATGTATATACTGCTAGTGCTCTCAGTCTTCCCATTAGCCATTTCTACAGTGAACGGTTCTTTAAGTGCTCGTGATTTTTGCTTAAGTAAGTGAGCAAACTTTTAGTTCACGAAACTCCTCTCCGCTCCACTATCAAACAGAATGCATGCATAAGAGTTATCGAGGAGAAACGTACCAGTGACCACTGTAGGGTCGGCAACTGCCTCCTCGTGGCCTATCGCCAAAACTCTTCCCACGCAGTCGGCATTCCCTGCCTTCGGGCAGTTCCTCTTGTAGTGGCCCGCCTCGCCACAACCGTAGCAAGCCTGGCCCACACCAGCGCCGGGGACTTGGGTTATTGGCTTTGCCAGAGCCTTACAGAAACGGGCAGTGTGCCCCTTCCCGTTGCAGTTAGAACACTGCATTTCCCTGCAGGGTCCATTGTGGTGGAAGCTGCATTTGTTGCACTTCGGCAGGTTCCCTGCATACTGCTTTACCGGTGCAGCAGCGGCAGGTGCTATCGCAGCGTGGACAGCTACGACCTGCTGCTTTTTGGCAGCCTTCTTCTTTTTCTTGTCATCCCAGAATTTCCGCTTGTTGTCGGCGGCTTTGGAGGGTTCTGAGATGGCTAGGGTTGTTGTTGCTGATGGGGTACGGACCCTATGGTCAATGAGCCGTTCTGCCAATCGCTTGGCACTATCGAAGGTAGTGGGGTTGGAAGCTAGAACGTTCCCTTGAAATGGAGGCACCAGCCCCCAAATGTACCTCTCCACCTTCTTGGCCTCAGAGGGGACCATTCCCGGACATAGCGCTACCAGATCGCTAAAATGGCAGTGTAGGAGACTATGTCGGAGCCCTTCATGGTCAGGCTCCAGAGCTCCTGCTCTAACTTTTGTACTTCGCCCCTCGGGCAGTACTCCTCGATAATTAGCTCCTTAAGAGCTTCCCCGCCGATGGCATTAGCCACTATAAGAGATAGTGACTTGACGTGGCTGTTCCACCATGTCAGAGCTCGGTCCGCGAAGGTGCAAGCGGCAAATTTTACCTTGCTCCCTTCCGGACAGGAGCAAATCTCGAAGATCGACTCCTTCTTCTCGAACCATTGCGAGAGGGAAATGATTCCGCCAGTACCATTGAAGGACCGGGGTTTGCAGCTGGTGAAATGCTTGTATGAGCACTCCCTAGAGCGCACTGGAGTTTCAACTGGGGTGGGAGGCACATTAGTCCCACTCCCGCTAGTGCCAGTGGAGGTGAATTGTGCTAGAGCTGTAGTAACAGCTGCATTCACAACAGCTTGGATAGCTGCTGGGTTGTATTGAGGAGGAGGAGGAGGTGGTGGTGTTTGATCACGAGTAGTGCGCCTCGTTACTCGGCGCGGAGGCATCTTTTAGCTATAAGATCACAAAGATGAAGATTTTGATAAGAATTTAATAGAGAGTATGATGAGAGTGACTCATGGACTAACTCTCCATAGCCCAACAACACAGATGAAAGCAGATTGAATACTTAATTTCTAATAGATTAGATATTTGTCAATAATACTGGTATTACAGATGCAATTAGTTCGGGAAAAAGGACCTAAGAGAAGGTCTTACATCAAACCCAGATGAGAAAATTTGATAGAATTAAGACCTAGCTATCGAAAGTTCAAGGTCTTATCACACACAAGAAAACTAAAACTAGAGCTTTTACATAGTCCTAATTTATATCCAAAAGAGAAAGTTGAGTAGGCTCTATCTGTGACGAGAACCACTAGAGTGAGTTCTTGATTCTGACAGACGACGCTCCATGTCCCTCATGCGCCTTTCAGACATAGCCTGCCGAGCTCGAAGTTCCCTGACTTTGGCTTGGGTTTCAGTAAGTTCTCTCTGCAGGGCCGCATTCTGGTTCTAAGTTCTTGCATGAGCAGACTCCAACTGGCGGATGCGTACGGTATTGACCCCCGTATCGGCATCAACCTCCATGATTCAGTTGATGGCCGCCCTACCCTGCTCATCATTTCTAGCAATCCTGTGCACCAGAATAGGCAGGACTATATCCGCTGAGCCTCCCTCGCTCAGGTTATAGAAACTTCGATCCCCATTGTAGGGCATGGGTTGACCCTGTTCCTGACTCCATCTGTTCAAGTTTGTTGCCCACAGAGGTGTGAGGCCTTGAAATGCTGGACGAGGGTTCGGGTTTGGGTTTGGAGCTACTGGAGGTAGGTTGTTGACTTCTGGTTCGGAGTCAGAACCATCCGAAAAGCCTTCTGCGAGGTGATCATCCAATGGTATTGGATGATCCTCTTCTGGCTCTGCTTCAAGCCATCCAACATTGCCGTTGTTGGGAAAGTATGGGTCTCCGAGAAGATGGAATCCAGCCATGTTATCTACGCGAGAAAAGGGGTATAAGAAATAATTAATAGACGTACTAATTAGATAATTATAAGATGATCTTTATCAGTTACTTCAATACTTGCATAGTGCATACCAGTTACATGTAATCAAAACAGGATAGGCCTTCGTATAAGTGACCCTAACTCTAAATCCACAACCAAACAAGGAACAGGAAGTAAAGCAAAGATCACAGATTCTAAGTCTATGACATCCTAGTCACATATAACCTTAGTGTATCCACTTAGTAATTATTGACCTACTAATAAAGACCTTTAGTTCTAAGATAAGGGTTTTAGTAACACAAAATACTCCTATAGTATCTTAGGTTTATGTTATGTTCTAATGTTTTCATTGTAGTATTGTTGGTAAGTTTTTAAACTTGTTGCCACATCACAACCATTCTTGGGCATATGCTAAACACTTCTCGGACCAACGTAGTTGATCAGGCTATGTCGTTCTCAGAACTGATCATACATCCCCAAGCTTACTTGTGATGTTCAACAATCGTAATACTTTTGTTCTGTCCTAGTGACACTGATTTTAGTATGAATGCAGGTATGTATACTTAGTTAAATATTTTATTATTTAAAAGTATAAACTCTTGGTCAGAGTATTTTAATCCCGTTGTGTTTATAGTTGTATATATTTTATGGGTTGATATACTCAATTTACTATAAACAATGCTCTGATACCAATCTGTCACACCCCAAAACCGGAACGGTGGAAACGGTGGGGGCGGAGGACGTCATGTACAGTATCACAACAACGCATAATAGTAAACAAGCAACAACATCATCCATTGCATTAATAGTAATAATTTTAATACAAGTGTGTTCTGAAGTTTATAAGACACCAAAATGAATAATCAAAAGAAAAGATAAGTCTTGAATGTGCTCCATCTTCTCAAAACCTGGCCATCGGTACATGTCTACTGGCGACCTGAGAATACAAGTTATTTTGAAAGCGTAGATCAGAATTAAAGCTGGTGAGTTCATAGGTATTTTAGTGTCTTTGTTTGTATAAGTTTGAAGAGTGTATTTGTAAATGTTTGATGTAAAAGTTTGTAAGTGTTCGATGTAAATGTTTGTAAACTTCCTAGAAAATCCTATATTTTCTACTAGTATAGCCTTCTACCAAGACTCAACTGTTCTCTATGTTTGTTCTTTTGTAAAAGTGTGCGTTTTCCCAAAGTATGACTATCATTACCAAAATATAGTTTTTCATTACCGTTTATGTGAGAAGATCACAATTTGATTGAATGTGGGAAACTAATGATGTACTGTAGTTTTATCTAGGTAACTACTAATGTACTAACTACCTTTAACTTGTTAGTTAATTAAGGTAAAATGTGATATGATTGTACCATACTAACTGACAAATACACGACAATGAAAGACGTCGGAAGAAATGACATTCGACACCCGTAGACTTGCAAGTCCCACTGTAGCGAGCAACAAGGTGTAGGATAGTCAATCCAGTATAGATCTATACGCAAATTCACGTTCTCCCTCCAGGAGATTCTGGTTACAAAACGAACCATATCAGTTATGCTATGCCCCGAAGTAGTATCTCACATTAATGTTAGAGTATTCTTGTATTTGTATAGTATGTACTAGTGTAGTGTATGTTCTCTAGTGTATAATGTGTAATTGATTCTCGTTATAGTGTTCTCTATCTGTTTGTCTTTATAGTGAGTATTGATTCTCGTTATAGTGTTCTCTATTTGTTTCTCTTTATAGTGAGTATTAATTCTCATAATAGTGTTCTCTATTTGTTTCTCTTTATAGTGAGTATTGATTCTCATAATAGTGTTCTCTATCTGTTTCTCTTTATAGTGAGTATTGATTCTCATAATAGTATGTATTGACTCATGTATGAACTAACTCTTAGTATGTTTCATTGTTCTAGTAATAGTATTAGTAACTTCCTAAACTATACCTATTATAGTTTACTAGCAATGTTGTTTGTATGAATGAATATGTTTGTATACCTTTGCTACCCAAAGGTATTGAACTGAATGAAGGAACTTTTATATCTATACACATATACATAATATATAATTAAGACTCAAACGACCTTCGGACAAACCACCGATACCCTAAGTCCACAACCAAACAAGGAACAGGAAGTAAGGCGAGCTATCAATCCTAAGTCCTTTCAATCCTACTTATATAACTATATCTATATAGATATGCATTTGACAAAATATAAGTTTAAAAGAGTTTAATAAAGAGTTTTTATCATGTAAAAGAGTTTAAAAAACGATTCGAAGTAGTTTGTTTGATAACACCGTTTGAAAAGTAAGAAATCCACTTGTTTGGTAGTTATTAATCACATGTGATTGATATAATAACTATAATAGTTCAACTTGTATTCCCCCCCCCCCCCATAAAAGCATCTAAAATCATTTAAAAGGTTGATTAAGGGGTATAAACTCACCTGTAGTGAGTAACTCGAATGTAAGATCGATAAAGGATGCTAGGTGTCAAGTGAAGGCTTGAGCACACACGGATCCTATTTAGCATATAATGACACATATATGTTTACAATTAGTGTTTAAACAACTAATTATAAGGGATAACACCCTAATAGACTAGGAAACTCTTAGATTGAAGGGATACAATCACATATGATTGCATTGTTGGATTAATGTCTAAGTCCATAACTATAATTGGTAAGACTTGACCCGACCCGGCATGGTCCATTTGGGTTGCATGGCATCATGCATTTGGATAGACTACAATGAGAGAAATAACACTTAAGGTTTGTGAATATATTATAAGTTCTAATATATTAATAAGATTATTTAATTAGTATTGATCAAGAATTAATCTAGAATTAATTAAGTGATCAAAAGAAGACTAATTAAATATATGGGTTGATTGTGTAAATCACTCATTCTTATATATATGGGCTTGTGATCCAAGATTCCTTGTGTTGGACTAAGTCCATGGGGTAACCCATGGATACTCCATGGAGGTTAAAATCCATGGAGCATAAGGAATGGGTAAAGTTAGGAGTTACATAGTGTAACCCTAATAGCCACCATATAAAAGAATCCCATGGCTCAAGAAATCGTGCACTAGTGTGTGTGAATATGAGGGCTACACGATTTCAAGAAGTGTTCAAGTTTCTCTCAAGTCATTCCATGTGTATTTGGTGTTGTGTGAACCATTTGAGGTGTTACACTTGGGGCACTAGGCACTCAAGCTTCATGATGACATTCTACATCAAAGAGGTATGTATTCTATCTTGTTATATTCATTGTTTTGTATGCTAGATTAGGATAATACCTTGGATGTTCATATTTGCATGTATAATAGAGAAAACATAGATCCAAGGTATTTAGGGTTGCATGTACACTTAGGAGTGTTAGAATGCTCATAACCCATCAGTGGTGTCAGAGCCTGGTTATTTTTCAATTATACTTGATGCAAGATGCTGGAAAAAAAACTGGAAAAATCGAATTATTATTATTTTTTTTTTTGGCCTGTTTTGGATTAGAATCATTACCGCAAAGTGTTTTTGTTCATAAAATTTGTTTTTTGATACTATGGTAATGTTTATTCTCATCCAAATAAAGGATAATAATCAAAGTTTCAAGTTTTATACATGTTTATATGATGCTTGAAAAATGTTGATTATGGATGTTCATGTTTATGAGTTTGTTTAGATTAATAGGAAAAAATATGAGATAGTTGTTTTCAATCCATTTTAATCTAAGAGTTGATTCTAAAGTGTGTTTTTGTAACTTGTCCTCAAGTTATATGAAAAGTCACATTTAAGAATCATAAAACTCATAAAAGTTGGCAAAGGTTACAAAATGAAGAGTCTAGTTCTAATTAAATGGTTTTATGACTCCATAACTTGTCCTCAAGTTATGGAGGTTCAAGAGTCTCTTCATTAAATTAAAAAAAAAAGGTGTAACCTTAATTAGTTTCATAAGTTACAATAAAAAAAAGTTTTTTTTTATTAATTAGTTTAAAGTCTTCCATAACTTGTCCTCAAGTTATGGAACTTGAAGAGTTTTTTTGTTTTTTTTTTAAATTAAAACTACTTTAAATTCATAAGTTATGGAATTAATTAGTTTTGAATAGTTTCAAAACTTGCTCTCAAGTTTTGGAATTTGAAAAGTTTTCACTTATGAATACTTTAATTCCAAGTTAGCCCTTAGAATTTTAAAAGTTAAAATTCAATCCTTATACTTTATAATATTATAAGTTAATAATATTTATATATATATATATATATATATATATATATATATATATATATATATATATATGTATAAGAGTAAAGTCAGTCTTACCGTTAGTAGGCCTCATTCACGAAGCCGGTCTATAAGGGGGGTATAAGGTTACTGCCTATAAAATGGCAGTTTAATGGGTGTCCACTCTCACCCACCGCTTCCTTGACTGGTGGAGGGTCATTAGCCGAACGGGTAGGACAAGGACTATAATTCTCCATTCATTAAAAGTATTAATGATAAATACTAAGTAACTAAACTCTTATTAATACCCAATCTTAGTTACTTAGGAAAATGTGAATTTGGTGCTAACCCATGAAATTACACTTTGCACTTTGCTTAAGTCATTAGTGGAGCGTGTGTGGTTAACCGGCACACTAACCTGGACTTAACAAGGTATGCAAAGGGTAACTTAGTATTTATCATAGTATCGGAGAAGCGTGTGTGGTTAACCGGCACACAGATTAAGGGGTAAATATTAAGGGTACCAAGTATATTTGCATGGTTATTCACACCTTGTTTTGTGATCCTCGGCATCCCAGTCACAAAACCTGAAGGGCACACTCGAGATTGAAACATGCCTTTGAACAGTTCAATGAATCTCAAAGATCTAGAAATTTCAAATCCAATTAAAACCTAATAAATTATTTCGTTTTTCATGGTGGAAATTGGTGAATCGTCATTCACCTACCTTCAAATATTTTATAGCTTGGATTACGGCATCCCTCTTCTAAGTTATAAAATAGTTTGTTGGGTCCTAGCCTTAATATTTCAAATTGGGTGTCATATTAAGGACTTTAAATCAACTATCTTGAATATCTCCCAAAAAGATGTCTGGTCTAGACATTTATGATCTTCCCAAATCTCTTGAAACAAGCTTTCCTAAATGAAGATGATGTCCCATGGATATTATTCTTCTTTCACCTCCTCCAATTATTCTCCCTAACCCACAAGTTCCTAAAAAGTTTAAGGTCACTCAAGCCCTATTAGCAAGGCAAGGTCTAGGTGTGATCACATCTTGGAGATGCAGTCACATATTGACAAGCCGGGAGAGTTGGGTGTCAAAGTCTTGAGAAAGTTGGTGGCTCAACTACTTTCTAAGTCACATAGTGAGTTCTTTTGGGAATCCTATGAAACAGACTAAGACAAGACCCTTAATGATCTTATCTATTTACTAAGATCAACTTCCTAAAAACGCTATGGACATTGACAATGATGACATTGGATATCCAGTAAAGCTCTCTCTTCCCAATGGAAAGGGATTGGCCATAGTCAACTCGGTTGACCCAATGGTAAAGAGAGAGGCGAAGTCTGAGATAGTCCCATTATCAAGGGTCCATAGGTAACTATTGCCAAAGGAAGGGGCATAGGTTGCGAAGCTGCCAAATTTACCAAAGGATGTTAAAGTCAATAAGTTTGGCTCAACTTCAGGTAAAGTCCATTGTCTAACTCTATTAAGTACATGCTGATTCTGATCGCGAAGATGGACTTCAATCGCATGGTTCGGTGATCAGAATTTTGGGCTATTACTTAAGAGTTATGATATTTATATTGCTTAGGAATAGATAACAACAAGGTTTTCATATGGATTGTAAGGATAAGTTTTTCCGCAAAGTTTTAAAATAAAAGAAAAAGGTTTTGATTTTATTTATTTTAAGTATCCTTACAATGGCATTTGTGAAAAGTTGTTGCTTATAAGATTCCATTGATAGCAATATTGGAAAAAAATTGATTTGATTCTTTCGGTTGTGGTAGTGTCTAATATTACCAAATAAGGAAAGATTCTCATCACCCAAGGTTCAATTGGACCGAAACTTGGAATCATACAAGTTGTATAGTATGATGAATGAGAACTTTCAGCTTGGAAAATTAAGACTAATTCCTTATGTGAATAAGGAAAGGACTAAGGGATCGAGTTTACATTCTTGTGCACTGGTCAAGTCCACCACAAAAGATCAAGAAGACTATTCGTCATGATTTACTTAAGTTCAGTAAATATGGTTATACTTATAAGTTTAAGTATAAGTCTGTAGCATTGGAGAAGTTTCAATGTGAGACAGAACGAATAAGAAGAATCAAAGTATGGCAGAAAGATAAAAGTTTCTCAAATCTAAAAAGATGGGAGAGTACTTTAGTATCATGTTTATGATCATCTTAATGATTAAGATACCATATCACAATTGGTCCTCTAAAGTCATCTTAGTGCATTCTTATGACTAAGAAGAGGAGTCATGAATTGTTGAAATGGTTAAATCAAAAAGATGAGTCATACTTCGTTCCAAAACAATTCTTAGAGTCATACTCCAAGATTGTAACTTGAGTGACATATCTTAAAGAGGGTTTGTTAACACTAGTCAAATGTAAGAGTAAAAGGTTATCTACTCTTGTACATTTGAAATTGGTAAGTTGTGATGTTTTGGATAAAAGAGAGACCAACTTAGGCCAATTGTGTAAAGTGTTAGTCTTGATAAAGAATCCACACTATCTCTTGAATATTTGACAAGGGAGTCTTATATGTCAAGAGGACAGTGGGAGTCTTAAAGCTCTTGAAAGTTTCAAGACTTAATCAAGAATAAAACCTAAAGTCCTTCACTAGCACACGACTTGAGGTTTATAACCTAACGTGTTGAAATTTTTGTGCCTATTCAAGTTGGCTTTGCATAGGAGTTCTGAGAGTTCTCAATTGGTTGCACAACTACTTGGAAGCAATGACAGGCACCTGAGCTGCCAAATGGCAAGAATTTAAGATTGCACAAGTTTAATCAATATGAGTTTGGATTTGTCCTTAACCTTGTCTTGTGATTATGGTTTTGACAAATTCACATGGATAAGAACACATACACTATTAAATCTAAGTGTCATAAGGTTTCTCTCCGATTCATGAAAATGATGGTGAGGAAACACTTTCACTAAGTAGATTTTAGCTAGATAGCAATTGTGATATTTGCATTCTCAAAGTCGTTAGTGGAGCGTGTGTGGTTTACCGGCACACTAACATGGACTTGTGAGAAGTGGCAAAGGTCTAAACAATTGAGACTATGATTACGGCATCCCTTTTCATAGTTTTAAAATTGTTTAGACACACATGTGAGCTATCTAAGAGAGGTGTATGATTTTAATAAAGTTTTATCAAAACAATCTAGTATCAGAAATCTGAACTTTGGTAAGAAAGTCAGCTGATTTCTGAGTACATGTCAAAGCTAGTGAGAGCATAAGTGTTATGCTAATAATCATCATGTTAGTGGGAGCATGATAATTATGACAAAGGTTGCAAGTTAGCAATGTTAATTATAGAAAACAAAAGTTTCAATTCATGAGGCTGCAGGGGTTAAAAAAGTTGTTTTGCTATAATTAAGAGAGAGGAAATTATACTTCATTTCAATTCTAAAAGCTTAGATTGAGATTTTAATCGTATTTAATCAAGGATATATATATGAATTTCATGTTGGAATGGCTCAACATAAGGAAATTCTATATATGGGTCCATTATTTGCGTTCTAAAATTCGATCATGATTACGGCATCCCTTTTCATAATCTGAATTTTGAGAACTTGGCAAATTGAAATGGAAATATTATAGCAAAAGACTGGTTTAGTCTTTATGTGAGACATCATGAATCGTGTCCCATATGCTTCGGATATAGGATCGATTACATGTGTTATATTTATCCTTTCTAAAATTTTCCAAATGCCTGGGGCATTATGAAAGGAAAAGGTCTAGAATTGGATATGACTAAAATGATTAAGCAATTGTCGAGGACAATCTAAGGTTTACCAAAGATTGGTTGCTCAAGGAAAGTTGGAAGTATAATGTTAATTCTGGAAGGACCATATTGACATAATCTGTAAGGAGGCAACTCTTGTTCAGAAGTGATAGTCAAAATGGAATATGGAAATGTTTCAAAGTTAGAAATTGTTTAATAAATCTGTGTAAGATTAGGAAACTTAATGCAAGAACGATGTTTCCAAGGAGTTGATCTCCTTTGGAATGCTCTGTAATGTTTGTTGTCAAATCTTTCTGACTTTGTGCATAATCATTACAAGAGGATCAATGCATATAAGTTTAGAATCTAACAGATTTTAGTAAATGGCATGAATTTGGAATTCTTGCATTTTTGCAGTAAGGAATTGGGAATATGAAATGAGAATCGTTGGAGTTATGTTCAATTGATCTATTTCACAAAGTAAAGATCATAGACAAACATAGTATGCATACTTGGTGTATGGCATGACTGGTGTTTAGAAAAACATACTGTACATGCTTGGAGCATGGGACAACTATTGTTTTAAATTCAAGAATAAAGTTGATAGCTGAAACAGTATACAATGAATAATGTGTAATCATATGGTGATAAATAAAAGGGGTTTTATTTATATTCATAAGTTCTGAGACCATATTGGATTCGATTATTATTGTGTTTCACTTTGCATGTTTTGACTTCCAGAATAACTAGGTCATTGTTCTGATGGACTAAGTTATTCAAACCATCCACAGTCGGTTATATGTTGGAAGTAGATATGAATCAAGACTGTCATGGGTTGGCTTGTAGAGGTCTAAGATGTTGGACAAAGGGCTACAACACTCATGAGTGCTCATAAGTTCTGAGTATTGGATTCAACCCGCGCTCATTGGAATCACTTCATGGATTTTATCACGAGTGATCATGAGACGATAATATCTTATATTCTTCAAACCTAGAGATATGAGTTGTTACTATGAGTTGGTTATACATTGATTGCACGAAAAAGCATTGGTAACTCGATGTTATAAAACGTACCTTTGTGTATGATTCAACAAGTAGTAGAACAAGCCATATGAGTCGAAGTTTATCCATTCCTTTTACCTTCGGGATAAAAGCGATATCTGTGGGCCCGTCGATGATTTGGTGATGACAAATGTAAGTGCTCGGCCGGGCCTGGACTAATTTGATTTGTTCAATTAGTCAGTCGTCATAAATCGGAAATCGGGAAACAACAAATGGACAGAGAGAATGATTATAATCCATGTCTCAGTCCATATGATATCTAGAATGGAGGAATATATGATCCCTTATTTAATGGACAAGTCATTAACAAAGGTCAGAGATCATCTGCAAGGTCAGAGTTCGACGAAAGCTTTTGAGAGCTACGATTGCCAGTCGGTTCTTGAAGTCATACTTGCAATAATAGTTTTAGACTTATCCAAGTGGGAGACTGTTGGATTAATGTCTAAGTCCATAACTATAATTGGTAAGACTTGACCCGACCCGGCATGGTCCATTTGGGTTGCATGGCATCATGCATTTGGATAGACTACAATGAGAGAAATAACACTTAAGGTTTGTGAATATATTATAAGTTCTAATATATTAATAAGATTATTTAATTAGTATTGATCAAGAATTAATCTAGGATTAATTAAGTGATCAAAAGAAGATTAATTAAATATATGGGTTGATTGTGTAAATCACTCATTCTTATATATGTGGGCTTGTGATCCAAGATTCCTTATGTTGGAATAAGTCCATGGGGTAACCCATGGATACTCCATGGAGGTTAAAATCCATGGAGCATAAGGAATGGGTAAAGTTAGGAGTTACATAGTGTAACCCTAATAGCCACTATATAAAAGAATCCAATGGCTCAAGAAATCGTGCACTAGTATGTGTGAATATGAGGGCTACACGATTTCAAGAAGTGTTCAAGTTTCTCTCAAGTCATTCCATGTGTATTTGGTGTTGTGTGAACCATTTGAGGTGTCACACTTGGGGCACTAGGCACTCAAGCTTCATGATGACATTCTACATCAAAAAGGTATGTATTCTATCTTGTTATATTCATTGTTTTGTATGCTAGATTAGGATAATACCTTGGATGTTCATATTTGCATGTATAATAGAGAAAACATAGATCCAAGGTATTTAGGGTTGCATGTACACTTAGGAGTGTTAGAATGCTCATAACCCATCATGCATAACTAGGGTGTATGGCCACCCTAAAGAGTTTACGGTCCAAATGACATGACCAAGTGAGTTTACGGTCAAAATGGTATGACCATTGGAGTTCACGCTCCAAGTGTTCACGGTTCAAATGGGTTTACGGTGCCATGTGTTTACGGTCATATGACCTTACGGTTAAGGAGTTCACAGTTCAAAGGAGATTCAACCGTAAACTCATCAAATCTTGCAGAAATGATGGTTTTCAAGGGCTTCATTCAAAGGCATCGGATTCTAGGGACCATGCTTAGCCTTAGGAAGGATTTAAGGCCTCTAATGCACCTTTCATTAGAGTTTACGGTCTAAGGAGATACACTTAGACCGTAAACACCTTGTTCTTGGCTAATAATAATGTTTTCAAGGTGATTAACTAGTGATATAAGCATATATCAAGCTAAGGGTAGTGTACTTACTTATTAGAAGCTTGTAAGGGTGATTAGGATCCAAGAACACTAGTGTGTGTTCTTGGTGTTCTTGGTGAAATGAAGAACACTTGAAGATCTATGAAAATGAAGAGATTTCATTGATGAAATCATGTATAATCACTAGATATTGAAGGATATCCACAAATCAAGAGAAGAAATACTTACAATCTTGAAGATCCAAGAGAAAATTTGGATGATACTTGAGAGAGTTTTCGAGATTTTTGGCTTGTAAAGGAGAGAAATGTTCAAAATGATCATGTATTATGCATATAGGGAGTTTACGGTCACCATGACCGTAAGCTCTAAGCTTCCTAACTGTAAACTCCTTTTGAGGAGGTTTACAGTTTGCTAGATGGTTTGGAACATTAACTGATACATCCAAACACTGATTCCTTTGATGCACTAGGCTCAGAATGCTCAAACAGACTCTAAATAGTGCTAAAAGTTAGCAGAAACGAGTCTGACTTTGATTGAAATTAATGGTTTGTACAAGATACAAATTTCGGGTTGTCACAGAGGTCTCGGTGGATTTTGGAGAGTAGCCAGGAAGCAGCATACTGTTTCGAACAGTTTCCGTGTTTAGGGCAGTATTAGCGATTTGGGGTTTCGTATGGATGGAGTATCTGATTGCTTGGGTAATGCTCATTCACTCACAACGGGGCTGAATAATCTCAGAGTAATTGATTTGACCCTGTTGCACAGCTCTCGTCTGAGTCTAACCGTTGCAGGGATAAGTCTCCTACTCGAAGGATTATCTGAGCCTACTGTCAAGTATAAGGGTTCTGCAGGGATTCAACAATAATGACTCTATATGGTCGGTCTGTCAGGGAGTCAGACCATCTCGAGAATCCAAATTTATGATTGAGTAAAGGCGATCATGTTACAAGGAATTCGTTTATCTTTGGGTTTTAGAACCCTGTGAGGGTTGGTTACAGTTACCGTAGGAATACTAGGGTGTGTCCGGGATTGTGGCCATGTCACTTGAGTGGTTTGGCGTGACAGGAATGGTAAAGAATGATTTTAAGGACGAAATCTAATTTAAGTGGGGGAGAGTTGTAACATCCCGTTTATTAAATAAATAAATGGATAAAAATTTCATAAATGAATAGTGGCCCTAAAATCCATAATATTTACCGAGGTGCTGGTTTCAGGGAGCCAAATGATATAATTTGGGTTTTCAGGGGTTAAAGTGTAATTCCAAGATTTATTTTGTAAAGATTTTCAGAGGTCAGGGAGTGTTTGGTATATATTGGACCTAAATTTAAAGATTTTGGAGGATGAGGGGTTGAATGGTAATATATGGACTTCAGTTGAAAACAATTTGTAGAGGCGGGGCTGTTTGGTAAAATATTGGGCTTGTTATGAAAGGATTTTTAGAGGCTGGGGCTAAAAGGGTAAATTATGGATTTGATTTGAAAGAAAACAAGGAGGGACTAATTTCATCATTATGGAAGGAAGTTTTATAGGAGTCGGGGTATATAACCCGTCATCTCCGGTAAACCTAACCCTAAAGCAATACAGCCGCCGCCACCACCCTCATGCCTCCCTTCACCACCGATGTCGCCACAGTTGTTGGAGTCTGTAAAACCAATTGTTTCTTTCACCTTCCGATCATCCATGGCCGCCAAACGACTGCCAATCCCAGCCAACATCGTTGCCATCAATGGCAACCATCAACCATCCAGTCCCGTCGTTCTTTCTACCGCTGTGCCGTTTCTTGTTGATGACGAAGCCGCCGACGAACGACCATCATTTTGTGGTTGTCGTTGCTAGGCTGTTCCGATGAGATCGTGTCAGCTCCAATCGCTTCTTCTTTCTCGGTGTTCGTTCAGTCCTGTCTTCCGCCGCCGCCGCCTGTGAAATTTTTTTGCTGCTCCGGTCAACATCCGCCACCCCGAGGGAGGCTGTTGTGTGTGTTTCAGCCCATGGGTTGGAAGTATGTATGAGTATTTCGGTGTTGCTGTACGTTGAGGATGTGCTCGTTGGCTAGAAAAACCGAGAAAGGCTAGCATGGCAGCCAACAATGGTGGCTATCGCCATTTCTACGCTTCTGCCGCCTCCTGCCGCCACCAACCACCGTGTTGGTTGGTTGTGCACATGAGTTACTATGTGTGTGCGTGTGTCATATTGTGTGTGTGTGTATATTTTGCGATATTATGTTGTATAATCAGATTTTTGGCCAGAATAATCACGGAGATCGCCACCACCATTACCGTGAGGTGGTGGCTGCCACCTTCTGCCGCCACCACCCACCGTGTTAGGTGGCGGTGTGCATTTGCAGGTGATTGGATTGCTTTTGGGATGCTTGGACATGATTGGACTCGAATCATAACCACCACCATGAGCTGGTGGCCGCCGCCGTGAGCCGTCGTTGACCACCACTACCTGAGGCGGTAGTGGGTGGTGCCCGACTTAATTAACAATTAATTAACCTAAAAGCTTAACAAATGGACTACTGGGCGTGATGGGGTTGGAAACCCTAATTAGGGTTTAGAAAACCCTAATTTTAGATATGTTAATTTGGAATTGTCGGGACCCGCATGTTTGGACCACTGGATTAGAATTTTGAATTAAGCCCGATCACGTTGTATGTTTTGCCTAGTGGATTGATGAACTTAATAGATTATGTCGTTAATGGGTTAAGTAGGAACACTTAACCCTAATCGTCATTTTATGTGAAAACCCTAATTTTCTTTGGGCCTTGACTTGGGCCTTTCTATTGGGCTATTGATGGGCCATCCAAGAACAAGTCTATGGACTAGAATATTTCAATGGGCTTTAGGATAAGGCCCATTAGAAAGGCTTGTGCCTAATTTGGAAAACTGGGCCATAGATGGGCCATAACTGGGCCTTGATGATTATGAGATGTTGGACCATTCGAATTGCCAAATGTTTGGACTAGAATAAATGGTTGGGCCTTAGGGTAAGACCATGTAAAGGTTTGTGCCCAATTTGGAAAATTGGGCCATATGTTGGGCTTTGGCTCATTGTTTGACTTTTGGGCCTTTGGATTAGGCCTTGGGGTTTAATCGAGCTAAGTTGGGGGTAAAGTAGTCTTTTACCCCAAGCATGGACTTATGGTTATGTGTCGGAACCCAATTATTAATTGGGTGTTATTTTGATGTTGACAGTTCGAGAATCTGTCGTACAACAACTAGAGTTTTTCCGTGGGACTTCAACAATGTGAGGTGAGTCTCCTCACTGTTTGCATAGGTCGAAGGCACCAATGTCGGCCCATTTTTTTGATGCATGGTAGGAAGACCTAGAGGTTATCCCTAGGCATTGTGTATCAAAGACCAGGAAGCGGCTCCTGGCACACTCTATGTTATTTTGTATGGTAGGAAGACTTGGGGGTTAGCCCTAGGCATTATCTATGAAAGACCAGGAGGTGGCTCCTGGCATACTATATGCTAATTGGCTAAGTAGAGTAGTATGTATACTAGTTGTCTTTTTGATGCTTGCATGGAAGACCAGGAGGTGGCTCTTGGAACTTGTCTGTAAGACCGAGGTGGTGGCCCCCGGCTTGGCAAGAAAGACCACATGGCGGCCAGTAGCATAATGGCAAGACTATGTTCGGCACATAGCATCTTTATTGATTATGATATATGTATGGCTCATGGTTATGTATGACAGTATGTGATTTATGTGCTCATATGCTAGACAATATCCGGTTGAAAGAGACCGAAGGGGTAGGCCGGCACCCATATATGCCAAGCAGTATGTTGATATGTTTGGTATGTGGTATTTGGGGAACTCACTAAGCTTCGTGCTTACGGTTTTCAGTTTTGGTTTCAGGTACTTATTTTGCAAAAGAAAAGGAGTCGGCATGATCGCAGCGCATCACACTATGATTTCCGCATTATAAGATCTTTGGGAGTTATACTCTGATAATACTTTTCTATGACATGTTTTAGTTATTTGAAATACCGGCTTCGATTATGAAATAAGTTAGCACTATGGATGTTTTTATACTATTGGTTTTATAATAAGTTAATTAAAAATGAAATTTTTGGTCCTGAATTTTGGGATGTTACATGTTCCTAGTCAGGGACTAAGGTAGGTACGATATATGGATGGTTTGATTTGTGGTCGTAGTTTTGAGAGTTCCCGGTATGAGTGGTTCTCTATTGATGTTGGGTCTTACAATTCTGGTTGTTGTTGAGCATTTTCAAGTTATTGGGTTGTTGGTTGGCAGCTGTGGGTTTCCGAGTGTTTTCTCGAATTTTTTTTATATAAGGCCTTGACTTTGAAGTGGTTAAAGGGACATGTGGAATATGTCGACGTTGTCTATGTGTGTGTGTGTATCTATTCAACGGATTTTTAGCAGAGACTCGTGTTGGGAGTCGCTTTGTTTTCAAGTGGAGGGTTTAACAGCAGTTAATAGTCAGTAAAGGCTTTGGATTTCTGGATTTCGGGCAGATTAGTAATGATTATTATTCAAGGGTTAAAGATAGCCGGTCAAGGATTCATTATTATCTAGGGTATGTAGTTCTTCTAAGACTGGGTTTTGATTATTGTATGGGAAGGCAGTCGCTTGTAGGAGTCAAATTCTTAGTTCAGATCAGGGTCGTGGAAGAATTCTACAAATTGTCGGGCATGATTGAAGAGTAATAAGGAGTGACTTCGAGGACGAAGTCCGATTTAAGTGGGGGAAATCGTAACATATCGATTTCCAGGAATTTTCCTTTCCACCCTTGGTATGAGAATTATTTGCAAATGGGTCCTAAATTGCATTTTTGTAATTTTTGGAGCTGCTTGTGTACATTGGATGTACCCAAGCGTACATGGGGTATACGTGGCCTAGATCTAAATACCTAATATTTATGGGTTTTGCATTATTTATTCATCCTTAACTCACAATGCCCCTTTCATCCATCACTCTCCAGCCATACTTTGACCCTATGCAAACCCTAATCCATTTGAGAGCATTTTTGAGCCTTGAGTGTATATTTTTGTGTTCTTAAAGAAGGAAGAAGGAAGGGAAAATCATACTAGAACAGTGGAGCAATTTGGATCCATAATCACATCACCATTTGGTATCATTTCAATGTAACCGGTTGAGCTGATATTCCGAGCAGTGTCCTATTCAACTATCTTTTCAGACTCACCGGAACAGTGGAGCCTTGAGTGTATATTTTTGTGTTCTTAAAGAAGGAAGAAGGAAGGGAAAATCATACTGGAACAGTGGAGCAATTTGGATCCATAATCACATCACCATTTGGTATCATTTCAATGTAACCGGTTGAGCTGAGTTTTCCTCACTGTACCCATGGGTCGAAGGCACCAATTTCGGCTCACTATATTGTGTATCCTGGTATATAGGATGTTGTTATGACGTATCGATCTGTTAGGTCTATATCCTGCTATCTAGGATGTTGCTATGTTGTAGTGATCTTTAGATCTATATTTTTGTCTGGTGACTGGTTATATGATTATCTGTTGTTGGATATATGTTATTTGTAATGTATATGTCGACATGGTATGGTGGGGTTGAGACTGTACTACTTCGTGTTGTCAGTTAACAGACTGACTCATTCCAACCGGAAGGTTGTGGGCCAAGGGTAATCCAACCAGGAGGTTGTGGACCCGTTATGTGTTGGGCAAGCCAACCGGAAGGTTGTGGGCCAGTGCATTCTAAACGAAAGGTTATGGGCCATGGGTAATCCAACCAGGAGGTTGTGGACCCGTTATGTGTTGGGCAAGCCAACCGAAAGGTTGTGGGCCAGGGTTAATCCAACCAGAAGGTTGTGGATCCATTATGTATTGTGCAAGCCAACTAAAAGTTTGTAGGCCAGAGGTAATCCAACCAGGAGGTTGTGGACCTGCTATATGTTGGGCAAGCCAACCGGAAGATTGTAGGCCTATGCATTCTAACCGAAAGGTTATAAGCCAGGGATAATCCAACCAGGAGGTTGTGGACCCGTTATGTATTGGGCAAGCCAACCAGAAGGTTGTGGGCCGGGGCATTCCAACCAAATGGTTGTGGGCAAGGGTTAATCAAACCAGAAGGTTGTGGACCTATTATGTATTGGGCAAGCCAACTAAAAGGTTTTGGGTCGGGGCATTCCAATCAGGAGGTTATACGCCAGAGGTAATCCAACCAAGAGGTTGTGGACCCGTTATCTATTTAGCAATATGTTTGTGTGGTGGTACCTTGGGGGAGCTCACTAAGCTTCGTGCTTACGGTTCAAGTTTTATATTTCAGGTACTTTAGATGATTGTGATGAAGCAAAGGCATGATCGTACACATCCTTCGACAATATATTTTAGGTATTTATGATGATACTAATTTAGGACACTCTGATATACAATTTCTTTTTTTGAGAATAATGTTTTGTAAACGACTAGTTTTGATTTGGGTTTGTCAAAATACAATGATTTCTCTTGATTTAAAAAAGAAAATTTTTATCATGGTTTTTGGGATGTTACATTTTTATTCAAAATTAGTTTCATAAACTTGATTTTAGGCAACGGAAGACTTAATACTTTGAATAACATAAAATAAGTTTAAACCCACCAAGGATCATCTTTCAAGTTGTAGAAAGATTAAAACCCAACAAAAAAAAAGGATGAAGAAATAACAACCTTGGTAGTTCTTTGGGTCCTCTTAGGAGGCTTGGAAGTTGATAAAAAATGATGAACTTAAGAAACACCAACAATGACTCAACTTGATGTAGAATGCTAGTTCTTTTGTATAAAACTCTTAAGCTTTAAACTAACCCCGAGTATGGTTTAACGAGAGCATAAGCAAGTGTCTAAACCTCTAATACTTTGCATGAAACAATGATGGATAACAAAAGGAAGAATGCTACAACTTTCTATGCGTGGAATAGGATCAAGAATGCAAGCCTTAAGTATTTATGCATTAAGCAAGGTTCTTAACCATAAGGTCTTAAGACATTTGACCAAACCAGGTCCCTATGTCATGAACATGTCCAAGCTTGCCTTCGTAGGCTTGATTTATTTTGAATAAAGTAACGAAGAAGCCATTCCCTTGTCTCCTAGATCACTTTCAGCCGTAATACAAAGGAAGAAGACAAAACCTTTATATTTTATAAACCAATTTTATAAAATATAAACTTTAACCTTTTGGTAAAAGACAGAAAGTCCTTATGGTCCAAAATGTTGTTCATGACTTAATAAATCACATCATATGATATATTATGTTACTTGCTATTGAAAATTAATACTTCCATGAAATAAATAATTTCCAATTAATTATAAGACTTTAATGAATATTTATTAAAACGAATTTCTAATAAATATTCAATTATATCAATTTGTTGTTAGTGTGACCCATTAGTATCATATGTTAATTAGCAATATACATTTTAATATGATTCTTGAGCATACTAGATCTTTCATTATGGATATCACGCATACCTTCCCATGCTAGCTTATTCTTCTAAGCTAGCTTAATAACATCATCAAAGATCCTTTGCAATGGAAAATATCTTGTGTGACTAAAAAGAGAAGATTGACCATGATCCCACTCCACTCCAACCTATTAATTACAGCCCAATAATTTTTGAACTGAATCCTCTAAAACTACCCATCTTATTTTTCAAATTGATAAATATCTTAATTGAATAATATAGGTTTATCTAAAATTGGATACATATATCCATTTTGTATCCGTTACACCATATATCCATATCCAACCAAATATTTGGCTGAATTCGATCTGGATATGTCTGAAATATGGTATGTGAATATGTAATCGAATTTTTGATTCATCACATACTCTTTTCAAAGACATTTCAGCTTTAGTATTATGTAATTGGTTATTTGTTTTGTTGTTACTTTTGATTTTATGTTTAGGTGTTTTGAACCTATCTTTTATTTTCTATCCGTATCCATTAGAAAGAACCTATATATTAGAGCCTTTGGTTGTAAGCGTGGAGAGTTAATCTTGTTATTTGTAAAATTACTTTCAAAGCAAATCTTAAACCCTTGGATCTTAGTCTTCTTTTCATGATCAAACCTTTGAAGAGAGTTTTCTTACTCGGTATTCTTCGAATCAACGAACAAAGGGTTAAGCTACGGTCGCGCTACACTAGTTTTGGTATCAAAGCAGGTGGCGTTGCTATGAGAGGTTTGTTGCATTAAGATGTCTAAGGTCCTAAATATTGAAGAATAAAAGTAAAGTCATTTTTGGGTTGCCGTCATAACCAATGAATGGATTGGATTGATTAGAAGAGAGAGATATATGATTTATTAATATATTATGTTATTGATATATTAATTAGAAATACTAATAATTAATTAAGGATTAATCAAAATTAATTTAGAATGAATTTTGGGTTAAGTTAAATTAATTAAGGGTACAAGGACCAAGCTGTAATTTTTCAATAGTTGAACAATAGAGAGGTTCTAAAACCTCCTTGTCATGTCCAGTTTTATAAGGCTATGGATAGGGTTTTGGAAGCCTCAAAAAGATAAATAAGGAATTAAGATAATAACATGAATTAAAATATTATTATTTTAATTTCAAATTCAGGGTTTCTAGGGTTTCCTAGCAACTATAAATAGGAACTTAACCCTTGGATTTTCGACTAACCTATTCCAAGGAAGCTATAACATCCCAATGATGAGGTACTTCTAAATTTGACTCTATGTTTAATTTAATAATGCATCTTGCCCAAGTGTAGTACGTTGAGCGTACGTTGTGTACGCTAGGCGTACTAGGCCGCGCCCTAGTACATGGGTATACACCTCGTACGTGGGACGTACGTAAGGATTATGCAGACCTTAATTTTTAGGGTTTGGTTTATATTTAAACCCCATTATAGCTTCATGTCTCATTTCTTCAGCAGCCTCCCTCTGTGAAAACGACCCCAAGCAAAACCTAAATAAGAAGAGTGTTTTTTTGAGTCCATTGGAGTGCTTTGGAAGAGTTCTTTAAGAAGAAGAAGGTGGTGAGAAGAGCTTGGATCTTGGAAGCATCTTGGATCTGGGATTTCCTTCTTGTTAGCAACCTCTAGGATGTACAAAGTTTGCAACTTGATCACTCCATCTTGTAGATCTAGAAATTTCTTCATTTAAGACACTTTTTGGTCCCAAAATGGTGATTCTTGAGCATGGCATGTTCTTGACCCAATAAGTCGTCCTTTTAGACCTTAGGAGGGGTATTAAGTGTCACACCCCCAAAGCAGACGTCGGAAACGTCCGGGGGTGGAGGACTTCATTTGTAGTATCACAACACATGCATTATAGTAATCAGAGTACAAACAACCACTGTATTTAAAAAGTATAAATATTTACATGGGTTTCATCATTGTATACTGAAACTAAATAGTTGTACAAAAGAAGAAGACAAAACATAACTAGCACCATCTTCTCAAAAGCTCGGGGTGTACCTGTCTACTAGTTCCCTGAGAATACAAGTAATTTGAAAATAGAGTATCAACATAAAGTTGAGTGAGTGCATAAGTATTTATGTTTGAAAGAATGTTTTCTGTTTCTTGAATATGTAAACAGTATCTTGTAAACTATTACTTTGAAAATGTACATAAGTTTAGTTAATTATACACTAACGTATTGTTAATATCTTTAATGAGTTATTATAACCATACTGACTAGATGGCCTAACCCAACACTATGAGTGCTCTGAAACATGTTGATAATAATTTGTCACTCATACGCGTGTATGCCTGACTGTAGCTAGCAGTCTGAGTGCGGGGTTGTCAATCCCAATATAGATCTATACACACATTGTTTCGATCCCCGGCAGGAGATTCTGGTTATAATGTCAGGACTTTACTATATTGTTTAAATAAATTAAACAACCTGTACTACTTGACTCATAAAAGCATATAAACATTGCATGTATAATAGTTATGAAAAATCCATTCATTCTGAAATAAATGATTGATAGTATGTTCTTGAACTAGTATTCTTAACATGTATCTGAAAGAATGTATACTCTTGAATAGTTTTGAATCAAACCCTTGTTCTAATAAAACAATGTATTCTAGTATGCTTGAATCGTGAATTAATGTTTTGTGAATCTTAAATTATACCTATTATAATTTGTATGTACTTTCTGATTTGATAATGAGTATTCATGAATGTAACCCCTTGCTCAACATGTTACAAAGGGTAATTGAAACTTAATGAATAAACTTTTATACTTGTATACATATACTAATATATATATAAGTAAAATTTAAATGACACTCGAACAAATAACTGATACTTGTAATCCCACATCCAAACAAGGAAAAGGAACCAAAGTGGGTTATCAGTCCTTAGCCTTTTAAATCTTATTTATATAAATATATGTATACTAGTATGATTTTTGGGGAAAAATATAAGTTTATAAAAATATTTAAAAGAAATTTGATATTTTGAAATCCATTTTGGTGACTTGATGTCATTTTGAAACTATCATTTAAAACCATTTGATTTGACAATAACTGAAATCCATTTTGATAAGATATTTGAAAATCACTTGTTTATAACACAAAAACTTTGTATTAGAGTTGTATTCCCCCCCCCCCCCCCCCCTTAAACAGTAAAAACTATGGAAATAAAGGGGTATGAACTCACATGTAGTAAGTTATTCAAATGTACGACCGGTGTAGGATGCTAAGTGTCAAGTAAAATCTTGAGCACAAACGAATCCTAATAGCATATAATCACACATATATGAATATAATTACTGTTTATACATCTAAATATGCTAAGAAACCATCCTAGGGACTAGGAATCACTTGGACTAAGTGTTATAATCAAATGTGATTCATCTAAGGGGTGTTTAGTGTCCAACCATGGAGTGTACGACCATGGGTGTACGGCTAGGGAGTGTACGGCCGTACACTCATGGTGAAATATGCACAATAGAGTGTTTATACCATGAGGAAGCTTGTGGGTCTATTGCTCATCAAAGATATGAACTAGTTTCTCAATTTGGAGGCCCTTTAGGGGTGTTTTAAGGTGTGTACGACCACACCAGGTGTGTACGGCCGTACACCCTTGATGATCTTGAGTCAGATGTCGTTTTAAGGCTTTGAATCCAGTGTTTAACATGTATTACTAAATGATAGAAGGAATACTCACACTTTTGAGGGCTTCAAAGGAGTTCAAGACTCAAGAACAAGTGTGTGTTCTTGGTGTTCTTGGTGAAATGGATGAAGATTTGAAGATCTAATAAAAAGAGAAGTTTTCATGGATGAAAACATGGATCTTTACTAGATAAAGCAATGTATCAACAATTAAATGGAAGGAATACTTACTTATTTGAAGATCAAGGTATAAATCTTTATGAACTTTGTGAGAGAATAGGAATTTCTTGAGGTGAAAGTGTGAAAAGTGTGAGGAAATGAAGGAAAAATCTATATATACGTTTTGGTTCACGACCACACTTGGGTGTACGGTTGTACACTCATGTGTACAGTTGTACACTCATGTGTACGGATGTACACAAGTGTACGGCCGTACACTCCTCTAGTTGGAGTGTTTGGCCCGAATGCTATACGATGACTTAAGTTATCTCGTTCCTAAACTCAAATCTTGAATGTATTAGACTTAGAACATTCAAGCCGACCCTGAACAATGCTAAAAGATAGCAGAAACGAGTCCGATTGTGATTGAATTTGAAAGACTGTACAAGAAAGAAATTTCGGGTTGTCACAATAAGTCATAAAATTGTGGTCTTGATGTTTAGTTATGCTCCATGCATGCTATAGAAGGTCTTAATGCATTAAGATGTTGAGTTTTGTGTTTTAAGCCCTTAATGGACATGAAAAGTCATAAAGTTGGAAACTTTATGACTCTTGAGGATATTTTAGCCTTGGATCTGTAAATAGAAGCATTAAGTCGAAGAAATAAGGACTGAATAGGTTAAGAAAAGGGCATCTGCATCCACTGGGTGTACCGTAGGGTACGCTGTGCGTACACAGATATGGCCCTGATGCCTCGGACACCTATACGTCCCGTGTACCTCAGGAGTATGCCCCATAAACGAGGCCTGAGTCAACTCGGCCGAGTTGACTCGGCTATGTTGACTTGTTGACTTTGACTTTGAGTTTAACCAACTTTGAATTAAGAGTATTTTGGGTATTTTGAAGAATAGTTGAGTCTTGGTCTCTATCTGTTTAATAGGTGACCTGTAGAGCCGGTATTTGGAGTAGTTTACCATTTAGCTTTTTGTCAGACCGTGAGGTGATTTTTCTTCACTGTACTTTCGGGTCGAAGGCACCAAGGCCGACCCATTAGATTGATATCCTAGTTTACCATATGTTACTATGTTGTAGTGATCTATTAGCTCTATATCCTAGTTTATAGGATGTTGCTATGTGGTAGTGATCTGTAGATCTGCTTGTTGACTGTTGACTGATTATATGTTTATCTGTTATGTATGTGTTGACATATTGTGTTGGGTTGAGCTTGTATTGCTTTGTACTGTAGCCAACAAACCTGAGAGCATTCCAGATATGAGTTAAGGGCCGATTGGCATGCCAAACTGATATTAAGGGCTCGGGAGCATTCCAAATACGAGCTGAGGGTCGGTTAGTATGCCAGACTCATACTGAGGCCCCGAGGATATTCCAGCCCAATGACTGAGTGGACCCGTTGTATATTGGCATTCCAATCTGATGACTAATTAGGCCAGGGATAATCCAGACTGAAGGCGAAGGCATGAATGTACACATCCTGATTTTATATTGTTGATCTTGGGAGACTCTGTTCCAAATAATATTTTGGAAAAAATGATTTTGTAAACACTTTTACTACTAAATGGGTTGATTTGAAAAGTTTAAATTTGTTATGTGTAACACCCGAAATCCAGAAGACCCAGAAAAGAAAGAAAAACCCTAAGTCTAAGGGGTCAACTTGTCGAGTCTAAGGAAGAACTCGACGAGTCGGAGCGTGTCCTGTGTCGCGGATTAAGTAACCGACTCGGCGAGTCGGCAAGTGGACTCGGCGACTCTGGTCTGGGTTTGGAAACCCTAATTCCGGGACTTGGTACCCTATTTAAGCATCTTATTCTCTTCCCTAGGGATCATTTGCGGCCCCTATTGTCCAGAACTCGAAACCCTAGCCACCCAACTCCATTGTTGAGCTAGTTCTTGCCTTGAGAGTGAATTAAAGCTTGGAGAAGGAAAAAGGACCTTGGTGGTGCAAGAAGAAGCTATAGATCCATAGTTGGGGTAGCATTTCAGACCATTTGGAGGTAAAAAGCTTATACCTTGACTGTTAATCATCTAGATCCCCTTTCTAGCATAGATTTTGTCACATTTGGACCATTTCCAAGGTCAATCCGAACATTGAGCCATTGAGGACAAAAAGGACTTAAGCTCTAAGCATTTCTGAGCTTTAGAAGCTATGAGGGGGCAGCTTTACCCATCCATGGCTTCATTTCATTATCTAGACCTTCATTTTAGTTTGGGTTAAGAGTTTTAGCTTCATAGCACCTTGCATGCACGTAAAGTTAGCAACTTTACGTGTAATGCTAGCATTATAAGTCTAGATCTATGGGTTGAAGGTGTTGGAATGGACTGTAATCGACAGAATAGGGATGTCACAAGGTGGACTCGACGAGTCAGCTCATGGACTTGGCGAGTCGGGTCGCAAACCCAAACCCTTTTGTTTATGTTCTGGATCAGTGGGTGGAGTTAGTAAAGGATTCAACTAGACTGGGTCCGTAATGGACATGAAGATCATAGTACTCGACGAGTTCGAAGAGGAACTCGGCGAGTCCAAGACAATCTTCTTAGATATGAAGATGAACTCGACGAGTTTCTCATACAACTCGGTGAGTCATGGCCTAGATATTCATACGATGATGATGAACTCGACGAGTTCAAGGATGAACTCGGCGACTCGGTTGAAGATAGTACCGAAGTGTTAGACGAAGGAGAACTCGTCGAGTTCTCGCTAGACTCGACGAGTGGAGTCGGGGTTGTTTTGGGAGTTGAGGAGCATGGACTCGGCGAGTTGGCAGAACAAATCGATGAGTCGAGCCAACTGGAAGGTTGACTTTGACCGGGACTTTGACCTTGAGAAGGACTTTGACCAGAGTTGAATTAGTTGACTTCTTCAGAACAGTTAGGCTAAGTGTTTCTATTATTTGGTATTGGTAGCTCAGGGAGCTAGAGGTGCAGCAGTTCGGAGAGTTGTTGGATAGCAGCCAGAGGACCTGGGGGTTAGCCCTAGGAACAGTATGCTAGTATGATATTCCAGACCATGTAGTGATGAGTAGGAGGACCTGGGGGTTAGCCCTAGGCACAGTATGCTAGTATGATATTCCGGACCAAGGTCCGATGTCGGGTGGTACCCAAGGCAGTAGTGGATGTGTAGTTATACTTGTTGTCTTTGTGATACTTGTATGTGCCTAGTAGGGAGGTGAGTCGGGCGAGGTCCCGTATCTCACCATTAGCAGAGTATGGACGGGGTTCCATATCTCATTAGTAGCAGAGCAGGGGCGAGGCCCGAGAAGTAGTTCAGTATGCTTGATGTCTTTGTGAATCAGGCATGTCTATGTGTTGTGAGTTCCGGACTGCGGTCCAATGCAGTATGCAGTATATGTGTTTATGTTATATGTTATGATTATGTTATACTATTTTCAGTTAGTTCCAGACTTCGGTTCGATGCAGTGGGCAAGGCCCTAGTCAGTTCCGGACTTCGGTCTGATGTAGTGGGCAAGGCCCTAGTCAGTTCCGGACTTTGGTCTGATGTAGTGGGCGAGGCCCTAGTCTGTTCCGGACTTTGGTCCGATGCAGTGGGCGAGGCCCTAGTCAGTTCCGGATTTCGGTCTGATGCAGTGGGCGAGACCCTAGTCAGTTCTGGACTTTGGTCCGATGCAGTGGGCAAGGCCCAATATGTGCTTTATATTTTATGTGTATGGTATGTGGTAGGTTCGGGAACTCACTAAGCTTCATGCATACAATTTTCAGTTTTGGTTTCAGGTACTTCCGGTAGCGGAGGGAAGAGCTCGGGATGATCGCATGGCACACACCATAGTTAGTCAGCCTGGGATGTTTTTCTCTGATAAAATGAACAAGAGTTTTGAAAAGATACTCTTATTTGTTATATAACTCTTTTAGTATGTTTGAAATGATTTGATACTATGATCTAGTAATGTTTTAAAAAGAAATTTTTGGTCGTGATTTTTGGGATGTTACAAGTTGGTATCATAGCCTTGGTTTGAGGGATTCGGGCGCACTCCCAAGTGTGTATGAACTCAAACTAAGGAAGTGGTATAAAGTTTTCAAAAGAAAAGAGTTTTAGAAAAGCAAAAAGAAATTTCTGAAAGAAAAGAACTTTGAAAAGAGAAAAAGGGTGTGGTGCATGCAATCAGTCGAGCTCAAGTAAGTTCTCCCAAATTACCCATACAAGTTTATGTTATAATATGAGTATTAGAACTGCATGCTAGAATTAGGACTAAGGATCTAGGAGGATGCCTTATGTGTCTGTTATATGTGTATGAGCTTTATGAATTGCATGCTAGTACAGATTCCTGAGTAGCGGATAGAACAGCTTGATTGTGTTATGTGGTTATCTTCCCCAATGCCCGAATGCTGCTAGCTTTGTGCTATTAGGAGTTCTAGTTATCTCTAATTAACTAGTAAACGAATATGTTAAGTTACATATTGCCAGGACTAAATAATTTCAGAAGGTTAGGTCTAGCCCTATTTCACAGCTCTTGTCTGAGTCTAACCGTTGTAGGGTAGGACCTCTCATTCGAAGAATTATCTAGTCTAAGCAATATGTAATGGTATTCGCGAGTTAGTTAAGGGGAGACAACAGGGACTTCTTATGCAGCTGATGGCAAATAGTGAGTTGGAGGTTACCCTAGGGCAAGCCTAGGATGAGAGTAGTGCTGGGAGCAGTGTTAGTAGCAGTGAAAGGGACTTGGTGTAGTCGAGGCAATTCTTGAGAGAAGTACGGATAGATGTGGAAGGTAGTAGGGACCCATACTACTAAAACCAGAGGATCTGTACTCGATCTAAGAAGGGCTGAGACGAAACCAGGGAACTTGTAGTGTGAGTGTGATCCCTCGGTAAAGATGTGTATGTTAATGATAGTTATGATATGTTGCAGAATGGTGACACTGCGGGGTAGACCAGTTGGCAGATCTGGCACCGGAGAGGGATCAGGCTCGGGTTCAGGGACCGAGCAGCTCGAGGAGCGGATGAGGGAGTTTGTATCAGCCGAGGTTATGTGCAGCATTCTAGATCAGACTCCTATGATCTTTGGCACGGTCAAGGAGGGCATATTGGAGATATTGGATGAGAGGCTGGGAGCCTTCCGCGCAGAGATGGTGGCCATGATGGGAGCGAGTACTTTGACATTCCGAAAGTTTGGAGCTTGTGGCGCACCAGATTACCATGGGGCTAGGGACCCCATCGCTAGCAGTAGGTGTTTGGCCGATGTTGCCAACGCCTTTCGTACGAGTCGATGTCCTGAGTGGGACAAGGTCCGTCTTGCCTCCTGTCTTCTGAAGGACAGAGCACGGGATTGGTGGGAGGAGGTTGGACACGCCATTGGAGATGATGCCGCGTTGGACGCAATGACATGGACTGATTTCTCGGCTAGGTTCCGGGTCGAGTTTGCACCAGTGATCGAGGTGCAACAGCTAGCATGAGAGTTTCAGGATTTGAAGCAGACGACTGAGACTGTGGCGGAGATCACCGCCAAGTTCAGAGAGAAAGCCCTTCTCGTGCCGCAATATGTGGCGGACGAGGAGATGAAGAAGGCTCGATATCACGAGATGCTGAGATGTGACATCAGGCAGTTTGTGAGCAGGTCTAGCTGCAAGACACTGGAGGATATGATTGCACGTGCCAGGGAGAGAGAGATTGATTTGGAGTTAGAGAGGAAGAGGAAACCGGATGAGATACAGGTAGGCACAGGTTCAGGCAAGAGACACAAGGGGTCAGACTCGAGATCGAGGGATTTCCAGAGCCGCAGCCGATGCAGGAAGTGTGGCAGGACACACGAGGGTGCGTGCAAGAGTGGCAATGGTGGGGATTCAGGTTGCTTCAAGTGCGGCCGGACAGACCATTTCAGCATGGATTGTACAGCTACCACCACTCAGGGATCAAACTTGATATGTTTTCATTGTTGTCAGAGGGGCCACAAGAACGCCCAGTGTCCGAGTTTACTTTCAGCAGGTCAGGTGATAGCACCTGCCCCTGCGACTTTGAGGGTCACGGACGGTCGGCAGGGCCGAGCAGAGGCGCCTACGGCACGGAGCAGGGCATACCAGTTGGTTTCAGATGATATACGAGTAGCCCCGGATGCGGCAGGTGCGTATCCTTTAGCTTCATGACAGTTTTATTTATGATTTAAATTGCTATGGTACTACATTGGTATTAGTGATTGTACTTTGAATTCTGTTTCCTGCTTATGATTGAGTTATATGTCATCTGCATACCTTGGGTTTAGAGTAGTAGTCCATAGTGGTACCCCCTTTTTTAGCAGGTTACTCAGGATGTAGTCGCTGTAGCAAGCGTGAAATTTGGGACTCAAGAAGTATTTCGCCAGCTTTCAAGAATGGTGGCGTCATGGTATTGGTTAGCTTTGGAGCACTGGCAGCGGTAAACCTCAGTTTTTAGCAGAACGATTATGGAATGATAAGAAGGATTGGGAATCCTTCCCAGACAGAAAACTACAAGGAGCTAGTGGAGTCAAAGTGGGGGAGAGCCCTCCAAGTATTCAGGATGAGATGTAAGTAAGGAGTTTGAACGAGTTCGCAACTCTATTGAGCAGGGTAATAGTCCGAGTGGCTGTTCGGATAAGAAACACGTGAGTTGGGAGTTTGGGAAACTTCCCAGTGTTGAGTGTGTGTAATAGCGATCAGTAGATGATGGGTTTGGGAAACCATGTTGAAGATTTTCTCGGCAGGACGTGATTTTAGCGAGGATGTAAGACTACGGGACAGCCGTAACATTCACCAGCAGGTAGACAGTACAGGAAGTATAGTGAGGCCACGGGATGACCATAGTAATCCCATTAGACGATAGCTGATTCGGAAAACCAGGTTGGAAGATCGCCGGTAGGACTCGAGTGAGTTAAGATGCAGAATGAGTGAATGTCCGGCATGGGATGGTTTTAGATTAGTAGTCAGCGTAGAGTCAGCATGGGGAGTGTGGTAAGACTGCAGGATAGCCGCAACATTTATTAGTAGCCAGTTAGAGGAGTGTGGGCGAAGGCTCGTATCTCCTAGATAGGGGAGTATGGGCGAGGCCCGTATCTCCTAGTTAGTATGATCAGGATCAGGTAGACATAGTTCGTTAAGGTTCAGTATGGAGGCAGGCCTTCATAGCCCTAGATAGGTGAGACCTGAGGGAGAGGCCACTCCAAGATACAGTTGGGTGAGACCCATGGGCGAGGCCCGTATATTAGCAGCAGTATAGGTGAAACTAGGGGGGAGACCGCTCTAGATCTAGTTTGGGTGAGACCCGTGGGCGAGGCCCGTGAGATTTTAGCAGCATAGGTGGAACCTGGTAGAGACTTTAGAGTCAAGATAGGGGATCGAGGATCCCAGGAATTAGAGAGCCAGAGTGGCAAGGTAGAGAGAGCATTTTTAGTTAGCCGAAGTTTTCTTCGGAAGTCGTTGAGAGCGACTGAGAGATGGAGTTTGAGTTCAGAAACCGGTAGGAGTCCGGTGGTCAAGATGAGGGCAGATTAGTTGGGACCGGGGTGGTCTCGGTTCGTCCGGAGAGCGGATCAGAGACAGCAGAATCTTCGGACAGGGACAGCAATAAGGGGACCCGTGAGTAGAAGTAGTTAGTTGACTGAGAGGCGCTAGGCGACTAACAGCAGGATTAAATAATCTCAGAGTGAGTGATTTGACTTTGTTGCGCAGCTCTCGTTTGAGTCTAACCGTTGCAGGGATGACTCTACTACTCGAAGGATTATCTGGTCCATTCGCTAGGAGAGGTATCCAGCTTCAGGATATAGTAAGAGGAAGCATTCAGTAGGTATCAGTGAAGTGACCCACACTGGGAGTGGCTGGAGATGTAGATACAGCAAAGGGTATGTCCTTCACAAAGATAGGAGAAAGGGTTGATTGTGTACTGCTGCCTTGGGAAGGCCGTAGCGGCACAGAGTTAAGGGGTGAGCCCCTAAGATGTCCAGCATAAGTACTCAAGGAGTACTGAAAGAATTTTCAGTTAGGAAAGAGTTGTGTTCTCAGAATTGTTGGTGAGCAGAGTGCCCTCGGGGTTCTTATCTTCAATGTTTCATTTTGGCTGAATGATTGCGCGGCAGGTCAATGAAGGTGATCCCTCGAGGATCGGACACAGTAGGAGAGGAATTCACGGAGCATAAATGTTGTGAGCAGATTGCAAGAATGTTGGCTATAACGGATTTCGAGGACGAAGTCTAGTTTAAGTGGGGGAGAGTTGTAACACCCAAAATCCAGAAGACCCAGAAAGGAAAGAAAAACCCTAAGTCTAAGGGGTCAACTCGTCGAGTCTAAGGAAGAACTCGACGAGTCGGAGCGTGTCCCGTGTCGCAGATTAAGTGACCGACTCGGCGAGTCGGAAAGTGGACTCGGCGAGTCTGGTCTGGGTTTGGAAACCCTAATTCCGGGACTTGGTACCCTATTTAAGCATCTTATTCTCTTCCTTAGGGATCATTTGCGGCCCCTATTGTCCAGAACTCGAAACCCTAGCCACCCAACTCCATTGTTGAGCTAGTTCTTGCCTTGAGATTGAATTGAAGCTTGGAGAAGGAAGAAGGACCTTGGTGGTGCAAGAAGAAGCTATAGATCCATAGTTGGGGTAGCATTTCAGACCATTCGGAGGTAAAAAGCTTATACCTTGACTGTTAATCATCTAGATCCCCTTTCTAGCATAGATTTTGTCACATTTGGACCATTTCCAAGGTCAATCCGAACATTGAGCCATTGAGGACAAAAAGGACTTAAGATCTAAGCATTTTTTAGCTTTAGAAGCTCTGAGGGGGCAGCTTTACCTAGCCATGGCTTCATTTCATGACCTAGACCTTCATTTTAGTTTGGGTTAAGAGTTTTAGCTTCATAGCACCTTGAATGCACGTAAAGTTAGAAACTTTACGTGTAATGCTAGCATTAAAAGTCCAGATCTATGGGTTGAAGGTGTTGGAATGGACTGTAATCGACAGAATAGGGATGTCACAAGGTGGACTCGGCGAGTCAGCTCATGGACTTAGTGAGTCGGGTCGCAAACCCAAACCCTTCTGCTTATGTTTCGGATCAGTGGGTGGAGTTAGTAAAGGATTCAACTAGACTGGGTCTGTAATGGACATGAAGATCATAGTACTCGACGAGTTCAAAGAGGAACTCGGCGAGTCCAAGGCAATCTTCTTAGATATGAAGATGAACTCGACGAGTTGCTCATACAACTCAGCGAGTCATGGCCTAGATATTAATACGATGATAATGAACTCGACGAGTTCAAGGATGAACTCGGCGACTCGGTTGAAGATAGTACCGAAGTGTTAGACGAAGGAGAACTCGTCGAGTTCTCTCTAGACTCGACGAGTGGAGTCGGGGTTGTTTTGGGAATTGAGGAGCATGGACTCGACGAGTTGGTAGAACAACTCGACGAGTCGATTCAACTGGAAGGTTGACTTTGACCGGGACTTTGACCTTGAGAAGGACTTTGACCAGAGTTGACTTAGTTGACTTCTTGAGGACAGTTAGGCTAAGTGTTTCTATTATTTGGTATTCGTAGCTCGGGGAGCTAGAGGATCAGCAGTTCGGAGAGTTGTTGGATAGCAGCCAGAGGGTTATCAGCAGTTTCAGCAGTACGAGGTGAGTTTCCCTTTGTGTGAATGGGTCTACGGCCACAATGCCGACCCATGTAGTGATGAGTAGGAGGACCTGGGGGTTAGCCCTAGGCACAGTATGCTAGTATGATATTCCGGACCAAGGTCCGATGCCGGGTGGTACCCAAGGCAGTAGTGGATGTGTAGTTATACTTGTTGTCTTTGTGATACTTGTATGTGCCTAGTAGGGAGGTGAGTCGGGCGAGGTCCCGTATCTCACCATTAGCAGAGTATTGACGGGGTTCCATATCTCATTAGTAGCAGAGCAGGGGCGAGGCCCGAGAAGTAGTTCAGTATGCTTGATGTCTTTGTGAATCAGGCATGTCTATGTGTTGTGAGTTCCGGACTGCGGTCTGATGCAGTATGCAGTATATGTGTTTATGTTATATGTTATGATTATGTTATACTATTTTCAGTTAGTTCCAGACTTCGGTTCGATGCAGTGGGCAAGGCCCTAGTCAGTTCCGGACTTCGGTCTGATGCAGTGGGCAAGGCCCTAGTCAGTTTCGGACTTCGGTCTGATGCAGTGGGCGAGGCCCCAGTTTGTTCCGGACTTTGGTCCGATGCAGTGGGCGAGGCCCTAGTCAGTTCCGGATTTCGGTCCGATGCAGTGGGCGAGACCCTAGTCAGTTCCGGACTTTGGTCCGATGTAGTGGGCAAGGCCCAATATGTGCTTTATATGTTATGTGTATGGTATGTGGTAGGTTGGGGAACTCACTAAGCTTCATGCTTACAGTTTTCAGTTTTGGTTTCAGGTACTTCCGGTAGCGAAGGGAAGAGCTCGGGATGATCGCATGGCACACACCATAGTTAGTCAGCCTGGGATGTTTTGCTCTGATAGAATGAACAAGTGTTTTGAAAAGATACTCTGATTTGTTATACAACTCTTTTAGTATGTTTGAAATGATTTGATACTATGATCTAGTAATGTTTTAAAAAGAAATTTTTGGTCATGATTTTTGGGATGTTACAAGTTGGTATCATAGCCTTGGTTTGAGGGATTCGGGTGCACTCCCAAGTGTGTCTGAACTCAAACTAAGGAAGTGGTATAAAGTTTTCAAAAGAAAAGAGTTTTAGAAAAGTAAAAAGAAATTTCTGAAAGAAAAGAACTTTGAAAAGAGAAAAAGGGTGTGGTGCATGCAATCAGTCGAGCTCAAGTAAGTTCTCCCAAATTACCCATACAAGTTTATGTTATAATATGAGTATTAGAACTGCATGCTAGAATTAGGACTAAGGATATAGGAGGATGCCTTATGTGTCTGTTATATGTGTATGAGCTTTATGAATTGCATGCTAGAACAGATTCCTGAGTAGAGGATAGAACAGCTTGATTGTGTTATGTGGTTATCTTCCCCAATGCCCGAATGCTGCTAGCTTTGTGCTATTAGGAGTTCTAGTTATCTGTAATTAACTAGTAAACGAATATGTTAAGTTACATATTGCCAGGACTAAATAATTTCAGAAGGTTAGGTCTAGCCCTATTTCACAGCTCTTGTCTGAGTCTAACCGTTGTAGGGTAGGACCTCTCATTCGAAGAATTATCTAGTCTAAGCAATATGTAATGGTATTCGCGAGTTAGTTAAGGGGAGACAACAGGGACTTCTTATGCAGCTGATGGCAAATAATGAGTTGGAGGTTACCCTAGGGCAAGCCTAGGATGAGAGTAGTGCTGGGAGCAGTGTTAGTAGCAGTGAAAGGGACTTGGTGTAGTCGAGGCAATTCTTGAGGGAAGTACGAATAGATGTGGAAGGTAGTAGGGGCCCATACTACTAAAAGCAGAGGATCTGTACTCGATCCAAGAAGGGCTGAGACGAAACCGGGGAACTTGTAGTGTGAGTGTGATCCCTCGGTAAAGATGTGTATGTTAATGATAGTTATGATATGTTGTAGAATGGTGACACTGCGGGGTAGACCAGTTGGCGGATCTGGCGCCAGAGAGGGATCAGGCTCGGGTTCAGGGACCGAGCAGCTCGAGGAGCGGATGAGGGAGTTTGTATCAGCCGAGGTTATGTGCAGCATTCTAGATCAGACTCCTATGATCTTTGGCACGGTCAAGGAGGGCATACTGGAGATATTGGACGAGAGGCTGGGAGCCTTCCGCGCAGAGATGGTGGCCATGATGGGAGCGAGTACTTTGACATTCCGAGAGTTTAGAGCTTGTGGCGCACCAGATTACCATGGGGCTAGGGACCCTATCGCTAGCAGTAGGTGGTTGGCCGATGTTGCCAACGCCTTTCGTACGAGTCGATGTCCTGAGTGGGACAAGGTCCGTCTTGCCTCCTGTCTTCTGAAGGACAGAGCACGGGATTGGTGGGAGGAGGTTGGACACGCCATTGGAGATGATGCCGCGTTGGACGCGATGACATGGACTGATTTCTCGGCTAGGTTCCGGGTCGAGTTTGCACCAGTGATCGAGGTGCAGCAGCTAGCATGAGAGTTTTAGGATTTGAAGCAGACGACTGAGACTGTGGCGGAGATCATTGCCAAGTTCAGAGAGAGAGCCCTTCTCGTGCCGCAATATGTGGCGGACGAGGAGATGAAGAAGGCTCGATATCACGAGATGATGAGATGTGACATCAGGCAGTTTGTGAGCAGGTCCAGCTGCAAGACACTGGAGGATATGATTGCACGTGCCAGGGAGAGAGAGATTGATTTGGAGTTAGAGAGGAAGAGGAAACCGGATGAGATACAGGTAGGCACAGGTTCAGGCAAGAGACCCAAGGGGTCAGACTCGAGATCGAGGGATTTCCAGAGCCGCAGCCGATGCGGGAAGTGTGGCAGGACACACGAGGGTGCGTGCAAGAGTGGCAGTGGTGGGGATTCAGGTTGCTTCAAGTGCGGCCGGACAGGCCATTTCAGCATGGATTGTACAGCTACCGCCACTCAGGGATCAGACTTGATAAGTTTTCATTGTAGTCAGAGGGGCCACAAGAACGCCCAGTGTCCGAGTTTACTTTCAGCAGGTCAGGTGATAGCACCTGCCCCTGCGACTTTGAGGGTCACCGACGGTCGGCAGGGTCGGGCAGAGGCGCCTACGGCATGGAGCAGGGCGTACCAGTTGGTTTCAGATGATATACGAGCAGCCCCGGATGTGGCAGGTGCGTATCCTTTAGCTTCGTGACAGTTTTATTTATGATTTAAATTGCTATGGTACTGCATTGGTATTAGTGATTGTACTTTGAATTCTGTTTCCTGCTTATGATTGAGTTATATGTCATCTGCATACCTTGGGTTTAGAGTAGTAGTCCGTAGTTGTACCCCCTTTTTTAGCAGGTTACTTAGGATGTAGCCGATGTAGCAAGCGTGAAATTTGGGACTCAAGAAGTATTTCGCCAGCTTTCAAGAATGATGGCGTCATGGTATTGGTTAGCTTTGGAGCACTGGCAGCGGTAAACCTCAGTTTTTAGCAGAATGATTATGGAATGATAAGAGGGATTGGGAATCCTTCCCAGACAGAAAACTACAAGGAGCTAGTGGAGTCAAAGTGGGGGAGAGCCCTCCAAGTATTCAGGATGAGAAGTAAATAAGGAGTTGGAACGAGTTCGCAACTCTATTGAGCAGGGTAATAGTCCGAGTGGCTGTTCGGATAAGAAACACGTGAGTTGGGAGTTTGGGAAACTTCCCAGTGTTGAGTGTGTGTAATAGCGATCAGTAGATGATGGGTTTGGGAAACCATGTTGAAGATTTTCTCGGCAGGACGTGACTTTAGCTAGGATGTAAGACTATGGGACAGCCGTAGCATTCACCAGCAGGTAGACAGTACAGGAAGTATAGTGAGGCCACGGGATGACCATAGTAATCCCGTTAGATGATAGCTGGTTCGGAAAACCAGGTTGGAGGATCGCCGGCAGGACTCGAGTGAGTTAAGATGCAGAATGAGTGAATGTCCGGCATGGGATGGTTTTAGATTAGTAGTCAGCGTAGAGTCAGCATGGGGAGTGTGGTAAGACTACAGGATAGCCGCAACATTTATTAGTAGCCAGTTAGAGGAGTGTGGGCGAAGGCTCGTATCTCCTAGATAGGGGAGTATGGGCGAGGCCCGTATCTCCTAGTTAGTATGATCAGGATCAGGTAGACATAGTTCGTTGAGGTTCAGTATGGAGGCAGGCCTGCATAGCCCTAGATAGGTGAGACCTGAGGGAGAGGCCACTCCAAGATACAGTTGGGTGAGACCCATGGGCGAGGCCCATATATTAGCAGCAGTATAGGTGAAACTAGGGGGAGACCGCTCTAGATCTAGTTTGGGTGAGACCCGTGGGCGAGGCCCGTGAGATTTTAGCAGCATAGGTGGAACCTGGTAGAGACTTTAGAGTCATGATAGGGGATCGAGGATCCCATGAATTAGAGAGCCAGAGTGGCAAGGTAGACATAGCATTTTTAGTTAGCCGAAGTTTTCTTCGGAAGTCGCTGAGAGCGACTGAGAGATGGAGTTTGAGTTCAGAAACCGGTAGGAGTCCGGTGGTCAAGATGAGGGCAGATTAGTTGGGACCGGGGTGGTCTCGGTTCGTCCGGAGAGCGGATCAGAGACAGCAGAATCTTCGGACAGGGACAGCAATAAGGGGACCCGTGAGTAGAAGTAGTTAGTTGACTGAGAGGCGCTAGGCGACTAACAGCAGGATTAAATAATCTCAGAGTGAGTGATTTGACTCTGTTGCGTAGCTCTCGTTTGAGTCTAACCGTTGCAGGGATGACTCTACTACTCGAAGGATTATCTGGTCCATTCGCTAGGAGAGGTATCCAGCTTCAGGATATAGTAAGAGGAAGCATTCAGTAGGTATCAGTGAAGTGACCCACACTGGGAGTGGCTGGAGATGTAGATACAGCAAAGGGTATGTCCTTCACAGGGATAGGAGAAAGGGTTGATTGTGTACTGCTGCCTTGGGAAGGCCGTAGCGGCACAGAGTTAAGGGGTGAGCCCCTAAGATGTCCAGCATAAGTACTCAAGGAGTACTGAAAGAATTTTCAGTTAGGAAAGAGTCGTGTTCTCAGAATTGTTGGTGAGCAGAGTGCCCTCGGGGTTCTTATCTTCAATGTTTCATTTTGGCTGAATGATTGGGCGGAAGGTCAATGAAGGTGATCCCTCGAGGATCGGACACAGTAGGAGAGGAATTCACGGAGCATAAATGTTGTGAGCAGATTGCAAGAATGTTGGCTATAACGGATTTCAAGGACGAAGTCTAGTTTAAGTGGGGGAGAGTTGTAACACCCGAAATCCAGAAGACCCAGAAAGGAAAGAAAAACCCTAAGTCTAAGGGGTCAACTCGTCGAGTCTAAGGAAGAACTCGACGAGTCGGAGCGTGTCCCGTGTCGCAGATTAAGTGACCGACTCGGCGAGTCGGAAAGTGGACTCGGCGAGTCTGGTCTGGGTTTGGAAACCCTAATTCCGGGACTTGGTACCCTATTTAAGCATCTTATTCTCTTCCCTAGGGATCATTTGCAGCCCCTATTGTCCAGAACTCGAAACCCTAGCCACCCAACTCCATTGTTGAGCTAGTTCTTGTCTTGAGATTGAATTGAAGCTTGGAGAAGAAAGAAGGACCTTGGTGGTGCAAGAAGAAGCTATAGATCCATAGTTAGGGTAGCATTTCAGACCATTCGGAGGTAAAAAGCTTATACCTTGACTGTTAATCATCTAGATCCCCTTTCTAGCATAGATTTTGTCACATTTGGACCATTTCCAAGGTCAATCCGAACATTGAGCCATTGAGGACAAAAAGGACTTAAGATCTAAGCATTTTTTAGCTTTAGAAGCTCTGAGGGGGCAGCTTCACCCAGCCATGGCTTCATTTCATGACCTAGACCTTCATTTTAGTTTGGGTTAAGATTTTTAGCTTCATAGCACCTTGAATGCATGTAAAGTTAGAAACTTTACGTGTAATGCTAGCATTAAAAGTCCAGATCTATGGGTTGAAGGTGTTGGAATGGACTGTAATCGACAGAATAGGGATGTCACAAGGTGGACTCGGCGAGTCAGCTCACGGACTTGGCGAGTCGGGTCGCAAACCCAAACCCTTCTGTTTATGTTTCGGATCAGTGGGTGGAGTTAGTAAAGGATTCAACTATACTGGGTCCGTAATGGACATGAAGTACTCGACGAGTTCGAAGAGGAACTCGGCGAGTCCAAGGCAATCTTCTTAGATATGAAGATGAACTCGACGAGTTGCTCATACAACTCGGCGAGTCATGGCCTAGATATTAATACGATGATAATGAACTCGACGAGTTCAAGGATGAACTCGGCGAGTCGGTTGAAGATAGTACCGAAGTGTTAGACGAAGGAGAACTCGTCGAGTTCTCTCTAGACTCGACGAGTGGAGTCGGGGTTGGTTTGGGAATTGAGGAGCATGGACTCGACGAGTTGGTAGAACAACTCGACGAGTCGAGTCAACTGGAAGGTTGACTTTGACCGGGACTTTGACCTTGAGAAGGACTTTGACCAGAGTTGACTTAGTTGACTTCTTGAGGACAGTTGGGCTAAGTGTTTCTATTATTTGGTATTGGTAGCTCGGGGAGCTAGAGGAGCAGCAGTTCGGAGAGTTGTTGGATAGCAGCCAGAGGGTTATCAGCTGTTTTTGCAGTACGAAGTGAGTTTCCCTTTGTGTGAATGGGTCTACGGCCACAATGTCGGCCCATGTAGTGATGAGTAGGAGGACCTGGGGGTTAGCCCTAGGCACAGTATGCTAGTATGATATTCCGGACCAAGGTCCGATGTCGGGTGGTACCCAAGGCAGTAGTGGATGTGTAGTTATACTTTGTTGTCTTTGTGATACTTGTATGTGCCTAGTAGGGAGGTGAGTCGGGCGAGGTCCCGTATCTCACCATTAGCAGAGTATGGACGGGGTTCCATATCTCATTAGTAGCAGAGCAGGGGCGAGGCCCGAGAAGTAGTTCAGTATGCTTTATGTCTTTGTTAATCAGGCATGTCTATATGTTGTGAGTTCCGGACTGCGGTCCGCTGTACCATGCAGTATATGTGTTTATGTTATATGTTATGATTATGTTATACTATTTTCAGTTAGTTCCGGACTTTGGTTCGATGCAGTGGGCAAGGCCCTAGTCAGTTACGGACTTCGGTCCGATGTAGTGGGCAAGGCCCTAGTCAGTTCCGGACTTTGGTCCGATGTAGTGGGCGAGGCCCTAGTCAGTTCCAGACTTCGGTCTGATGCAATGGGCGAGGCCCTAGTCAGTTCCGGACTTCGGTCCGATGCAGTGGGCGAGGCCCTAGTCAGTTCCGGACTTTGGTCCGATGCAGTGGGCAAGGCCCAGTATGTGCTTTATATGCTATGTGTATGGTATGTGGTAGGTTGGGGAACTCACTAAGCTTCGTGCTTATAGTTCTCAGTTTTGGTTTCAGGTACTTCCGGTAGCGGAGGGAAGAGCTCGGGATGATCGCATGGCACACACCATAGTTAGTCAGCCTGGGATGTTTTGCTCTGATAAAATGAACAATAGTTTTGAAAAGATACTCTGATTTGTTATATAACTCTTTTAGTATGTTTGAAATGATTTGATACTATGATCTAGTAATGTTTTAAAAAGAAATTTTTGGTCATGATTTTTGGGATGTTACATTATGATTTCTAAGTTGTTATAGAAGCAAATCCGAAAATCCCTTCTCTCCCCCATCATTCCTCTCAATCTTAGGGTTTCTTGTGTTGTGGGTGTGAAACGTTAGAGGCTCGCATACGATTGGAGCTAGGTTTTCCAAGGAGACAACAAGATTTGATTAGCTTGTTTGGAATCTACAAAAGGTATTCTTTTCTTAACCATAAACTTCGATTCATAGGGGTTAATTTGTGGTTTCCATAAGTATGTTGTTATTAGATGTGAAAAAGACGTAGATCCATTTTAGGTTGCATGTACCCTTAAGTGTTAAGAGAATTTTTGCATATACGTTTGTTTTGTAACCTGAAATCCCCATTAGTGGTATCAGAGCCTTGATTTTCACATTAACGGTACATAAAAGATGAAACCAGAAAACACAAAAAATTCAACAATCTTTTTTGCCACGACATTGCAAGTCTTCTATCACGATGTGAGATCTATCTTGTCTTATTCAAAAGATAGGATAATTATTAGTTAATCCTTGTTATTTTAAATGTCTAAAATCTAAATATGTTAACTAGATAATTAAGAATCCCAAATTGAAGATGAAAGGAAGATTAAATAAGATAATTATCTATTATAAGATAATATAATTATCCTAATAAGATTTAAGAAATTAATTAAAAGTATAATTAGAAGATAATTCTTAAATCCCAATTAGTTCAAATATTAATTATTAAATGCCAATTGAAATAATATGATTTAAACCTTGTATTTTTCAAAAGTGTTAAAATACACCTTGTACATATGTATAAATGTTGATTACTATATGTATCATTAAATTCAGTTGAATCTCTAGTACATTTCATTCACGAAGTCATACTATAGGAAAAGTATAAGGAAACGGCCTATAAAATGACTGTTAAATGGGTGTTCTTTTCACTCACTACTTCTTTGTATGGTGGAGGGTCGTTAACCGAATGGATTTGATAGGACATAATCACATTAAAAGTATAATGTATAAAGTACTAGAACCTTCTATAAAATCTCACTCTAGTTAGTTTAGGTAAAATGTGAAATTGTATGCTAATCCATGAAAACGCACATCATTTCTTTCTGAGTCGTTAGTGGAGCGTGTGTGGTTAACCGGCACACTAATGTGGCACTACAAAGATGAAATGTTGTCACATATTCGAATTTATGGTTGTAGATGGAGCATGTGTGGTTTACCTACATGTCAATGCGAGACTATAAATGACCTCGAGCATGTCACGCAGGTTTGCGAGGTTATTCACATCTTATTTGTGGTCCTCGGCATCCCAGAAACCAATTTAAGAGCATCATCGAGATTAAACATGACATTGAAAAGTTCAATGAATCTCAAATGATCTAGGAATTTCATATTAGATTGAAATTGGTAAAATGCTTTGCCTACCTAAAATAAATTCGCAATTAGATTACGGCATCCCTCTTCATAAATTCGAATTGTATTTATGGATCCTAGCCTTGAATATTAATTTTGGTTAAAATATTAAGGAATTAAATCAACTAAATAAAATCTTGGCATGGCGAACTTCCTCCTCTTCCTCCATCCACTCACAACTTCACTCTCTTGTCTATCCTCTCAAAAGACAAACTCACTGGTCCCAACTACATGGATTGGTTGCGAAATTTGAAGATGAAGTTGAGATACAAGAAGAAAGAATATATTCTCGAGAATCTTATACTATAAATTAAGAAAGAATCTGTTACTCCTGAAGAAATGGTTAAATATAACCAGCACGTTGATGATGCAACAAATATCCCTTGCATTATGATTACAAACATGGCACCTGAGCTCCATAAGACCTATGAGGACTACTGGCCTTATGGCATGACCTTGGCTCTTTCCAAGATGTTTCTCAAGAAAGATAGTCAAGATCGTTATGAAGTCATCAAAGCTCTAACGTCCTGCGAGTTGAAAGATGAGGAGTTTGTGTGCACTCATGTGCAGAAAATGAAGAGGCACATAGAAAGATTAGAAAAGCTCAATATAATCTTTAATAAGGATCTTACCATTGATATGATGCTAAACTGCTTGCTCAGTAGTTATGATTAGTTCATTTTAACTTATACTTTGAACAATACTAAGACCACGTGGATTGAGCTTCATAATCTATTGCAAACGGCTGAGGCAGGAATGAAGATGTTCCATTGTAACAGTGTTGTTGTTGACATAGTCATGGTCATCCAACAAGGAAAGGGTAAGAAGACAAAGGACTATTCCCAACCCAAGTGGAAAGGGAAAGCCCACATTAGAGAGTCCAGTGGGTCAAAGGGAAAGCCCAACTTTGATATTCCTCCTATTGCGGACCCAACAGATGTTGTGTGCTTTTATTGTGTCCAAAAGAGCCATTGGATAAGAAGCATCCCCAAGTACCTACAAGAAATGAAAGGATTTATGGGCAAGGTATCTGGCTCTTCTGGTATGTAGTCTATCCAAATCAATGACACTTGTATTTCAAATTCTTAGGTCCTTGATATGGATTGTAGTTTCCATATTTTTCTGATATGTGGGGAGGGGTTAAAGAAAAGTGAAGAGATCGAGCATGGGAAGCTGAACTTGATCATGGGGAATAGATGAAGGTCGGCTGTTACCAAGATTAGGACTTATGAGCTTGTTTTTTATAGTGTTAGGATTGATTTAAACAATTGTTGTTATTTGCCAAAAGCATAATTTCTTTACATGCTTTATTTAGACAAGGATTGTGTTATGGTTTTGATCATAATGATGGTATAATTAATGTTTATCGTAATGATGCATTTATTTTCAAAACTTATCATTATGATGAGTGTATGAAACTATTGTTTGTGTGAATGAATTTAGAAATAATGTTTACGACATTGATTCTTCAAATATTTTTGACAAATGATGCTTATGGCATTGTCGTCTTGGGCACATCAACAAGAAATGCATCGCCCAACTCCAAAAGGATGGAGTGTTAGAATCATTTGACCTTAAATCAGACATGAATGTGAGTCTTGCTTGTTGGGAAAGATGACTAAATCACCTTTCACTGGTACTTGTGAAAGAGGTGAAGATTTGTTGGCACTCATCCATATTGATGTATGTGGTCCTTTCAGAACTACCACAAGGGATGCTAATCACTACTACATGACATTTATTGATGATTATAGTAGGTATGGCTATGTCTTCTCAATCAAGCATAAATCAGAAACTTTTGAAAAGCTCAAAGAGTTTAAGCACGAGGTAGAGAATCAATTCAATAAGCAGGTAAAGATGCTTCGATTTGATAGAGGTAGAGAGTATCTTAGTATCCAGTTCAATAACTATCTAAACGAATATGGAATTGTTTCATAATTGACACCTCCTAGGACACCACTACTTAATGGTGTAGTTGAGAGGCCTAATTAAGCCTTGCTAGACATAGTTCGTTCTATGATGACTCTGGATTCACTCCATATATCGTTTTGGGGTTATGCTTTAGAAATAGCAATCCATATTCTAAATCTTGTTCCTACCATGAAGGTTGCCAAATCACCTCATGAGATGTGGATGGGGAAACCTCCCTTGCTCACACATGTCAAGGTTTAGGTTTGTGAGGTTCTCATTAAGCACGAGACCCAAGATAAACTTTAACCTAGAGCCGAGAGATGTATTTTCATTGGCTATCTACAAAATTCCTTTGGATACTTGTTCTACAGACCTAGTGACAACGTGGTATTTGTAGCTTGAAGGGGAGTCTCTCATGAGAGAGCATTCATTTCTAAAGAGGGCGGTGGGAGTATGATTTATCTTGAAGAAATTCAAGATTCATCTAAGGAAGGAACCTTCCATGACACTAGCTCTGAACCTGAGGTAGAACCTGCTGAGCATATTGACAATTCGTTACCTCTTTGTATATCCAGTAGAGTTAGTGCACCACCTAAGTTCTATGGGTTCCATATAGCGGTATATGGGGATACATTTATCAATGATAACACATTGGTAAATTTAATGAGCCGACTAACTATAAGAAAGTGATGGCAGGCCCTGAGGCTACTAAATGGTAAGAGGCAATGGAGAGCGAGATCCAGTCCATGTATGATAACCAAGTGTGGACCTTTTTTGATCCATCACATGGAAAGAAAGATTGTAGGTTTCAAATGGATCTTCAAAAAGAAGAAGGACATGGATGGTAATGTATATACCTTCAAGGAAAGGTTGGTTGCAAAGGGATTTACTCAAACCCAAGGGATTGACTATGATGAGACATTTTCACCAATTGCTAAGATTAATTTAATTAGGGTAATGCTTGCCATAGTTTCTCATTATGACTATGAAGTATGGAAAATTGATTTGAAAACTGCTTTCCCTAATGGGAAATTATGTAACGTTTATTTTCCATAATGGATTGGTTTAGGGCATTAAGGAGTCAAAAGTGTAACATCCAAATTTTCAAACCAAATTTTTTTCATTTTTAATTCCATATAAAAACATTTTTCACCAAACCATATCAAGAAAACCAAAATGTCAAATACAAATCAACATCAAAATATCAGAGTGTTCCAAAATATCCAATAACAAAACTCCTCAGGCGAATGTGTACAATCAAGCATTCTCTTTCCCGTGATCCTTAGAGGTACCTGAAACACATTTAATCAAAAAATGTAAGCACAAAGCTTAGTGAGTTCCCCAAAATACCACATACAACACATCATAAAATAAGTAACTATGGGTTATAAGCAACCTTGGAGACTACCCAAAGTCTCAATGGGCAAGCGGCATGCCCAATGGGTTATCAGCAACCCTGGAGACTACCCAATGTCTCAGCACACAAAATAACACATATCATAGTAAATAACACATAGACCTAGTTGGTCATCACATATATAAACACAATTTACCACACAGGTAACAATAGTGAGGAGACTCACCTCACACTAATGACTGATAGAACTCACACCAAACTATCGGAATTAGACTCCTCCTAATTAAATACACTGGTTAACCTTAATTAATAATTAAGGAATTTCCCACACATATTACTAAGCTCATGACAAGACTAGTCCATCCGTAGAGTAAAAGTCCGTTTTTCCCTAAAAAATTCCCTCACAGTCCTCCTAATACACAAGTGGTCAAAGTCAACGAAAGTAGATGGAAGTCAACGGTCAACCCATGACCAGTACGCTCGGAGTACCCACTCTACGTTGGACATAGAGCGCAAGGCCGGAGGGACAGGATCGAATCTTACTACACTAGGTGTAGCTAGTCGTATGCTCAGCGTATGTAAGCAGATCTCAAAACTTCCTTATTAATGTCTTAATCATTAAGACATTCATTCTGAACTCAGATTTGGCACCTATAGGACATCCCAACCTATAAAGTCTCTGACGTTAAGCCTTTGCATGCCTATAAGGAGCTAAAACCCAAAACCCTAACCTTTAATTCAAAAAAGACCCCATAACTCTTACATGGGAGAAACGAAATGGCCAAGCTAACATTTTTATGACTATAGACATCTCAAAAATGTCTAAAAGGACGACTTAATAGCTTTGGAGTACTCAATACTCATAAAGATCAAAGCTTTGGGACAAAAAGAACCAAAATGCAAGGCTAAGCAAGATCTAACTAAATAAGCTCCAAGGTTTGAACTTTATACCTTGAAAAGGTGCACAAGGAGATGAAGTTTATGGATCTACAAGCTAGAATGCACCACCACCTCTTGAATGATCTTCCTTCTAAAACAAAACACTCAAGAATCACTTTTCAAGCTTCAAATCTATCATACACAAGATAGGGTTTGGAGGATATGGAGGGTAGTCATAAGAAGGTCCAAGAGGGTTTATGATGCTTAAATCGTTGTCACAACCCAAAAGATTAGGGTTTGGAGAAAACATGAGTACGCCCGGCGTACATATATGTACACTCAACGTACTCAAGTCTTGACCTACCAATTTTTTATTGACATACACCCGGCGCACGCTTTGTACGCCCCGTGTAAGGGACTTTTTGCAAACTTTAAAACATAAAGAACTGAAAAGCAAAATTACCTGACAACGGGTGTTACAACTCTCCCCCACTAGAATCAGACTTTGCGCTTGAAGTCGGCTATTGTGAACAGATCCGGATAATTCTCCCGCATCTCATCCTCGGGCTCCTAAGTCCATTTAAAGCCTCTCTAATGCTGCCACTAAACTTTGACAAAGTTCACTTGTAACGACGTAAACTTTAAAACAATTTTTCATTTTTCAACATAATAAAACTCATATAATATTCTCAAAATCTCATGTATCAAAGTCATCACAATAAAATATATCCCAGAATCTCAACACATAATCTCCTGCCAGTGTGTACGAATTATGTTGGCGCCTTCCCGCGACCCCCGCCGGTACCTGAAACACAATCACGATAAGCATAAATGCTTAGTGAGTTCCCCAAAATACCACACACAGCACATAAGCCACTCGAGGCTATAACTCGGTATGACCCTCCGGTCAATGTGTCTCAGTGGGACCCTCCAGTCCCGTAGCTCGTTGGACCCTCTAGTCCGGTCTAGCTCGTTGGACCCTCTGGTCCGGTCTAAATCGTTGGACCCTCTGGTCCGGTCTAAATCATTTGACCCTCCGGTCCGGTCTATATATCACATAGCATACATATATCACAATGTACATAAACTCAAACATACACATAACACATAAGACCCTTCGTTCTGCATATATTTACCACTCTAGGTAATGTATAGTGAGAAGACTCACCTCGATGATGTCTAGTAAACTCTCGTGCTCGATATCCCCGATCTAGCCTCCGCCTATCAAAATGATAATATCTCTAATCAATACTCTCTTATATCCTCATCTCTAAAGAATGGGTAGAAGACCATTCTACCCCTCTATAGCCTCTCTTGAATCAGTTTGACCAAACCCTAAGGTCAACTGAAATAAACTGCAGTCAACGGTCTAACTTTGACCAGACTCACCGAGTGCACTCAGGTGACTCGGCGAGTCCATGCGTGTCCTCAGACTCCTCCTAAGGCCCCACTCGACTCATCGAGTTAACCTCTCACTCGACGGGTTTCCACTGATCACGAATCGCGGGGCAACACGATCCGACTCGTCGAGTCCTCTCATGGACTCGGCGAGTTTCCTCCATGGCAACACTCATTTGACCTTCTAAGGTCAGATCTATTTCTCTAACTTATAGATCTGGCCTTCTAGCACCCAAAAGTCACGTAAAGGTCTGATCTTGATGTCCCTGCATGGCATATTTCGCTCAATATGCCATTTAGACTCCATTAAAGCTTCCTAACCTCCAAACCCCATGGTTGCACAACAATGGCTTTCTACTTTCTGACTTTCTGGACCTTACAAGGTCCAGATCTATGCTACCAGCTCCTAAGAGGGGTTTGATGCAATCAAAACCCCACCAAGAAGATAATACAAGCCCTAATCCTCAAAAGGAAGATCTACACAATTAGGGAAGAAAAGGGGTCCGAATTGATACCTCCAACTGATGCTCCTAGGTTGTAAATCGCGTATCTACAACCTCCTCTGGCCCCTTTATCTTGAAACCTCCTTCTTTCTTGCAAACCATCCACCAAGAAGCTCAAAATGGCTCTCTCTCTCTCTTGCCCAAAACACTAAGGACTCGCTTAGGGTTCTCTCTTCTGAAAGGTAGCTGCAATAGGAGGCCTTAAGAGCCTTTAAATAGGCCCAGGCCCGAGAGAATTAGGGTTTCTGTTAACAGCGCTGACTCGGCGAGTCATCTCTCCGACTCGTCGAGTCCATTCATTAACCACGTCACCAAGTCGCTACCCTACTCGACGAGTTGAGGTGCCGACTCGTCAAGTCCTTCCAAAGTCCTAGAATTAAATACTCAAAACAATATACCTGGTAAACCGGATGTTACAGTTCTCCCCCACTTAAATTAGATTTCGCCCTCGAAATCGCTCCTCAACAACATATAGATCTAATCCAATAACCGAACAGCACCATCGAAAGGATCTCATACCACACAGCTATCTTCCTCTCTGGGCACCTGAATCCAAACATGAACTCCTCCCTGGAAAAGGACAGACCCACCGCCACTACGCTACCCCTCCTGACTCTCAAGAATCTGGAAACTCTAGTAGCCTGACACACAGCCAGACCGCTCTCTCCAGATGTCACCACGCGATTCGCTCCTCGAATAACAAACCCCGATAGCTCACTGCACCTCTGATTCTCTTGTGGGGACCGATAAAAACAAGTCCATGCCCAAAACTGGCTACCGATCACTCGTCCCAGACATGATAAACAACCCATTTCATATACCAAGTAATGAAAGGATCACATCACACCAGGGACTCATCCACTGTACTGCAATCACAACCCTTCTGAACACGAACCCCCAAGATCTTGACCTCAGGCACGAAAAAAAAGATCATGTTTGTTCAGAAGCGTCCTCCAACATCTGACAAACATAACCTCGGCTCCCTTCTCAATATCCCTTTCAAGACTGAGCACCAGGTAATCTCTCGACCCAGCAATTGAACCTCCAAAGGTTACCCATTGCATGAACCAAAACGTCTCACTGACTTCCTTATCAATACAACTATCTCAGCCCAGTGTGACACACAAGTCGTGAAGTTCGCTTTACCTCAAGTGAATACGGAATTCGACTCACTCTCGATCTTTTTCGTCTACTACTCATTAGTTTCATGCGTTTTGCGGTTTTCTCATACCAACGAATTGACCCACTCTGGTCTAAGACACCAGATGGAACAATACCCCCTTCCAAATGAAATGCATCTCTGAATCTGTAATCTCATTCTGTCTACTCAATACACCACTAGAATCAAACTCAACTCCAGAGTCTGATCCGGCACAGAATTGGAACCACTCATTCCAACGAACCACTCAACTCATGACTCATGACCTGCAACTCATGCGTTCCTCACTTATCCACTTCCCTTTGGTTGTGACAACCATTACTCAATTCAGAATATAACGACTTCCGACAAATATGGAGACCCTAGTCTCGCCCCTGGTTCGACCACCAGACTCCCACAAACTCAAATATTAGGGCTACCCAAGCCTAAAATTCTTCTGCGTCACGCTCTGATCAGAGAGTACTTCGTCACAACATTCTCTTGCTGACAAGTGGGTACTACGGCTCCCCGCAGTATCACAACGACCTCTCACTGAATAGTGAGTACTACGGCTCCCCGCAGCATCACAGCAACCTCTCACTAATTAGTGAGTACTACGGCTCCCCGTAGCATCACCACAACCCCTCACTGAATAGTGAGTACTACGGCTCCCCGTAGCATCACCACAACCCCTCACTGAATAGTGAGTACTACTGCTCCTCGTAGCATCACCACAACCTCTCATTGAATAGTGAGTACTACGGCTCCCCGTAGCATCACCACAACCTCTCACTGAATAGTGAGTACTACGGATCCCCGTAGCATCACCACAACCTCTCACTGAATAGTGAGTACTACGGCTCCCCGTAGCATCACCACAACCTGTCACTGAATAGTGAGTACTATGGCTCCCCGTAGCATCACCGCCCTTGCTCTTACCACTTCACAATCTCATCCTCAGGTCGACGCCACACTACGATCATTAACTCATGCCCTGCGACCAACCATAGGTGTACACACTTACCCAAATTATGCATTGCTATTTCTGACGACATCCGCCATAAAAAACACCTTTCCTTGCTGCAATCCACATTCTCGAATAATCCCGCTTGATGTCAATTAGCTGAAAGGGCTCCCACTCGAACTGTAGGCACCTGATACACCACTCGTCATCCCATAACTCAAGTCTCAAAATAATCTGAAATTTAGAACATCATACTCGGATACCTCGGTACACCATCACAGAACCTCATGATGTCCTGTCTCAACCACTGATCTCCTACTTACCGCATCGTATACAGATACAACAATGCGTTCCTTCAGGATTCACCACTAATCTTCATACCACACACGGTCTTCGACCGACAACCACCTGCTGTGGAGACACTCATCCTTTCCTTAACACGTACAACATGCATTATCTCGATCTGCCCTCGCCTTGACCACCAGTAACTCTGGTCTCATGAATCCATAGTGCATGTCTCTATCCAGTTCCCTAACCGCTCTTGAACAAATCTCTGATCCTCTCAATAAAATACCCGGTTCTCCCCCACTCGGGGTTCGAACCATCACCAATTGGCGCACCAATAATCTATTCCACAGACTGTTTCCACCAGGAATATCACACTTACTCTTGGAAGGTACTACGCAATGCTCGGTGGTCTCCCCGATAGAGACCCCGCAACTCCAAATACCCCGAATCTTAGATGAAATCCTCAGAAACTTCTCATCAAGATTGCCTCTAGTCATACAGAATCTCATACCATCCCATTACCGGACATCTCAACTGTCCAGTAGTAACTCTGATTCTTAATCTGAAAATAATGAACTATCATACTCCTCATTCTCGACTCCTCAACTACGTTCCATCACGTGGGTTGTAATAAGAGCGGAGACCTCATTACCACACTCGATACTCATCATAGACAATAAGAGCCACCGCCCCAATATCCTCTTCTTGATCGTCTGCCTCTGCAGCTAATACATGCCCTACTATGCTCATATAGGGTGTATCCTTGTCCTTAACCATCTCAGTCCCCACTGACAACCTGCTCATGCTCTAACATTACCTCTTGGCAGACATACTGCCCAAATACTCTATTGGAGGGTCGCCATCAATGCTAACCCTCAGGGTTCTACCCCCAAGCTCAGAAACCGAAATATCAACACCTCTTACGTTTCCCACAGGAAACGGAAATAATACCACCCAGGTCACAGAAGGTGACATCTCCGCTATCGGCTGATTGCTCAACTCATGCCGCAATCTTCCATAAATGCCATCTTTACTCATCCTTGAGCCTTGCGACTTCGTCTGACATCTCACCAAAATACCTTGGAATCATCTCGGCTTCCCTCACAAGGGATGCTTCGTTGGAACTCATTCAACATGGACCTCTGGCCCCATATTCTTTCACATATGATCTCAGTCTAACCAATCACAACAGATTAACTGGTAAACCACAAGCACTAACCGCCACGAGTCATGGTACTCGAACCATGTGGCCACCTCTCGATCTGCTATGAATCATGGTACCTGAAACACGTTATCTCTCCTCAATCCGCTACAATCATGGTACTCGAACCATGTTCTCTCTTCTCAATCCACTACGAATCATGATACTCCAACCATGACATCACCTCTCGATCTGCTGCAAATCATGGTACTCAAACCATGAAATCACCTCTCGATCTGCTACAAATCATGGTACTCAAACCATGAAATCACCTCTCGATCTGCTACAAATCATGGTACTCGAACCATGAAATCACCTCTCGATCTGCTATGAATCATGGTACCCGAACCACGTTATCTCTCCTCAATCCGCTACAATCCTGGTACTCGAACCATGTTCTCTCTTCTCAATCCACTACGAATCATGATACTCGAACCATGACATCACCTCTCGATCTGCTGCAAATCATGGTACTCGAACCATGAAATCACCTCTCGATCTGCTACAAATCATGGTACTCGAACCATGAAATCACCTCTCGATCTGCTACAAATCACGGTACTCAAACCATGAAATTACCTCTCGATCTGCTACTTTAAACCTCCGGAATGTTCCCTGTATCGAGTATGGGTCCTCTGATTTCAGTAGTATGGGCCCATACTACCTGCCACATCTACCCATACTTTCTACATGGACCATCCCCGAGTTCCTAAGTAGCTGCTCAACCTTCTCGATAACCAATTTCCGTCACGCGTGTTTGCTCCTCTGTGAAATGCTCTACTCTGTCAGCGTACTCATCTGACTAGGGTCACCCTTTCCTAGGCTCTTCCTAGGTTCTCACACTTCTCTGCCATCAGCTGCTGAAGAACTCCTTATGATGCCAGCCATCTACCTCCTGAATATCATCATATTCACTTAGTAGCTGACTCTCATCATCAAGAGTTCCACAAAGCACGAAGCAAGCAGCATGTCACACCCCCAAACCAAGGATGGCGGAAACGTCCGGGGGTGGAGGACTTCATGTATAGTATCACAACAACGAATATAATAGTGCTCAAAGTAAATACAACCATCATAAATATAATTAAAAAGGTTACACCATGAAATAAGTTTACATTTTTCAAAATCAATTACATTATGATGACAAAATGAAACGTTTGACGATTTATCGTCCCATCCTCAAAATGCAGTTGGTTTTCCTGTTTCACTGATTTCCTGAGAATACAAGTAGTTTTGAAAAAGTGTCAACAATTAAGTTGGTGAGTTCATAAGAATTTTGTTTGAGAAAGAAACCGTTTTCCTTGTAAAAGCGACAAAGTATGTTTCCAGAAAATCTCATATTTTCTTTATTAAGTGATATGAATGCTTCTATGTTATGTGATAATGAACCCTAGAGGGACCCATAGATTTCTTCTATAATCGCCCAGCGTATATAAGTTGTACAAAATTTAAGTTAAATAAACCATTGAATATAATAGGTCTGCCCTAGGTCCACAACCAAACAAGGAACAGGAGATGAGGCGGGCCCACCAATTCTAAGTCGATTGTGACTAAATTCTTATATAACTCTATCATATACACTTAGCAATTATAGCTGAAGTCTAACAATTCTAGATGAAATAGTTTTGATAGAAATATGATCCAAAGAAAATCCTATATTTTCCTTATAAAAGTTACGTAGTCCTAAACCCCAGGACCGGAAGTAAACAAGTATTTTCCATACTTAAAGATATAAAAGTGATTTTAGATCGGTATAAAACCCCTTTTTAAAGTTAGGTGGTCCTAAATCCCAGGACCGAAAACAAGTATATTTCCATACTTAAAGATATAAAAGTGATTTTAGATCGGTATAAAACCCCTTTTTAAAGTTAGGTGGTCCTAAATCCCAGGACCGAAAACAAGTATATTTCCATACTTAAAGATATTTCCTGTGAGTTAAATCGATATAACTCGTTATTTTAAACAGAACCCGTAAATCTTATAATTTATTAATACCACATGTGAGCTATTATAACCATGCTAATACTAGTTTTGATGGCCTCGTAACACGACGTTCTTCAGGCGTCGTACGTTAAATGACACTTGTCACCACAGACCTGTCGGTCTAGCTGTTGCATGCAGCTCAGGTGTGGGTTTGTCAAACCCAATATAGATCTATACACAACTATCACGCTCTCCCTCCAAGAGACTCTGGTTATAATTTACAGGACTTTTTGATTTATTACCATGAAGGTAACACGAAGTGAATGACTCACAAGTTTATTTATCAATAGATTTACGTGAACTTAACTGAAAACCTTTGGTAAATGAGTTTGAAATGTAAATGATACATAGACTATACCTATTATAGTTTATCCAAAATGTTTGTACTGAAAAAGAACTCTTTTATGAAAATACATTAGTGCTATGAATCCATAAACCATGCTTATTATAGCTTATTATATGTGTTCGAAATGAATGAAAAATCTTATCATGAATGACTAAATTTCAGTTTATGATGATAAACTAACAAGAAATTACATTCAATATTTAGAACGTATCGTTATACAGTTTGCTCAACATAATACAAAGTGTTATGAAAGTTATAAGCTATTAACTAGTTTTTAAGCTTTCTGCACTGTTTTAGAAAAATCATACGAAGTCAAAAACTGAATCCATAAATTCTGAGAGTTCATAAAATGTGTATGGTTTATTCATAATTTTTATTATGATTTTTGAAAGTCTTTAACTTGTGTGAAAATGTTCATATTCACAGACTGGTTCGGATTTGGTGATGTGCAAATAGTCATTTTAAAGGTATGAACCTGAATTATTTGCACCTAATACAGTTTTGAAAATGAAAATGTTTAAGTTTACCAAAACAGTCCGTGAATGGAGTTGAACTTTTCTGATGAAGGCTGTTAAATGAGTTTAGTTGTGTTCTTGGTGTTTTAACTTGTATCCCCCCCCCCCTTAAAACTTAAGAAAAACATGAAAAGATATGGGTATGAACTCACCTTGAGTGATTTCAGTAGATGGATGATGGAGAAAGGTAGTGTTCAACTCAAGAACACTTGGAAGATGCTTGAAGATTCGAAGATCTAACACAAATATAACGATATTTGTGTAAGCAATCTATGATTGGAGTAGAAGGAAGTGTAATAACCATATGGATGATGAAGATACTTACCAAAAGTAGAAGCAAGGCCTTGGAAAATTCCTTGGAAATCTCAAAACTGAGAGAGAAGAGTTGAGAGAAAAGTGTTTGATCTTTTGGTGGGAATGAGAGAAAATGAGTGAAGTGAGGAGAGAGGGTGGATGTTCCAGCTCTAAGAACATGGGAAATGGCTGGAAATGATGATAAAGTACATTGACATGACCTAGGTATGGTGGAAGTACAAGGGGTTGTACCATGGAGGTATGGGGAGGTTGCTTGTGTCATACACTAAGGCAAAGTCAACACTCCACCCATAATATCTCACCCACTAGATTTTATTCTTAAATAAAGATTTCCATAAAAATATGTTTAACTTATGATTATTTAGGGTCTTAAATGTTAAAATATGATTTTTGGAGAAAATCCCGCGTTAAAATCACGAAAACCGGGCTTAAAATGCAAAACTAGTCGAAAACCGGGAAGAAATGGCCTACCTGCGAGACCTCTCGGTTTTGGGTCGAGGTTCGGTTGCTGGAGAGGAATCCGAGAGAAGGGGAAGAGGAACCAAGAGCGCGAGGAGAAGACAGAAGGCGAGGCTCGGTCTTGGCTGCGCAGGCTCGCTCCTCGGACAGAAACTCAAGCTCCTCGGACCGAAGGTGAGAAGGGTAGAGCCGAAAGTCAGTCTCGGTTCGAAATTGTTAGAGGACCAAAATAGACAGAGCACTCGGTCCATTTTGGTTGAGAGGGTCTCGGTTCTCAGGAGGTTCGGCTCTAAGAGGAGTTTCGGCTCCTAAGAGGGGTTTCGGCTCCTTAAGAGGGGTTTCGGCTCCTTAAGTCCGTTTTTCGCGTAGACTTCCGTTTTTGGGCTGTTTTCGTCAATTTCGAGGGCCGGGATGCCCCGAGTGATTTTAAGAAGTTGAGAGAGATTTCGAGAGAGATTTGGGAGAGATTTGACATACTGGGAGAGATTTGGGAGAGATTTCACATACTTGGAGAGATTTCTCATACAGAGAGATTTGGGAGAGGTTTCACATTCTTGGAGAGATATCTGTTACTTAGAGAGTTTTGGGAGAGTTAGAGTGAAAGAGATTTGGAGAGACTTTTTTTGTGACCTTTTTGAGTGTTTGGCTTTGCAACGCAAGGTTCTTACACTCTGTTAAGCCTTGTTATGAATGTCATACGCTCTCGAGGGGTATGGAATAATGTTTTATTGAGTAGATTCATCACTTAACCTAATTAGGGTTTAGAATTTCCGAACACGTGAAAACTCTAAGTGATACTTTATTTTAAGATTGTGAGTAGTACAATAAGGATCATGATGGAAACCCTAATATACAAGGGTTAGATGAGTTGACCGGTTTGACTTGTTGACTTTGGTTGACTTTGACTTGGCCAAAAATTGACGGTTGTCACATCATCCCCCTGTTAGAAAGAATTTCGTCCCGAAATTAGTGTTTCGACTGGGACTTCAAGAATTTGGGGGAAAGATGGGGGAAGTTTTCGTAGTATAAGAAATTGATTATGGTGGGGAATAACCCGCCTGATGTTAAATGACGACCTTGGAATTTCTTATTGTAACTTGAGCTGAGTCGATTTAAAGGAGTTATTGTTTTGGAATGATAGTGTATTCAATGTGTGCCTTTACGCTCTCCGCTCTATACTTGGTATTACCACTATGAATATTTTATAATGTAGTTAGCGAGTTCCAGTATTACGAATGTTTCAACAAATTGTGACGAGATTTGCATTATAAGTCCTACTAGTTCTTTTATAATCGCTTGGTGTAAACTAGTCGTATATCATTAAGATTGCAAGGGCATTCGGATGGGTGACCCCGCCTTAAGCCCACAACCAAACAAGGAACAGGGAATGAGGCGGAATCACACATCCTAAGTCCATAGAATCTTAATGAGACATGACCATAATGTTTACACTAGCCATCATAGATTCACTTGTAAAAACCCTGAGTTTTTATATAGAAGATAAGACTTATTCGTGTTTTGTCGTGCTCTCGAGGTGCTTTCAGCCTTTTTCGAATTTGTACTAAGTCATAAGCGATAACTTCTCCTCGGAGCGCTGCATAGGGTCTGCTTTAGTGTTTCTCGTTTGATTAGATCGGTAGGGAATATATGGGTTCGGTTTTCACGACTAGACTTATTCGGATGATAGGACGTTCACTCGCCCTCCTGTGCAGCCTGGTCCCGAAGTTCCTGACAGGACTCGTACCTGGTCCATCTATCATCAACTTGCGCATATAGGTCGTATGTAATTAAGGTTGGTGAGACAGTTGGATGGGTGACTCTGCCCCAAGTCCACAACCAGACAAGGAACAGGAAATAGGGCGGAAGCACACATCCAATGTCCGTAGAATCTTAATTATACATTATCCTTGCGTATACACGTAGTAGTGGTAGACTAACCGTACTCGTCCCAAGCTTCTGTGCTTGAACCTTATCTGCTGCATGTGTGACATTCCCTAAGGGTTTTCTGGAAATACTTGTGGTAAGGTTTCGAAAGGTATAATACTTCTCTGGTGAGTGTTTTGGGGTTTCACAGAGAGGGATGACCCGGAAGTCTGTGTCGAATTTGTGTTTATGGGAGACGAAGGTTTCGATATTCGGTGTGTTAGGTGAAGGGTCCTTTTGTCGCCGTTAAATCGGGAAGATGAGAATTATACCAATCGAAATCGAACGACGACAACAATATCTTTTTAGGTAAAATATGTGTTAAGCTGTATTCGCACGAAATGTTCGTTGGAGTGATAGAATATCGTGTGCTTCTTTTCAGTGTGTTCCGTTTTAGTCGATGTTATTGTTACTGAAACTGCTTCGTATTGATGTTACTAGTACTGATGGTGAGTGTGTTCTGATAGTTAGTAATGATACTCTATATCATGATTTCCGACCAGTCACTCTATGATCGAGTGGTATATGCAAGTCACTTGAAATTTGGTATTGGTGAAATCGTCGAGTGGGTGGCCATGAGTTGTTGTCTTTTAGCGAATCTTTGAGATTGGTTGCGCTCCTTTTTGTTCCAAAACTTTCGCTTCTTGTTCGTAGGTTTGTGGCCTGAGGCGCCTTCATTGGCAGACACCCGCCGGTGTTCCTAATTGTTACAACAATTTGTATCGTCGGTATCGCATCCATCTCTGCTGGCGTTGTTAGCATTGAGTTGCGCCATGACGGCTGTCACGGCTGTCGTGACTGCAGCTTGAAAGGTCGGAGGATCTATATGTAGGATTGCTGCCTTGCTTGTCGGCTGGTTACCTTCTTGTGAATACATACTCTTTACTGAACTATTCCCGGTGTTTCTGCTAACGTCCCTAAGACGGAGTTATGGTAGTGGGTAGAAGTAGGTTTTGTACGGACGTTAATATTTACCCATTATGTTGCTCGTGCGAGAATAGGGGTAGAAGAGATAATTAATAGACGTCTAATCCTGTAATTACTTATAGGGGGTGATCCTTATCAGTCACGTCTATAATCACATAGTGCATACCAGTTATATATAATCTGAGATAGAATAGACCTTCGAATAAATGACTCTACTCTAAGTCCACAACCAAACGAGGAACAGGAAGTAGAGCAATACTCATAGATTCTGAGTCTTTAATATCTTTAATTATATATAACCTTAGCGTATGCACTTAGTCATTATAGACCTACAAATAGGGGTCTTTAGTTTTCACATAAGTTGGTTATAGTACCACAAAATACTCCTATAGTATTTTAATGTTATGTTTGGTTCTTAACGATTTTCTTGTATGGGCGTTGGTAAGTTGATAGACTTGTTGTCCACCATGACTATCCCCCGGCACGTGTTAGTCATTTCTCAGACGAATATAGTTGATCAGGCTATATCCCTCCCAGACTTGATTGCGTATCCCAGGGCATATTCACATTGCACAACTTCTCTATTTTTAACTTTTGTGTTTTCCTTAGACATGACACTAAACCGGTATGCATGTATGTACTTTTAACAAGAAATTATTTATTTCTAAAAGTATAGTTATTTGAAAATGTTACATCAGAGACCTTAGTCCCAATGCATTTATAGTTAGTATATCTTATGTGTTTCGATATACTTAGTTCACTATAAACAATGCTCTGATACCAATCTGTCACACTCCCAAACCAAGGATGGCGGAAACGTCCGGGGGTGGAGGACTTCATGTATAGTATCACAACAACGAATATAATAGTGCTCAAAGTAAAATACAACCATCATAAATATAATTAAAAAGGTTACACCATGAAATAAGTTTACATGTTTCAAAATCAATTACATTATGATGACAAAATGAAATGTTTGACGATTCATCGTCCCATCCTCAAAATGCAGTTGGTTTTCCTGTTTCACTGATTTCCTGAGAATACAAGTAGTTTTGAAAAAGTGTCAACAATTAAGTTGGTGAGTTCATAAGAATTTTGTTTGAGAAAGAAACCGTTTTCCTTGTAAAAGCGACAAAGTATGTTTCCAGAAAATCTCATATTTTCTTTATTAAGTGAAATGAATGCTTCTATGTTATGTGATAATGAACCCTAGAGGGACCCATAGATTTCTTCTATAATCGCCCAGCGTATATAAGTTGTACAAAATTTAAGTTAAATAAACCATTGAATATAATGGGTCTGCCCTAGGTCCACAACCAAACAAGGAACAGGAGATGAGGCGGGCCCACCAATTCTAAGTCGATTGTGACTAAATTCTTATATAACTCTATCATATACACTTAGCAATTATAGCTGAAGTCTAACAATTCTAGATGAAATAGTTTTGATAGAAATATGATCCAAAGAAAATCCTATATTTTCCTTATAAAAGTTACGTAGTCCTAAACCCCAGGACCGGAAGTAAACAAGTATTTTCCATACTTAAAGATATAAAAGTGATTTTAGATCGGTATAAAACCCCTTTTTAAAGTTAGGTGGTCCTAAATCCCAGGACCGAAAACAAGTATATTTTCATACTTAAAGATATAAAAGTGATTTTAGATCGGTATAAAACCCCTTTTTAAAGTTAGGTGGTCCTAAATCCCAGGACCGAAAACAAGTATATTTCCATACTTAAAGATATTTCATGTGAGTTAAATCGATATAACTCGTTATTTTAAACAGAACCCGTAAATCTTATAATTTATTAATACCACATGTGAGCTATTATAACCATGCTAATACTAGTTTTGATGGCCTCGTAACACGACGTTCTTCAGGCGTCGTACGTTAAATGACACTTGTCACCACAGACCTGCCGGCCTAGCTGTTGCATGCAGCTCAGGTGTGGGTTTGTCAAACCCAATATAGATCTATACACAACTATCCCGCTCTCCCTCCAAGAGACTCTGGTTATAATTTACAGGACTTTTTGATTTATTACCATGAAGGTAACATGAAGTGAATGACTCACAAGTTTATTTATCAATAGATTTACGTGAACTTAACTGAAAACATTTGGTAAATGAGTTTGAAATGTAAATGATACATAAACTATACCTATTATAGTTTATCCAAAACGTTTGTACTGAAAAAGAACTCTTTTATGAAAATATATTAGTGCTATGAATCCATAAACTATGCTTATTATAGCTTATTATATATGTTCGAAATGAATGAAAAATCATATCATGAATGACTAAATTTCAGTTTATGATGATAAACTAACAAGAAATTACATTCAATATTTAGAACGTATCGTTATACACTTTGCTCAACATAATACAAAGTGGTATGAAAGTTATAAGCTGTTAACTAGTTTTTAAGCTTTCTGCACTCTTTTAGAAAAATCATAGAAAAATCATACGAAGTCAAAAACTGAATCCGTAAATTCTGAGAGTTCATAAAATGTGTCTGGTTTATTCATAATTTTTATTATGATTTTTGAAAGTCTTTAACTTGTGTGAAAATGTTCATATTCACAGACTGGTCCGGATTTGTTTCTGAAATGATATATAGTTTTGTAAAAATCACCATAAATCATAGAAAAATCGTATGGTGATGTGCAAGTAGTCATTTTAAAGGTATGAACCTGAACTATTTGCACCTAATACAGTTTTGAAAACTAAAATGTTTAAGTTTACCAAAACAGTCTGTGAATGGAGTTGAACTTTTCTGATGAAGGCTGTTAAATGAGTTTAGTTGTGTTCTTGGTGTTTTAACTTGTATTCCCCCCCTTAAAACTTAAGAAAAACATGAAAAGATAGGGGTATGAACTCACCTTGAGTGATTTCAGTAGATGGATGATGGAGAAAGGTAGTGTTCAACTCAAGAGCACTTGGAAGATGCTTGAAGATTCGAAGATCTAACACAAATATGACGATATTTGTGTAAGCAATCTATGATTGAAGTAGAAGGAAGTGTAATAATCATAAGGATGATGAAGATACTTACCAAAAGTAGAATCAAGGCCTTGGAAAATGCCTTGGAAATCTTGAAATTGAGAGAGAAGAGTTGAGAGAAAAGTGTTTGATCTTTTGGTGGGAATGAGAGAAAATGAGTGAAGTAAGGAGAGAGGGTGGATGTTCCAGCTCTAAGAACGTGGGAAATGGCTGGAAATGATGATAAAGTACATTGACATGACCTAGGTATGGTGGAAGGACAAGGTTTGTACCATGGAGGTATGGGGAGATTGCTTGTGTCATACACTAACGCAAAGTCAACACTCCACCCATAATATCTCACCCACTAGATTTTATTCTTAAATAAAGATTTCCATAAAAATATGTTTAACGTATGATTATTTAGGGTCTTAAATGTTAAAATATGATTTTTGGAGAAAATCCCGCGTTAAAATCACGAAAAACGGGCTTAAAATGCAAAACTAGTCGAAAACCGGGAAGAAATGGCCTACCTGCGAGACCTCTCGGTTCTGGGTCGAGGTTCGGTTACTGGAGAGGAATCCGAGAGAAGGGGTAGAGGAACCGAGAGTGCGAGGAGAAGACAGAAGGTGAGGCTCGGTCTTGGCTGCGCAGGCTCGCTCCTCGGACAGAAACTCAAGCTCCTCGGAACGAAGGTGAGAAGGGTAGAGCCGAAAGTCAGTCTCGGTTCGAAATTGTTAGAGGACCGAAATAGACAGAGCACTCGGTCCATTTCGGTTGAGAGGGTCTCGGTTCTCAGGAGGTTCGGCTCTAAGAGGGGTTTCGGCTCCTAAGAGGGGTTTCGGCTCCGTAAGAGGGGTTTCAACTCCTAAGAGGGGTTTCGGCTCCTTAAGTCCGTTTTTCGCGTAGACTTCCGTTTTTGGGCTGTTTTCGTCAAATTCGAGGGCCGGGATGCCCCGAGTGATTTTAAGAAATTGAGAGAGATTTCGAGAGAGATTTGGGAGAGATTTGACATACTGGGAGAGATTTGGGAGAGATTTCACATACTTGGAGAGATTTCTCATACAGAGAGAGATTTGGGAGAGGTTTCACATTCTTGGAGAGATTTCTCTTACTTAGAGAGTTTTGGGAGAGTTAGAGTGAAAGAGATTTGGAGAGACTTCTTTTGTGACCTTTTTGAGTGTTTGGCTTCGCAACGCAAGGTTCTTACACTCTGTTAAGCCTTGTTATGAATGTCATACGCTCTCGAGGGGTATGGAATAATGTTTTATCGAGTAGATTCATCACTTACCCTAATTAGGGTTTAGAATTTCCGAACACGTGAAAACTCTAAGTGATACTTTATTTTAAGATTGCGAGTAGTACAATAAGGATCATGATGGAAACCCTAATATACAAGGGTTAGATGAGTTGACCGGTTTGACTTGTTGACTTTGGTTGACTTTGACTTGGCCAAAAATTGACGGTTGTCACACAGCATCCGGGCGTCGAATAATCTCTACCAACATGTAAAACCACTCTAGGTTATTACCCACTTGCTCTCCTCATACTCAAAGGATATCACCGAACTCAAGCAACTTTACCCCACGCGGGCATCTGACTACTCTCTCAGTAGACTCCTCAAATGCTCATCTAGGTATCTCTCCTAGATTACTCCTCTACTCAGATCCCTCTCTAAAAGGATTCCTGCTGGATACTCATACTCAGATAAAACTCGAAGGAACATCGCATATAACAGCAACTCCTACGCTAAGGCATCACATATCAGGCCACTCTAGTCCTCAAATATGAAATACCTAGCCTATCTCTAGCATGCATAGCATATCACATAATATCTCATAACACATAATGTAAGGGTATTTTGGGAAATCACTGTTCGGGAGCTAGCTGATCGTACACACTGCTCCATTCTGATTTTCTCAAAAATCTTTTACTCTTTTAGAAAAATTGTTTCTTTTATGAAAATTTCCTCAAATCCTCAGTTTGAGTTCAGATAAGCCCAAAGGTGCATCCGAATCCCTCAGACCAACGCTCTGATACCAACTTGTAACGACGTAAATTTTAAAACAATTTTTCATTTTTCAACATAATAAAACTCATATAATATTCTCAAAATCTCATGTATCAAAGTCATCACAATAAAACATATCCCAGAATCTCAACACATAATCTTCTGCCAGTGTGTATAAATCATGCCGGCGCCTTCCCGCGACCCTCGCTGGTACCTGAAACACATATCACATAACACGGTAAGCATAAATGCTTAGTAAGTTCCCCAAAATACCACACACAGCACATAAGCCACTCGAGGCTATAACTCGGTATGACCCTCCGGTCAATGTGTCTCAGTGGGACCCTCCAGTCCCGTAGCTCGTTGGACCCTCCAGTCCGGTCTAGCTCGTTGGACCCTCCGATCCGGTCTAAATCGTTGGACCCTCTGGTCCGTTCTAAATCGTTTGACCCTCCGGTCCGGTCTATATATCACATAGCATACATATATCACAATGTACATAAACTCAAACATACACATAACACATAAGACCCTCCGGTCTGCACATATTTACCACTCTAGGTAATGTATAGTGAGAAGACTCACCTCGATGATGTCTAGTAAACTCTCGTGCTCGATATCCCCGATCTAGCCTCCGCCTATCAAAATGATAATATTTCTAATCAATACTCTCTTATATCCTCATCTCTAAAGAATGGGTAGAAGACCATTCTACCCCTCCATAGCCTCTCTTGAATCAGTTTGACCAAACCCTAAGGTCAACTGAAATCAACTCCAGTCAACGGTCTAACTTTGACCAGACTCGCCGAGTGCACTCAGGTGACTCGGCGAGTCCATGTGTGTCCTCAGACTCCTCCTAAGGCCCCACTCGACTCATCGAGTTAACCTCTCACTCGACGGGTTTCCACTGATCACGAATCGTAGGGTAACATGATCCCACTTGTCGAGTCCTCTCATGGACTCGACGAGTTTCCTCCATGGCAACACTCATTTGACCTTCTGAGGTCAGATCTGTTTCTCTAACTTATAGATCTGGCCTTCTAGCACCCAAAAGTCACTTAAAGGTCCGATCTTGATGTCCATGCATGGCATATTTTGCTCAATATGCCATTTAGAATCCATTAAAGCTTCCTAACTTCCAAACCCCATGGTTGCACAACAATGGCTTTCTACTTTCTGACTTTCTGGACCTTACAAGGTCCAGATCTATGCTACCAGCTCCCAAGAGGGGATTGATGCAATTAAAACCCCACCAAGAAGATAATACAAGCCCTAATCCTCAAAAGGAAGATCTACACAATTAGGGAAGAAAAGGGGTCTGAATTGATACCTCCAACTGATGCTCCTAGGTTGTAAATCACGGATCTACAACCTCCTCTGGCCCCTTTAGCTTGAAACCTCCTTCTTTCTTGCAAACCATCCACCAAGAAACTTAAAATGGCTCTCTCTCTTGCCCAAAACACTAAGGACTCTCTTAGGGTTCTCTCTTCTGAAAGGTAACCACAATAGGAGGCCTTAAGAGCCTTTAAATAGGCCCAGGCCCGAGAGAATTAGGGTTTCTGTCAACAGCGCTGACTCGGCGAGTCATCTCTCCGACTCGCCGAGTCTATTCATTAACCACGTCACCAAGTCGCGACCCTACTCGACGAGTTGAGGCACCGACTCGTCGAGTCCCTCCAAAGTCCTAGAATTAAATACTCAAAACAATATACCTGGTAAGTTGGATGTTACATCACTACCTTGTTCCTCAAGGTTTTCACTTTCCGATCCAAAACTGCCACCGGCCTCTCGATGTAATTCAGGAGAACATCGACCTGAATATCCTCCAAGGGAATTATAGTTGTATCATCCTCTATACACTTCCTCAACTAGGAAACATGGAAAGTGTCATGAATCTGGCTCAACTCCTCAGGTAGCTCTAACCGGTATGCCACCTTGCCCACTCGGGTTGTCACTCTGAAAGCGCTAATAAACCTTAGGGCCCAATTTTCCCTACTTCCTGAACCTGATAACACCCTTCCATGGTGATACCTTGAGGAGTACCAAATTTCCAACCTGAAACTCCAACTCAGAGCATCGCCGATCCGCATAACTCTTCTTGCGGCTCTGGGTCGTTAGCAATCTCTATCTGACTTGTTGAATAAGCTCGGTCGTCTTGAGCACTATTTCAGTGCTCCCCATGACTCTTTTTCCGACTTCACCCCATAAATTAGGAGCCTAACACCTCCTCCCATACAGAAGCTCAAATGGAGGCATGTCAATGCTGGCATGATGGCTGTTGTTGTAAGAAAACTCAGCCAAAGGGAGGTAGGAGTCCCAGTTCCCCCAAAAATCAATGATGCAAGCTCATAACATATCCTCAAGCGTCTAGATATTCCACTCGCTCTACTTGTCAGTCTGCGGATGATAGGCGGTACAGAAATGCAATCGGGTGCCTAACTCTTCGTGAAACATGTTCCAAAATCCGGAAGTAAAGAGAACATCCCTATCCGACACAATGGAAGTCGGTACCCCATGCCGAGCCACCACTTCGTGAACATAAATCTCAGACAGCTTCTCGACAGAGGAGCTCTCACTTATGGCTAAGTAGTGAGCACTCCTTGTCAAACGGTTAACGATCACCCACACAGCATCAAATCCCTTTGCAGTATTTGGCAATTTTACAATGTAATTCATTGTTATCTTCTCCCACTTCCACATTGAACCTCCAAAGGCTGCAACTTGCCATGAGGGTTCTAGCGCTCGGCCTTGACCTTCCTACAGGTCAGGCACTGCTCTACAAACCAGACCACATCCCTCTTCATACACGGCCACCAATAACTATTCTTGAGGTCAAGATACAAATTGGTTGCCCCCGGATGATTGGAGAATCTCGACTTGTAGACTTCCTCCATCAACACCTGTCGAGCCCCACCCGTATACGGTACCCAAACCCATCCATAAAGAGTCAATAGCTCCCTGTTGTCGATATCAAAGGCTAAAACCTAACTGACCACCAAATCACTCTTCTGATTTTCTTCCTTTATGGCCTCTAACTATGATTCTTTGATTGTTTCCAAGACTGGGGTCATCACATTCATCCTCAAACACACATCCTGAATCATGGTACTGACCGTCCTCCAGCTCAACGTGTTGGCCACAACATTGGGCTTGCCTAGGCGATCCAGAATCTCACAATCATAATCTTTCACTACATCAAGACACCTCCTCTGCCTCATGTTCAGGTTAAGTTGATCCATAAGACATCGCAGACTATTATGGTCTGTGTAGATAGTACACTGAACCCCATAAAGATAAAGACGCCAAATATTAAGGGAAAAATCACCGCACCCAACTCCAAATCATGGGTGGGATACTTCGCCTCATGAGGCTTCAGCTGTCTTGAAGTGTATGTAATCACATGCCCTCTCAGCATCAACACAACACCCAACCCTGAAATGGATGCATCGCATAAGACCACAAAATACTCAACTCCCTCAGGGGGTGCAAGTACCGACGCCTCATAAAGTTTCTGACGAAAAGTCTCGAATGATGCCTGCTGCTCGAGCTCCCAACTGAACAAAACATCCTTCCTCATAAAATTAGTGAGAGGAATAGCAATCTTGGAGAAGTCTCGAATGAATCTCCGATAATACCCCGCCAAATCGAGGAAGCTTCAAATCTATGATGGAGACTTCGGCACCTCCCATCCCATAGTTGCCTCAATCTTGTCTGGGTCCACCAAGATACCATTCTGATTGAGGAGGTGTCCCAGAAACTGAACCTCGCGCAACCAAAACTCACACTTAGAGAACCTGGCGTATAGCCTCTCCATCCTCAAAACCCCAAGAATATTATGCAAATGTTCCTCATGCTACTCTCTAGTCTTCTAATAGACCAAGATGTCATCGATGAGAACAATCACTGACCGGTCCAACATGGTCCAACACACCCGGTTCATGAGATCCAGGAACGTTGTCGACGCATTGGTGAGCCCAAAAGGCATCACCACGAACTCGTAATGCCCATAACGAGTTCAGAAGGTCATCTTATGAATATCCTCGTCTTGCACCCTCATCTGATGGTAACCATACCTCAAATAAATCTTGGAAAACCAAGAAGCCCCTTGTAATTGATCGAAAAGTCATATATCTTGGGCAACGGGTAACAGTTCTTCACTGTAAGTTTGTTCCATTCGCATTAGTCAATACACATCTGATGCGAATCGTACTTCTTAATGAAAAACAGGATCGATGCTCCCTATGGTGAACTACTTGGCCAAATAAAATCCTTTCCTAACAGCTCCTGAAGCTGAGAGGATAACTCTTGCATCTCGGGTGGTGCAAGGTGATACGGTGCCTTGGAAATAGGCGTCACACTAGGGATTAGATCGATCCAAAACTCTACTTGCCTCTCCGGAGGCACACCTGGTAACTCCTCTGGAAAAACATTAGGGAAATCACGCACAACAGGAACATCTGAAATGGAAACTGGTCTCTAATCATCAACCCAAGTATCCACCAAATATGCCAGATATCCCATGCACCCATGTTGTAAACACTGCCTCGCCCTGGCGGTAGAACCGAAAGTTAATTCTGACCTAGTACCCTCGTTTTATATGGTAAGCACTCCCCTACTAGGATCTTGAATCATCACTAACTGTCACTCACAGTTAATCAGATCCCCAAACCGACTCAACTAATTCATTCCCACGATAACACATACATTTCACATCGTAATAGGGATAAGATCGATCAGATACCCAACACCAAAGATCTCCAGTACACAGCCCCGATAGATATCCATAGCGGAGAAGGCATGCTCGTCAGCTATAGAAATTCTCAATGGTCTACTCAAGGCCTCCCGTGAAACACTAAAGTCACGAAAAAGGATGAAGACACAAAAGACCGACTTGCACCCGAGTCAAACAGCATTAGGGTAGGTACAAAGTTCACAAAACAATGTACCAGCCACAACGTCTGGTGCTGCTCTGGGCTCCTCTGCTATCAACTGAAATGATCTCCCTCGGGCCCTCGGAGCCTCGGCCTTCCCCTACCGGCCATCAGTAATACGCAAGGTCGTAGGGGCCAGATTCTGAACCCTCCTGAATGCAAGTTGAGGATACTTAGACCTCAAATTGCCTATCCGATTGATATTTAAGCAAACCTGAAATCCCTTGGGGCCATCCTTCACCATATGCCCCTCCTTGCCACACATGTAGCAAATAGTCCCCAACCAACATGGTCCCTCATGACCCTTGCCGCACTTGCTGCAAGTGGACCTTCTGGCCTCCAGCTCTCGAGTTAGCAGGCTTGAACCGCTTATTCGTTGATTGTGACTGCACTGGTCTCCTATTTCTCCCCTAAATCTCCCTCTCATCTCTCACCTGGGTCTTCAGCTCAATCTCATTCCTCCTGGATTTGTTCTGCAGCTCAGCCAATGTCCGATACAAATTTTTTACCATTAAGTTATGAATATCCCTCCTCCGAATTCTCAGATACCGACTCACACGTGCCTGTTCTGTCGACACGTGCTCAGGGAAAAACTGGGCCCTCTCATGCAAAATCTTGATGATCTCAGTCACCATCTCTGTCTTCTGCTTAAGAGACAGGAACTCATAGGACAACCTCTCTTTCTCTCTCAACCATTGGTATGAACTCATCTCTGAACATCTCAGTAAATCTCTCCCATGTCACTGAACAACGCTTTGCAAGAGAATACTCAGCCGTCACAAATTTCCACCAATCCTTTGCTCCCAAGCGAAGTAGGTTCAACGCGAAACGAACCATAAAATTCTCTAGATTGGAGCAAGTGTAAAAATAACCCTTAACATCATAAATGCATTTTATTGCAGCAATCGGGTCCTGGGTCCCATCAAACTCTGGTGGCTTCGTTTTGTTGAACGCCTAGTACCATAACGAATCACCCCCATGCGGTCTCGCAACAACAACAACTGCAATGGCTGTGGAAGCAGCAGCCTCAGTGACGGTGGCATACCGCTCGTTGAAAGTCTTAATCAGCATGGTATTAATAGACCCAAACATCTCTAGTATATCCCCTCTGGTTTTCGCGGCCACCTCAGTGGCAACCATCCTACAGATCTCCTCAACACTGGCACTTGGCCTCTCGGGGTCACTAGAGCCTGAACCTCGGGTAACCACCATACTGAAACACACAAGACACCATCAAAAAGTAGGCTAAAGCGCATACACAAACACTTACACACTCCTGCAAGTTCCTTAGTTCCCTAAGATTTCTCCTTGAGCCGCATACAGATACGGTGCTTTCAGTAGTACATGCCCAATACTACCTTCCACACCAACCCGTATTTGTCTCAAGTCGTCCTTTCAAGACCCTAAGTCACAAGAACTCTATTCCTCAAGAGCATCTATACACCCACCTTGCCGGTTCCTCAGAACCACTACTAAACATCTAGGTACTCATTCTAGACTGCTCCCCAGTACTGCTCCACCTCACAAGATCTCTGATATCCTCGCCATTTGCTTCGTGCATGCCGATCGTACACAATACAGGACTTGGTAGACAGTCGAATAAATGATTCCACCTCAAGTCGACAACCAAATGAAGAACAAAAAGAAAGGCTAAATTAGGCATTCTAAGGCTATAAAACCCTAACTATGTACAATTATACAGCATACACTAAGCAAATAGCAATGATAGGTTTAATCTTATAAATCAACCTCCTAGGCTAAAGGCATCACAATTCAGGCAAACCTATCACACTTTTCCTATAGAATAAATAGAGATATTTTGGGAAACTATTGCTCGAGCTCTGGTTGATTGTACACACTACTTCACCGGGTTTTCTCCTTTGAAATTCTTCGTTTGCCTTTGAAAAGTTTTTATAACAATCCTCATATCCTTATTTTGAGTTTGGAATTCCCTTAGAGTTCATCCAGATCCCTCAAACCAGGGCTCTAATACCAAATTGTAACATCCAAATTTTCAAACGAAAATCCTTTTTCTTTTTTAATTCCATATAAAAACATTTTTCACCAAACCATCTCAAGAAAACCAAAATGTCAAATACAAATCAACATCAAAATATCAGAGTGCTCCAAAATATCCAGTAACAAAAATCCTCAGGCAAATGTGTAGAATCAAGCATTCGCTTTACTAGATCCTCAAAAGTACCTGAAACACATTTAATCAACAACTGTAAGCACAAAGCTTAAAGAGTTCCTCAAAATACCACATACAATACAGCACAAAATAAGCAGCTATGGGTTATCAACAACCCTGGAGACTACTCAAAGTCTCAATGGACAAGTAGCATGTCTAGTGTCTTATCAGCAACCCTAGAGACTACCCGAAGTCTCAGCACACACAGTAACGCATATCATAGTAAATAACATATAGACCCAGTTGGTCATCACATATATAAACACAGTTTACCACACATGTAAGAATAGTAAGGATACTCACCTCGCACTGATGATTGATAGAACTCACACCCGAACTAGACTCCACCTAATTAAATACACCAATTAACCTGAATTAATAATTAAGGAATTTCTCACACACATTACTAATCTCTTGACAAGACTAGTCCATACTTAGAGTAAAAGAGTGTTTTGCCCCTACAAAACCCATCACAATCCTCCTAAGACACAAGTGATCAAAGTCAAAAATAGTCAATGGAATCCAATGGACTACCCATCACTAGTACGCTCGGCGTACCCACTCTATGTTAGGCATAGAGCGCAAGGCAGGAGGGACGGGCCCGAATCTGGCTATGCTGGGCGTAGCCAGGAGTATGCTCAATGTAAGTAAGCAGATATCAAAACTTCCTTATTTATGTCTTAATCATTAAGAAATTCATTCCAAACTTAGATATGGCCCGTAAAGAACATCCTAATCCATAAAGTCTCTGACTTTAAGCCTTTTCAAGGCTACAAGGAGCTAAAACCCAAAACCCTAACTTTTACTTCATTAAAGGCCCCATAACTCTTGCATGGGGGAAACGAAATGGCCAAGCTAGAACTTTTATGACTCTAGACATCTTAAAATGTCTGAAAGGACGGATTAATAGATATTGAATATTCTATACTCACGAAGATCAAAGCTTTGGGACAAAAATAACTAAAATGCATTGCTAAGCAAGATCTAACTAAATAAGCTCCAAGGTTTGAACTTTATACCTTGAAAAGGTGCACAAGGAGATGAAGTTTCTGGATCTACAAACTAGAATGCACCACGAGATCTTGAATGATCTTCCTTCTAACACAAAACACTCAAGAATCAATTTTCAAGCTTCAAATCTCTCATACACAATCTAGGGTTCGATTTTAGGGTTTAGAGGATATAGAGGTTGGTCATAAGAAGGTCCAAGAGGGTTTATAATTCTTAAATAGTGTTCACAACCCAAAAGATTAGGGTTTGGAGAAAACACGAGTACACCCGGTGTATATATATACGCTCAGCGTACTCAAGTCTTGACCCGCCAAAGGTTTGTTGACTTATGTCTGGTGTATGCTTTGTATGCCCAACGTAAGGGTCCTTTTTTCAAACTTTAAAACATAAATGATTGAAAAGTAAAATTACCTAACAATTGATGTTTTAAAAATCATGGTTTTGAAGAAAAACCGAGTCTCACGACATGACCATAGGTTTTTCACGACGTGACAAGGAAAAGTGAAGAACGTGTATCTGAACTATGGTCATGACGTGAGGAAAGCTACATCCCAAGCCCATGATCTTTTAAGGTTTCCTTCGTACATAAACTCAGTTTAGTCGATTTTAGGGTTCATCTATCACCCTCAAACCTCTTAAACCCTAACCCTAGCCTCTCTTTGTGGTTCTTGGCTCATTTTGGTAGTGTTGATTGTCTTTAAAGGATGTAGAAGGAGATTTGGTGTAAGTATCAATCAAGAAACATCTTCTCTTCTTTGATATCACCATCTGGACCATTGGTAAGGATTCAAGCTTCTACCTTTATGGTTTAGTCTCTTAAATCTAAGTTATTCTAGTCCCTTTTGATTCATGGTTTTGATTTGAGTGAATAGATGGAGTAAATTTGGTAACTTTATGGTCCTCCTACGTCCCTAGAGCATCATAGTTTATGGATCCAAGTATTGGTTATGGATTATGAGACTTGCATGAGTTTGAGGTCGTTTTCATTGCTTTTGACCTAGGTTGGGTAGAGAGCGTGCATGGAGCATGCATGTCAATAAAGTTGTCATTTTTATGAACCTTTGGAATCCCTTAAAGCTTTCTGTAAAGTGAGAGTTAAAGACTTATTGGATTAAGGATTCAAATCATTAAGTGTTTGTCTCAAACTATGGTCACGAGGTGACATTGAGGATGTCACGAAGTGACGATCGAAGTTTCCATGATTATCTTGTCATGTTGTGCCCACGACGTGACCAAGGAAGGTTCACGTCGTGATGCTCTCTTGTTGGATTATTCGTGACCAAGTTGGCTGAGTTGGAGCGAGATGAGCTGGAATCGGGTTGAGTGTATTCTCACGATGTGACCAAGGTATGGTCATGACGTGTGTCTCAATGGTTGATATTTTTGGCTATTAACATTAGGTTTGACCATTGACTTGTTAAACTGTGTTGACTTTTGGTCAACGTGTGTAAACTAAGGTTTTACCTTGTATGTCTTGATAGGAGTGTTGTAGCATCTGTTGTGGGGCATTGAGTTGTGGTTTAGCTTATTTCGTGAGTCAGGTGACTCTTCTCACTATACTGTGTAGGATGTTAGCTATTTTTCTGACTCTTGCAATGTGCGTTCGGTTGTGCCCATTGATATGTTGGGTTGGTCATATTTACATGTTGGGTTGGGCCTATTGGTATGCACATTGGGTTAGTCCCATTTTCATGTTGGGATGGGCCCATGGATATGTTGGGTTGAGCTCATTTGTATGTCGGGTTGCGCCCATTGTATGGCATGTGGTATTGTGGGGAACTGACTAAGCTTTGTGCTTACGATTTTTGGTTTAAACATTTTTCAGGTACTTCTAGCTCCAAAGGGAAGCGCTCGGTTTGACTGCACGGCATCCCTGATGGCTTTTCTGCACTGATTGTTATTGTACTAATCTGATGTTAGAAAAATACATTTTACTCTGATTGGTTTTAAACAAATGATTGTATGGACTTTATGTTTTAAAAATGAAAATTTTATTTCTATTTTTTGGACATTAAAAGTTAGTATCATAGCCTTGGTTTGATGGATTCGGGTACACTCTTGGGTGTGTCTGAACTCAAACTAAGGAAGTGGTAATATTTTTGAAAGAAAATAAAATTTTCTAAAAAGACTTTTTCAAGGAAAGTGGTGTGATGCAAGCAATCATCCGAGCTCAAGTAATTGATTCCCATATGTTGCATGCTCCACAAATTATGAGTGATAGTTAAGTTATTTTATTCCCTTTTATTGTTTGTAAGGTACCTCTCTCTACAAATAGAGAGGGAGTGGTGATTTGTAAGAGTGCACTAAAAATATAGTCTCTTTGTCTACTTCGAGAGAATTGGAGAGTTATCTCTCCTAACCCATGGGTTTTTCATTGTAATATTTTCTCTCTTTCTAGTAACTAATTGGATTACTCGTCTTCTTATTTTCTTCATATCTTTTATTATCGTTTAATCTCAATATTTCTTATTCCGTACAAGCCGATCATTCAAAATGGGATCCTAAAATTGGTATCATAGCGAGACCTTGAAGATCTAACTGGTTATTTCAAGGGAACGACTCCTGATCAGTTACATCTATCTTGAGGTTTTTCGATTTTTCTAAAAAAAATTCTTCTTTCGCAACTTGAAATTTTTAAGATGAGTTTTTGATTTTTGAAGTGTTGATTCAAGCTATCCAAGATTTAAAAAAAAGGTTGTTGATGTTTGCTACAAATTTCTACAAAAATCTAGTTCATCAAAGTGTTTATTTGCTGCTGAAAAAGAACAAGATGATATTTTTTGCATATACACATTTGAAGAATTTAACTCCATGCATCTTGATGTTGTGGAAATAGACAAAAATATCTTGGGAGATGATTTATTTTTTGAAGAATTGTCATCCTATCTTTTGAGACCATACTGCTCAAAATGAAAAATATTTAAGCTTCACTACCATTGATTGCGACGCACGGCCCCAGGTAGCCTTTGACACATCAGCATCTGGTCCCAACTGCATTTAGGATGAGTTGTTTGCTTTTTCTGGAAGTTAAGAAGTGTCAGACGCATGTACATACTTGATCATTTATTCTCCAACACTCCGCCATTCTTTTGACAGCTCGTACACAGTCAGTCGCCTGTGATCCAATACCCACCCTCCTGCCAAATCTATCACACGCCTCCATCCAATCACCATACCCCTGTCCACTGATCATCCGACAACCCCTTACCACCTTTTCTTTTCTTTTATTATTTTTTTTGTGTTTTACCCATTTAAAACCAAAGACACTGCTTTTTTAGCCAATACCGTAAATCATATTACACACTTGCGGTCCCACCTCACTTATGTGCATAACACCACCCTTGCAAAGTTTTCACGTTAGACACCTCATCCCTATAGAGTTTTCATCTTAATACTGCAGACTTATAAATTCTCCCCTTCGCCGATTCGTCTTTCTCACAAAATCAGCCCACCGCGGTTACATTTCAACCCCTCGCCTTTCCCCACCTGCGGTACTTGGCCCTTGTACTTCGGTTAATACTGTAGATCCAACCCCCTTGTACTGGAGTTACCACTTCCACCCTCCAAACTCCAAACTATACCGCAAATTATCCCCATCATTCACCGAAGTTACCCTTTTCACTCCTAAAACTTTGGTCCCCACTACAATCAGTCCCCCTCCTTGCGAATTTTACCCCTTTAACCCCCAACTTCGCAATTTTTTGCACCTTTTACCACTGCAATCTATTGCTTTGTTTAAAATTCAGCCATTTTTAACACTATTTTTTTAACACCCATTATTTTTTTAATACTCTTTTATTTACCAATTATTTTTTCATTAATACCAATTATTTTTTAACATCCATTTTTATCACCACAAGCCATGATCGGAAGCATTTTTGCGAAGAATAATTTTTACAAGAATCGATTTATTGTCTTCACAAAAGTGATTATTATTGGAGATTTATTCAAGCTTTGATTGTCACGATGGATTACTTCTTGCTGATTATATTAGAAGAATTTTATAATTCTTCGCATGAAGATTGCCCTTTAATCAAGGTCCGTTGACCAGCATTCCTTGGATCAGCGTCTTAGGACCAGTTATCCTCCATACCGTAGTTGGATATCATATTTTTCTTCCTGATGATTGCACTGAAGTTGCGTTTAATCAACAAAGTTGCTTCGCAACCTTCGCTCTATAGAGACTTTTTATGATTTGTCACTCTTGATCTTCGGCTGACGAACCATGTGTCTTGAGCAAGTGGACTTTATTTATTGAATACCACTTCCGGAGTTCCAACACCATAGTTTGGATACATCAGCATTTTTTCAGCAAAGCAGAGATTTTTCATGGAGAGTTCTTATTGTTACTTTGGTACTGGTTCAGACAGTGTTCAACGAGAGAATCAACCGACTACAGATGATCGGAGAGTATTTATTTTACTCTCATTCTCATGTTTTATCGATACCATTCTCACATCTAGGGAGAGCATGCAAAGCTCTGGGTATCCAACACTCTCCATCCAAATTTATTTATTTATTTTTGATATTCAAGCATTGGTTATCAAAAATAGGGAGAGAATATTATGTTATCATCCGGATCAGATTTTATGATTATTTGAGCTTGGTTTTTCGAGACTTCTGAAGACAATGATTTATTTAGTGATGCGAGGTGGCACTAATTTTTGGTGATCTTGATCAAATTTTTTGCTTCACTTGATGTTTCCCATATCCAGATCATTTATTATTCAGACTCTACTTCAGGTTGTTTAATATTTTTAGCAAGTTATTCCTTTGAAGAATTTTAGATGTATTATCATTCGATAACTAGAGATGTTTCAGACTTTTGAAGTTGAAGTATGACTTGATTACGGGATGTTCAGTTCAAGAGTTATCGATACACTTTTGAAGAAGATCAGCATGGTTCACTGATCACATATGTAAACTGGAATCTCACTCTTCAACATTGGAGATGAATGACTTCGTTGCTTATAAGGCTTTGACTATAGAGATTTCATCACCCGGTTTCAGAAATCACAGACGTTTCAGAGCATTTTAGCATTTGGTTCTCATTATTTGTCATTTTTATCGCCGCACTTGCTAGTTGGTTACTATGTATTTTATCATTTTATCATTGTATTTGTATCCCTCATCATTTGTGAGCATTTAGGGAGAGATTGTTGGAGCATGGAAATGCTCCACAACTTATAAGTAATAGTTATGTTATTTTATTCCCTTTTATTATTTGTAAGGTACCTCTCTCTATAAATAGAGAGGGGGTGGTCATTTGTAAGAGTGCACCATAAATATAGTCTCTTTGTCTACTTAGAGAGAATGGGAGAGTTGTCTCTCCCAACCCATGTGTTCTTCATTGTAATATTTTCTCTCTTTCTAGTAAAACATCGGATTACTCATCTTCTTATGTTCTTCATATCTTTTATTATCGTTTACTCTCAATATTTCTTATTCCGCACAAGCCGATCATTCAAAATAGGATCCTACACCAGAATACACATACATGTTGATAGGTTATATGCTATGGAATGGTTGCAAGCTAGGATAGGCTAAGGATACCTTCAAGAACTGCGTCATATAATGGCATGATTCGTGATACCTTGTAGCCTAGGAGGAATTGGATGATATGTCTTATTTGGAATCTATATTGTTGAATTTATTGCTAAGTGTATGTTTTAAAATTATATACGGTTGGGATCATATAGCCATAGAATGACTGGTTTATCCTTATTTCATGTTCCTCATTTGGTTGTGGGCTTAGGGTATAATCATTTATTAAACTGTCTATTTGATAATGTATTGTGTATAATTTACATGCATAAGGCAACCAGAATATTGGTAGAAGTTCCTAGCACCGCAGAAGCAAGTGAGTTGGAGGATACCCTTTTTATGTTTTGTGGCATATAGAGTGTTGTTGCTTGTTTAGTGCTTTATGGGACTCATATTGATGTGAGCTAACTATTAAATGAGTATGTTAAGTTACATGCTATGAAGGTTAAATAATATTAGAGTGATTGATTTTGGCCTATTACACAGCTCTCGTTTGAGTCTAACCGTTGTAGGGTTGAATCTTTTAGTCAAAGGATTATTTTAGTTTTCATGAATGCAATTATATTCATGAAGTAGTTACCTGACATTAGTAGGAGTTTTTCAGCAGCTGGTGGAAGGTGAGGTGGGAATCCTAGGAGATCCTATTAAGTGCTTTAGTGCGAGTGGTGTGTTGTTTTGCGGGTAAGGGAAGTAACAGTATGAGAATGTAACACTCCAAAAAAATTATAAAACTTTTAAAAATCACCATAAACCATAATTGTTTTAAAAAGGAACCATTGATTCAAAAGTATTATTCAAAATCAGAGTTTCCCAAGACCCAATAACACAAAATAGGAAGATGTGCACGATCAGGCCTTTGCTTTCCCACGATCATTAGAAGTACCTGAAACAATAAACTAAAATTGTAAGCCAAAGATTATTGAGTTCTCCCAAAGTACCATCACACAACATAACAAACAAAGCATGCAAATATGAGCCTTCAGCCTGACTGGACCGCCTCACAGGGCCTACAGCCTATCTGGACCGCTCTACGGGCCTTCAGCCTAACTGGACTACCTTGCAGGGCCTACAGCCTATTCGGACCGCCCCGGGTGTCTTGGCCTTTAGCACAAAGCAGGACTGCCTCAACCCAACCACAATATGTCTACATATGTAACAGATAAACATAAACACAAAACTAGTAAATACAGATAATCATACAGATCCACTAATCAGTTATATACTAGCATGGTACTATCCTATAACCAGGATACATAAACTAGTAGGCTTGCATTGGTGCCTTTGACCCACAGTACAGTGAGTAAAACTTACCTTTCAGTCTGAAAAGATCTTTGGCAGAACACAACTCCAAATGACAGCTCGACCGGTCACCTAAACACCAAATAATGACCAATCTCAAATACCACTTAAATTACCTAAAATACCCTAGGATTGAACGTGGTCAAACCTTGGTTAAAGTCAAAATCAATCCATACTCAAATGTCCCATATGGGCCCAAAGTCCGAAAAACTAGTGTCCCAAAAAGTCCCTAAAGCCCAAACATCGTGTCTCACGTCGTGACCAAGTCCATGGTCACGTCATGAGAGTCACTCGTTTCGATTCCAAAGACTCACTCTAGACTCAGACAACTCAGCAAGGGATGGGTTTTGTTTTCTCACGTCGTGAGACCTCATATCTCACATTGTAAGAACAATATGAAACCCAAACCAATGATTCAACATTCTTAATCCGTTCAGCCTTCAATTTCAACTCTTACAGAAGCCTAAGGGGACCCTAATGGTTCATAAAAATGCTTGCATTATGGACATGCATGCACCATGCATGTCCCTACACCATTTTAGGTCAAAAGTAGAAATATGGCCTCAAGTTTACATGCAAGCTTCTAATACTCTACCAACTTCCATATCTGAATGATATAAGACTCAAAAGACCAATTGAATCCATAAAATTTCTAACTTTATGGATCTTCTTCACTCCCACAAGCTATAACATAAGGAAATGGGACCAAAAATCTCAATCTAGCCATGAAATGAAATAAAGCTTGAGTCTCGATACCTACAATGGTCCAAACAAGAGAAGAGCTTATGAAAATGATACTTCCTTGCAACTCCCTACACAATGGTGCTTCTTCTCTTTCTTTCTTCTCCTTCAAACAAGAAAAACACTAAAGATCTCAAAGAGGGTCGAATTTAGGATTTTTAGAGGGCTTAGAGAGTGAAAGATGTTAAGGATGTGCAACCCTAGACTCTTATTCCTTTAAATACCCGAAATGTTAGGGCTTTGAGTCATCAGGTCGTCCTCACTTCATGAGACTTATGGCTCACGTCATGACACTCAAAAATGCAGTCAACTGGTCAACTAATACTCACGATGTGACCATCATATCACACGTCGTGACCCCCTCCAAAAGCTATAAATTCAAGGAATTATGTACCTCAAGGAGTTGGATGTTACAGAGAAGGTGACTAAGAGGATTTGGGATGATTATTGAGGAAAGTATGGGTAGGTGTGGAAGGTAGTATTGGGCTTGTACTACTGAAAGCACATGATCCATACTTGAATCAATGAAAGTCATGAGGATTCTAAGAAGGTTGCAGAATGAGGTTTCTTTGGGTATGTTCTGATCATTTTTATGGTTGCTTTTTAGTATGGTGATGAGCACTTGTGGAGGAGGTTCTGGTTCAGGTTCAGGCTCTGGTTCTAAGCCGGTTGATGAGAGGATTTGAGAGTTTGTTTTATCTGAGATTACTTTTGGTATTTTGGATGTGATTACTGTGATGTTTGGTACCATCAAGGAGGGGATCATGGAGCTACTGTATGAGTGGCTTGGGGAGTTTTTTCATAGATTATGTCTTGTCACATTGGGGCACAAACCCTTTCTTTTTTGGAGTTCAAGGCTTACGGAACCCCGGAGTTCTTCAGGAAGAAGGACCTTATTGCTAGTAGGTGGTGGATTGGTGACATAGAGAATGCTTAACAGACTATTTTCTACCTTGAGGGATCAAAGGTGGGATTTGTGTCTTGCCTTTGGAGGTATGGAGCTCGTGACCAGTGGGAGGAGGTCGGTCACTCTTTGGGAGATGAGGTTGTGGCGGTCATGTCTTGGTCAGAGTTCATGTCGAGATTCAGGGCAAAGTTTACACTAGTTATTAAGGTGCAGTAGTTGGCGAAGGATTTTCAGGGCCTTCGCCGCACGACTGAGACTATGGCAAAGATCACCACCATGTTCAAGGAGAGGACCTTGTTGGTTCCGCATTATGATGCAGATGAGGAGATGCATAAGACAAGGTACCATGATATGATGTGGGATGATATTCTGGACTTTGTGATCCTATCGAGCTGTAAGACTTTGGATGATATGATTTCTAGAGCCCGGGAGCGGGAGATTGAGTTGCATCTTTGGTAGAAGCATGGGTAGGAGTAGGTTCAAACTGTAGTGGGCCAGGAAAAGAGGACCAAGACTCAAGATTCACCATCGGGAGGCCATCAGGGCTAGGGCTATTGTTCCAAGTGTGGGAGGACTCACGATGGAAGCTATCATGAGAAATGAAGGGGCTACTTCAGTTGCGACTAGGCTGGTCATTTTAGCAGGGATTGTCCTCGAGGTTCGAGTCCGATTTGTTTTCACTATAACCAGGTGTACCACATGAAGGTCGAATGTCTGAGGTTGATGAGTGGAGTGGTGAGGGCACCTGCTCCAGCTACACTGAGGATTACTGATAGCCACGAGGGCAATATGGAGGCTCTAGTGGTAAGGATTTGAGAATTTGAGTTGCAGGTCGAGGAGACCCAAGTTCCATCAGATGTATTTGTAGGTATGTATCATATTCGCTTCCTTCATTAATTTACTTTTTATGCTTATGATCATGTGATTGTGTGTGTGAGACGTTATGTTCAGTTTAGTTAAGTCTCCACTTAAGAACCGAAGGTTCTTTATGACGGTTTAGTTATTTTTATTTAGGAGTTTGTCATATGCTATTTTGCATGTCGAGAATCATGTTTGAAGGGTATCCGGTTGAACCAGTTGTAAGCGTCGGCACAGGAGGTGACGATCATTGTTAACATAAGCCCTAGGTAGGAGTAAACTAAGTGTTCTTCTTAGAGTATCAGCAACTGGGTTGATTTTTCATGGTTTCAACACAATGGGTCAGAGGAAGTTGTAGTGTAAGTTCATTGGATTTTTCGAATTCAAGATGGTTGAGATTTTTCGTGGTTGACGAGTGCAGAGTGAGTTGCTATCAGATTCATGCTTTCAGGGATATACGTATAGTTCTCGGATCGAAAGCTTTTAGACAAAGATCTTGTGGTTGCCAATTGTCCCTTCTGGTACAATGAAGATAGAGTGCAGAAGTACTTGTGCCGCCCAGGTTGGAAGTCAGCTGAGGGGTTGGTTAGCTCGTTGAACTGTCTCCATCGTTAGTAAGGTAAGATTTACTGTTGGTTTATCAACTTAGGGCGTGGTTGATACATGATCACACGGGTTTTGACTTGTAGCTAGTGGGTCGTTGTGTAGGCTATCTATCAGTTCCGATAATGGGTTTATTCATTCTTTGTGATCAGTTGAGGTTGTTCAAGGATTTGAAATTGTATCAGGGGAAGGTGCTTTGGATATGACATTTTTTTGGCAAGAGTAGCAAAGTGTTTAATCTGGTTTTGGGGGTGTGTGTACCGTAGATTGTTTTGTCATGGAATCTTAAGTCTTGTAAGCTCGGGATGGTGGTGGTGGAGTAGTGGGATTGTGAGATAACTCGGGAACCCAATGATTATGAGGTTGACAGAGTGTATTTGAATCCAAGTAGCAAAGAATTGATGGGAATGGTTCTAAGTGTAAATAAATGTTGAATTCCATACCCTAAGACAAGTAGAGAACCAGTTCTTGATGCGGTATGAGTTGAGGTTTATGCAAGGAATAAGGATCTTTGGTCAGTTGTAATCAGGGAGGAAAATGTTGAGGGTGTTGAATCTACATGCCCAAGAATCATTATTGAGTGACATTGCTAATAATATATGATCCTATAGGGTCACACCTTTATCAATTTGGCACATTTTGTATATTTATTATTAACATGATTATTAATAAATAATATCAATTCTTGTATTTTAATTAGGGAATAATTATTGTTTTGTGAAAATAACAATTATAAGAGAGTATAACTAGTTATTATTTCATACGGTATGAACTAATAAGTCATGTACAACCTTTTGGACTAGTTGAATTCTTTTGTCTTTTACCAAAAGACGGTTTATATTTTATAAACTTAGAGTTTATAAAAATTAAATAATCCTCCTCTTTTCAAAAGGCATGGCCGAATCTATTAAACAAATATGAAGGTTGCTTGTCAACCTCCATGATTTGTCTCCCCATGCTTCTAAAGGCTAGTATTACTTGAGAGTATTTTAATGTAAAGACCTTACCTTTGCGTGGGTATATAAGAGAGTGTTTTGCAAGAGTTTTTGGATAGTTTTGCTAGTGAAATATCTTCTTTTCTCTCTATGGCTGAATCCTCTCTACTCTTCCTCTTCCTCTTGTCCTTTGAAGATTGTTGCAAGATTAGAAGCTCTCTTGCTTTGTCTCCTTTAGTTCTTATTTGAGTTAAGCACTTAAAGGCTTAAGACACTCAAGAATACAAGAAGGAACTAGCATTCCAAGTGTCTTACTCTTGATGGTGGATACACATAGAGAAATCATATTCTTTGATTTTTGCTATCTTCATCAATACCCCAAAACCAAGTGGGCTCAAAGGCTATCATTCTAAAAATTGTTTCGTTGCTTTTGTTTCATTCTAACCTCTATAAACGGATCCTTGATGGTTTGGTTTTTTTATAAACTAAAAAATAAATTTGTTATTTTTGACGCTTCCGTTGACTGGTTTTTATGAAAAACTAAGTTATATTTTGTATCAAACCCCATCAGAGGATTCAGGTTATCTCATCTGGGAACATGAATCATCGGTAGTGGTGCATTATGGATTTATGGCTAGGTTCAAGCGGAGGGTTGTGTTAGAACCTCTCTGCATGTTCTTGTCTGATGAATGATTTGAGGTTCGAAACATGACCCAAACGCTTTTTTGAAGTTCAGCAGGTTGGGGTTTCGGCCCATGTTGTTTTTGGCTCAGTTTTGTTAATAGTTGGAAATACCATGGGTTGGACCCATGGCTATAGTGGACGTATGGCAAGACTACAGGCTGACCCGTAGTCTTCGCTAGGATGTGTTTGGTCGTTGCAACAATGATTGTAAGACTATGATAGGATCACAACCTTCGTTCGGGTTGATTCGGATTTGTTGTGGTTATTTAGCTGCTCCGGTTGAGGGTGAGGCCCTCTTGGCCGTACTAGCTTGGTGAGACCTGTGGGCGAGGCCCGTTTGGTTATGCTAGCTTGGGTTAGACCTGTAGGTGAGGCCCATTTGGTTATCATATCTTGGGTGAACGTACCATTCAGAAGTTTGAGGTTATGCTCAGGATAGGTAGTATTTGTGGTGAGTCCCCAGGCCAGTAATGGAATGTTGGCAAGATGAGTGTGTGATGTGATCTTAGTGTTCAAGTGGATTAAATGGTGTCATGGTGTATCGTTAACCATCTAAACTTGTTAAAAATATAAATTTAAAAATAAAGTCAGAATTAGCCGACGAAGTCTAAAGGAAAGTTGTAGATCTCGTCAAGAGCTTTCCAAGGATATAAAAACGTCGAAAATGGAGTTCGTATGAAGGAGATACGAATTTTTAAAGATTTGGAAATTCACATGTGCACACAAGAGGCGCGACGCACACACCTTCTAGAAGGACCACACATCCCTAGCCAATGATCGACACGTGTCATGCTCTGATGGGAGGAGTGCCAACCAAGCCTGTACATGGCGTGCACTTCTACTATAAATAGAAGTTTGGGTGCTCATTTCCTTCTCACTCCTCCATCAATATCTCGCAGCTATCCCTCCTGTAAACCCCCTTTTTCTTTCATTTCTAGCCTGCGGAGAAGCCCTGCGACACCCCGGAGTACGCGTTCGAGTAGTAGCCTTCGAGTAGGAGACCCTGATTCAGAGTTCTTCCCACTTGGACCCTGTTTCTCATTCATAATAATCTGTAAGTGAGCTACACTTACACTACGCTCAGGTAATTTATAATTATAGTCATATTCGTTGTTATGAACCTATAATTAAGATTTATTAGTAACTCCAAGTTATGTACTGATTGATCTACTTATGGTAGAGGTGTCTAAAATGGTCGCTTCGGTTTGGTTGTTGGATTTCAGAAAGACTATATGTCGAAATGATCCTGCCTCCCGACTATCCTGTCTGGCTTATCCTTATTTGATAGAACTACCAGTATTCACTAAAATGATTGATAGGTCTAGATTCTCTCTAGTTGCATAGAATATTTGTCTAAGACTTAGTGATAATGATATTAGGTCACATCAAAGGAAATGTCAGTTACTAGAAGCGAAGCTCTGCCCGAATTTTGAGTCAACACTTTAACAAATGAGTGTATAGTTACTTTCAAGTTTATACATAGATACAAGTATTCTAAATGCTTAACTGCTATGTGCGCTATCTTTGTTGTGTTTAATGTAATTATACAAATATGATTATTACATGATCTATTGGTATGTTTAGCATACTTAATAATATGATTGGGTAGTGAGGGGCTGTGCAAAACAATAAATGAGGGGTTGTGATAGGGTTGTGTGAAATAGTGGTTGCGACAGGTTAGAGAAAGAGTCGTGTGAGATAATAAGTTGTGTATGGTGTATCTATCTCAAGTACATTTGTATATCCATGCTAAAGCCAAGTACTTTTGTATTGTCGTGCTAAACCCAAGTACTTTTGTACTGTCGTGCTAAATCCAAGTACTTCGTACTATTGTGCTAAACCCAAGTACTTTTGTATTTCCGTACTAAATCCAAGTACTTTGTACTGCCCTGCTAAACTCAAGTACTTTTGTACTGCCGTTCTAAATCCAAGTACTTTGTACAGTCGTGCTAAACCCAAGTACTCTTGTATTGACGTGCCTGCCGTGATTATCCAGAAGGTACTAATGTACTATCGTGTTGTCATGAGTATTACCATACCTTTGTGCCTAATCATCTAGGAATTATAGTTGTCTGTTGATAAATATCCTTTAGGAAAGATCCCTCAAGATCATCATAATAGGATTAGTAAGTTATAGTTATGGGAAATAGGGCAATTGAGTTAATTGTTTGGTGTGAATTATAAAAGAGGTAAATTATATTATTGTGGGGTGAAAATCCTATGTACTCACTAGGTTTCCCAACCTAACCCACTCATTTGATTGAATCACATGTAATTACATATATAATGATATATGTATCTGATAATAGATTCAAGGACATGTAGACCATTAGTATAAAGAGATGTTGTAAGTCTTCGTTTATGCTTATGTTTCTTGTATCGACGATGACATCCTGAGTTTTTAATAAATCAATGAAAAACATTCATTCGGGAATATTTTATGGGAAACATTCTGCATTTGTAAATTAAAACTCTGATTTTAAAATCATCATAAACTGGTCTTTTCTGGCCGTGAAAATGGAGATGTTGCAGTTAGTATCAGAGCATTTGTAACACCCTGTTTCGAATCGTTCCCATTGCAGAATGGTGAGCAAGGAGTGGGTATTAGCTGAGTTAGAACCTTCTAAGAATCGAGTTTGGGCATCATTTGGAGGTGGATGATTTAGTTTGGATGACCCAATTATCAGGTTTGTGTTTTGGAGCCCAAGAGTATCGGTAAAGGCGTTGGTCCGGGCCTTTTATGAATTTTGGATTTTTGTTTGGTTGAATTTCAGGATAAATAAAGTTGATAGAAGCGTAGGGCATCCCGACACCTTTTCGTGGATATAAAGTTCGTCGGAAACGGACTTAAAACGAAGAGGTTATAGCACTTTGGAGTTATTGGCAATATTGGTCCCTAGTGGAGAAAAGTGGCAAGAAGGTACCATGCATGCAAGGTGATAGGCGCAAAAGTACACCCAGTGTAAGTTGGGGTACGCCCAACATAAAGGAGTAAAATGGACGCGGGTGGTTTGTGAGTACGACGGGCGTACATAGAGGTACGCGGGGCGTACTCCATTTAGACTAAAACCCTAAATTTTAGGGTATGCCACTATAAAAGGAATAATTTCTGGATTAGGTGTCTAAGCGCATAACTATAATTGGTATGTACTTGACCCGATAGTAGCATGGTCCTTTTGGGTTGCATTCACCAGAGCAATTTGATAGGACGGCTATTTGAGAAAGAGCTTATTTATGATTTATTGATATATTATAAGAATAATATATTAATTGAGAAATCATATTATTTAATTAGTATTGATCAAGAATTAATTTGGAATTAATTTAGTGATCAAAAGAGACCTATTAAATTTGCAGGGACTGATTAGGTAAATCAGTAATACTTATAGTTACGGCTAATGATCCATATTGATTATGGATGGGCTAAATCTCTGTGAGATTCCATGAAGAGTTAGTCCAAAGGGCCTATCATATGGATCATTGTAATACCTAAAGGTTTAAGTAAATTAGGGTTTCATATATGAAACTCTAGGAACTCCACACTATAAAAGAAACCCTTGCACTCCCAAAACCGGAACTAGCATTCCAAGGTGAAACCCTAGCTGATTTTGGTGCCTCCTAACCTCTCTCTAATAAGCCTCCTCTTGCTTTTGGTGTTTTGTGAAACATTAGAGGTATTACACTTGAGGTACCAAGCTCTTAAAAGGCCAAGAACTACAAGCTTCAACAAAGAGGTATTCATCTAACTAGTTTTTATGTTGTATATCTCCAATTGCATGCTAGCTAGGGTATATGATTTGGATAAAATGAAATTGCATGTATAACTTGAGAAAACTTAGATCCAAAGCATTAGGGTTGTATGTGCACCATAGGATTGTTATAGTGCTCAAAACCCAACAGTGGTATCAGAGCCTCGGGTGTTTTCTGTTATACTGATGCAATGGTATTGTTTTCAAAGTTGGAAAATTTTCATTTTTGGTCTCTGACTGCTGGACTCGACGAGTCCCATGAAAGAACTCGACGAGTTGATCCCGAGTTGAGCCAACTCGACTAGTCCATTGCCTGGCTCGACGAGTTGGATCATCTGTTTGCAGGTTTTGGCCAGAATTGGATTAGGATCATTACCCAAACTGTTTTGTATCATAAAATTTGTTTTTTCTGATATGGTAGTGATTATCCTCATCCAATTAATATACAATTGTCAAATTTTAAGATAATTATTTGACTATATGATAAGTTGATTATTTGTATTATTTGATTTGAATTGTTTTGCTATATGAGTTGAACTAGGTCAAACTAGTAAAAGATAAAATTATATGATTATTTTATTAGTTTAAAATTTTGATCTAAAAGATTTTGAAGAATTTCAAAATTTGCCCTCAAGTTTTGGAATTTGAAAAGTCTTAATTATGAAATATTAAATTCTAAAACACTAGTAATTTGAAAAGGTTCAAAAGGGCATCTTTTGGTTTTGTAACTTAAAATTTAATTAAATAGCCTTAATTTTGAAATCTTAATTTTAGAACCTTGACTTTTTGAATAGTTCAAATCACACCCTTATGGAGTTTATTAAATTAATTAAGTGTTTAATTAAAAGAGAGAATTAATAAATCCATAATTATATGGTTTAAAATTTAATTAAATTAAAAGTCTAATTTATTAATAGATTAAACCACTTAGTATTTTAAAAGCGTAAAATAGACCCTTATACTATATAAAATTAAAAGTTTAATATATTATATATGTAAAAGTAAAAATTTCAGTCTTACCGTTAGTAGGTCTCATTCACGAAGCTGGTCTATAAGTGGTGTTTAAGGAAATTGTCTATAAAATGGCGATTGAATGGATGTCCACTCTCACCCACCGCACTTTTGACCAGTGGAGGGTCGTTAGCCGAACGGGTAGGATAGGACACAAACTTTAATTAATAATTATAATGAAATACAAGTAACTAAATCTTTTATAAATTCTCAATCTTACTTACTTAGGAAAAATGTGAATTTGGTGCTAATCCATGAAATTGCATATTGCACTTTATTGGTCGTTAGTGAAGCGTGTGTGGTTAACCGGCACACGAATATGGGACTAATAAAGGTTGGCAGTGGGTAGCTTGTAGGTTATCATAGATCAATGGAGTGTGTGTGGTTAACTGACACATTGATTAGGTGATAAATGACTTCGAGGGTACCAAGCTAATTTGCAGGGTTATTCGTAACATACACGTTCAGTTATCGTGTTTTGTTTAAAAATAAATATTATTTATATATGATTTTGAGTGTTGAGTTCTAACAAGATAGTTTTATGAAGAATTGAAGTAAAACTATGTTTAGAATCATTTGGAAAGTATTGGAAGTCTTCTGAGATTCCGATCAAAAGTCAACTATTGAAATTAATGAAAATATAAAGTTGGAAATAAATAAAAATAATGTTATTGAAAGTTGTAGATTATCTCGTTAGAAACATTTAGACGAAAACCTCATCGAAATCCGAGTTATAACGAAGAAGTTATGACCAATCGAAGATCCGCGACAAAACCGGCAAAATACTATTTAGCGTAAAAAATGAGTTTTCAATAAACTACTTTTTAGCCTTAGTGGTCCAAATGAAAGTCGTAGTATTCGTTAAACCGAGAATTTTCATAAAAAGAACGTCAAAATCTGACTTCGTATGAGGAAGTTATGATTTTTCTAAGTTTCAGTATAGCAGTATACAGCTAAAAACTCGAAATAAAGATCCAATGATTTTTAGCCTATGCAACCTAAACGAGAATCGAAGGTCTCGTGAATATTACTACACCGATAAAAAGACAGACGAAAACGAACGTCGGATGAAGAAGTTATGAATTTTTAAAGAATTGGGCTCAAATTCCGAGAAATCTCGCATGCATGGCTTGGAATAGGCCACGTCGCCCCTCTTCGCGAGTCTTCCCCGTGTTCCGATCTGGTGAGTCATCCGACGCGCGTCACACCCCCCTCGCATCCGAAGCGCGGCCCACCGAGAATGCGACGCGTGTTCAGCGTTGTGGCGCATCCGAGTTCGGACCCGTGTCCGCCTGCGAACCGAGTCGCGTGTCCCTTATCTTCTTCGGTCCGAGGTCCTTCGCACCCTATATAAGGGAGGTGCGAACCCCCCCCCCCGGTTTATTTTAGCAATTTTCACACTTTTACCCCCCTAAACTTATTTTTAAGCTATTCCAACTTCCCCCGAAACCCCGGGATCATACCCAACATCCGAAGAACGTCCCGAAGTGCCCAAACACCCCGAGATATTTATCCTTTCGGTTTGAAACCCGACCCTCGCAAAGCTCCCGGTTTTCAATAAAGCTCTCGGTTTTCATCAAAGAAAGTTAATTATAGAAACGAAGTGCTACCCAAATTACTATTTTAACCTCCAGTTATTTCACGGTGAGTTCAAATTATAGAAACAATTGTATGTTATGTGTTATATGTGCAATATGCTTTCCCGTGTTATTATGATAATGAGCTATACCTTTGACCACGAAGTGAATAATTAAGCGTCACTAGGGTATTGGTATGTAGCCTTTGACCATAAAGTTAATGAGTAAGCATCTCTTTGGCATTGGCAGAATGCTAGATAGGACTGAAAGCCTGTAAATTCTAGAAAAATGTTAACTCAGAAATCGCTTATTTTCTGTGCCACTTGGGCTGAAGTCTTATTGATGTATATCAAGTTGAAATTGTTGTATCTCATTGATTGTAAATCTTTGAATCAGATCATTTGTTGATATGGAAAGCTTGTCACATGATTCACATATGCCTTTGTTGTTCATTGTTCCTCTTTGCTTCTGTCATATTGGTATATATATGGCATAACGTTATATTGTATCTATTTTTGAACTCACTAAGCGTCACTGCTTATCCCTCTCAGTGTTTAACTATTGCAGGTAATAAGGATCCAGTATAGACACATATTGTTGGAAGATTTAGAATAGTTAATAATATTACTTTTGTTTTTAGTGATCGTGTATATATAAAATTATAATTTCCTGGGTAGTTATGTAATATACAAAAACTTAGTCAGTTTGTATCCAGTCTTTTGTAATTAAACTATTAATGTAACATATTGTTTATGAATATGCATGTAGCATGTTTTGGATTAATATGATGTAATTTTAGAGAGGGGTTCTTTCATTATTCACACCTTTTTTGTGATCCTCAGTATCCCAGTCACAAACTTGAAGGGCATAATCGAGATTAAACATGTCATTGAAAAGTTCAATGAGTCTCAAAAGATCTAGGAATTTCATTTAAAACCTAATGCGTTTAAAATTTTGTTTTCATGGTGGAATTGGTAAATCGTCATTTACCTACCTTCAAATAATTTACAATTGGATTATGGCATCCCTCTTCCGAATTGTGAATTATTGTGTTGGGTCCTAGCCTTCATATTTCGTTTGGGTGTTATATTAAGGACTAAATCAACTAACTTGAATTTCTCCTCCTTAGAGATGGCTAGCTTTGACAACTATGGTCTTCTCGAATCTTTTCGAAAAAGCTTTCCTCATGAAGATGATGTTTCACGTTTTGATCAAGGAATTGGAAATCATACATCACTTCCTCCACCTTCTCCAATTATTCTCCCTAACCCACGTGTTCGTCGACTTGAAAAGTTAAAGGTCACTCAAGCCCTATTGGCAAGCAAACACGAAGATGGAAAATTTGTATGTGCTCACATCTTGGAGATGAAGTTGCATATTGACAGGTTGGGAATGTTGGGTGTCATTTTCCCCAGGAAGTTAGCTGTTGACTTGGTTCTTCAATCACTTCCTGAGTCATATGGTCAGTTTGTTAAAGACTACTATATGACAGATCACGATGTGACCCTTATCGATCTTACATATTTGCTAATTGTTGTTGAATCAGCAATGATTTAGCACACTGGTCAAGCAAATTTGAATGAAAGATCTGCATCCCAAATTTCCATGGACCCTAAAAATAGCAAAGGTGATAGTCCAGAAATGGTTTCTTCTCCTAAGGAAGAGAAATCGGCCATGGTCGAAAAGTTTGATCATAAAAGAAAGGTCGAGTCTGAGATAATCCCATGCGTCATTCCAAAAGAGTCTATTTGTTTCTATTGTCAAGAGAAGGGGAATTGGATGCGAAGCTGCCATATCTACCTGAAGGATCGCAAGGATGATAAAGTCAAAATATATGACTTTGCTTCAAGTAAGTCCAGTATCTAACTCTATTAACTTCCTATTTATAGATTGTTAATACATGATGTGACAAGATTGCATTTTGATGTTCTGTAGGATTGAAGAAAAGAAAGGAAGCTTAAAGGAAGAGTGAGTTGAGTCTGGTCGCGAAGAGATGGATTTCGATTGCATGGTTCGATGATCAAATTTTTGAGTTGTTGTTTAGGAGTTATGATAGATTGCTTATGAATATTTATAAATATAGTTTTCATATGTATTTGCATTGTAAAGACAAGTTTTCCGCATTTTATAAATAAATAAAGTTTTGATTTTATCTTATTTATGTTTCCTTGCAATGACATTTGTGAAAATTGTTGTTTGTATGTTTCTACTAATAGCAATGTTGAAAATGGTTTGATTCTTAGTTATATCGATTGTGGTAGTGTCGTAATTTTCTAAGTAAGGAAAGATTCTCATCACCCAAGTTTCAATTGGACAGAAACCTGGAATCATGTGATTTGAATTATATGATGTATGAAAATCTTGGTACATGGGAAAATTGGGACTAATTCTTTGTTCACATATGTATATGAGTCAACTGAAGGAATAAAGGATCTAGTACACATTGATGTGCACTGGTCAGATCCACCACAAAGGATGATAAAGTCTATTCGTCATGATTTACTGAAAGTCCAGTAAATATGGTTATGCTTACAAGATTAAGTGTAATTCTAAATCATTGAAAAAGTTTCAATGTATAGCAGTAGGAATAAGAAGAATCAATTAGGCAGAAAGATAAAAGTTTCTCCAATCTGAAAGGAAAGGAGAGTACTTGAGTATCGTGTTTTATGGTCATCCTTATGATTATGGAACCATGTCACAATTGATCCTATAAGGACATCTTAGTGCATTTGTATGGCTAATATGAGGAATCGTGAATTGTTGAAATGGTTAAATCAAGAAGGTGAGACATACTTCGTTCCAAAATCAAGTCTTAGAGTCATACTCCAAGATTGTGTCTTGAGTGACATGTCCTAAGTAGGTTAATAACACATCATGAAATATGGAGTAGAAAAGTTTTCTTACTCATGCACATTTGAGATTAGTAGTTGTGATGTTTTGGATAAAACAAAGACCAACTAAGATTGATTGTATGAAGTGTTTTTCTTGATAAGAATCCACACTAACGCTTGAATATTTGTTTGTCAAGGAATGTTTCTTGACAAGAGAATCTTATATGTCATGAGGTCAGTGGGAGTCTTAATGATCTTGAATAGTTTCAAGAACTAATCAATAATAAAACCTATTGTTTATCACTAGCACACGACTTGAGGTTTGTAACCTATCATGTTGACACATTCTTGTTTCTATGCCATTCCAGTTAAGTTGACTATGCATGTGAGTTATATGAGTTCTCATTTGATTGCATAAGTCAAAGCAACTTGATCAATGAAAGTACATTGACCCGTAAGAGTGATCTGCTCAGCAATGGTAGGCCATTGTGCTATCAAATGGCAAGAAACTAAGATAAGAAAGTTCAGTCCATATGAGTTCTGATTTTTCATAAACATTGTCTTATGATAATGGTTGGAAATGACGACTTCACATGGATGGGGACACATACACCATAAAATCTAAGTGGTAAAGGTTTCTCTCCGCTTCATGAAAATGATTGTGAGGAAACACTTTCACTAAGTAGTTTTTTAAAGGATTAGAGTTAGCAGTTGTGATAATTGCGTTCTCAAATTCGAGTATGATTACGATATCCCTTTTTATAGTTCGAATTGTGAGAAATGGAAAATAGATTGAACATTCGGGACTTATTGTTATAAGTTTCTAAAAAGTTTAAACTCACACTTGTGCTATTGAATCTGAAAAGTGTATGAGCTTGAGAAGTCTAGGCAAAGACTTATTGAAGCACCACGTAGTAGAAATCTGAACTTTGGTATGAAAGTCAATAAGTATTGATTTCTAGAAGTCCAGCTAATTTCTGAGTACATGTCAAAGCTAGTGGGAGCATAATTGTTAAGAACATGATTGTCATGCTAGTAGGAGCATGATTATTATGTTGAGTGTTGCAAGTTAGCAATGTTATATGTATAGGAAACAAAGTTTTGACTTGCAAAGTTGCAGAGTTGGAAAAGTTGTTTCGCTATAGTAGGATTTAAGGGAGAGGAACTTATACTTCATTTCAAATCTAAAAGCTTAGATTGAGATTTTAATAGAATCTAGTCATATATGAATGTCATGTTGAAATGTTTCAACATAGAAAAGTCTATATATGGGAATATTTTAGCAAAAGACTGGTCAAGTATCATGTCTTTATGTAAGACATTATGAATCGTATCCCATATGGTTCGGATATAGGATCGATTGAATATGATATAATATTCACTTGTTCTTATTTTCCAAATTCCTATGGCATTAATAGGGAAAAGGAATAGAACTTGATATGATAAAAATTATTAAATAACTGTCAAGGAAAATCTAAGGTTCGCCAAAGATTGGTTGCTTGTGAACAGTTGGAGGTATAGTAACGGATGGACCATATTGATATAATTCTGAATAGATGGGAATCTATTTAGAATGGATAGTCATATAGAAATTATGGAAATGTTTCCATAATGGGAGTTGGATATTAAGATTCTATGTGTGAGTTAGAAACTTTAATGCAAGAAGGATGTTCAAGGAATGTTCTTTAAATGTGAGACTTCAATTCCAGGGAATTGTCTTGTAACATTCTCAAATGGAATGTTTTGTAAAATCATTGTCCAAGTATCCGTGACTTTGGTGCATTGACTTTACAAAAGGATCATTGCATGATAGTTTAGAATCTAACACATTCGGTTTTCTTACACTTAAGGATTTGGAATTGTGAAATGAGCATCATTGGAAATGTGTTCAATTGATCTATTTCACAAAGTAAGGACCATAGATAAACATAGTGTGCATGCTCGGAGCATGGGATAACTGTTGTTTTAGTTCAAGTATTAAGTTGATTGTTCGAAACATTATACAATGAATAAGTTCTAATCAATATGGTGATTAAATATAAGTGTTTTATTTATATTAAACGTTTTGAGACCATATGTGATTGTTTTATTCTTGTGTTTCACTTCACATGTTTTACTTCCCGAATAATAAGATTATTAAAACATCCACAGTCGATCATACTTTGGAAATAAGTAATGAGGCAAGACTGTCATGAATCCGACTGTAGATGTCTAAGTGCTTAGACATAGCAAAAGTTTGTTTGCAGTGTTCATGAGTGCTCCTGAAATAAGATTTGAGTATTGGATTAAAATCACGCTCATTTGAATCACTTCATGGATTTTATCACGAGTGATTGTGAGACGATAATATCTTATATTCTTGAAACAGAGACATATGAGTTGTAGTTTACAAGTTGGTTGCACATTGAGGATACGTAAACACACCAGTAACTTGGTGTTATAAAACGTATTGTTGTGTGTGATTTGATGAGTAAATTGAGCAAGCATATGAGTCGAAGTTTATCTGTTCCTTTTACCCTAATAGGATAAAAGCGATATATGTGGCCCCTCGATGGTTTAGTGATAACACCTAAGCGCTTGGCCAAGCCTGGACTAAATTGATGTGTTCAATTATAGTCAGTCGTCATAAATCAAAAATCGGGAAACAACACATGGACAGAGAGAATGATTATAAATCCATGTCTCATGTCTATACGATATCTTGTAGAATGGAGGAATATTTTATCACTTATCTAAAGGACACGTTGTTGATTAGATAAGAGTTCGACAGCGGCTTTTGAGAGCTATGATTGCTAATCGGATTTTGAAGTCGCATTGGCAGTTATAGTTATTAGACTTATCCAAGTTGGAGACTGTTGGATTAGGTGTCTAAGCCCATAACTATAATTTGTATGTACTTGACTCGATAGTAGCATGGTCCTTTTGGGTTGCATTCACCAGAGCAATTTGATAGGATTGATATTTGAGAAAGAGGTTATTTATGATTTATTGATATATTATAAGAATAATATATTAATTTAGAAATCATAGTATTTAATTAGTATTGATCAAGAATTAATTTGGAATTAATTTAGTGATCAAAAGAAACCAATTAAATTTGTAGGGACTGATTAGGTAAATCAATAATACTTATAGTTTCGGCAAATGATCCATATTGATTAGGGATGGGCTAAATCTCTGTGAGAGTCCATGAAGAGTTAGTCCAAAGGGCCTATCATATGGATCATTGGAATACTTAAAGGTTTAAGTAAATTTGGGTTTCATGTATGAAACTCTAGGAATTCCACACTATAAAAGAAACCCTTGCACTCTAAAAATCAGAACTAGCATTCCAAGGTAAAACCCTAGCTGATTATGGTGCCTCCTAACCTCTCTTTAATAGCCTCCTCTTTCTTTTGGTGTTTTGTGAAACATTAGAGGTATCACACTTGAGGCACTAAGATCTTAAAAGGCCAAGAACTACAAGCTACAATAAAGAGGTATCCATCTAACTAGTTTTTATGTTGTATATCTCCAATTGCATGCTAGCTAGGGTATATGCTTTTGATAAAATGAAATTGCATGTATAACCTGAGAAAACATAGATCCAAAGCATTAGGGTTGTATATGCACCACAGGATTGTTATAGTGCTCAAAACCCAACAATAACATGCCTCAATGGTTAGCCTCTATTTCAACCTTAGACAGCCACCACGAAACCCTAATCCTTCTTTGAGTGTTCTTGGAGCTTAGAAGGCCATTAGAGAGGATTTTGGTGTCGTGAATCCATTTTCCAAGCAAGTGAAGAGAAAATCAAGGTGGTGGTTCAAAGGAAAAGTTGTAGATTTGAGGTTGTTGTTTCATTTTAGATCATATTGAGGTATAAAGTCTTAAACTTGCCTCTTGAATGCTTAGATCTATCATGTTGAGTTTTTTTGGACCTTTTTGGTCCCAAGAATGGAGCTTTGTGGTTCAAATCTGTTTCCTAGGTTTAGAGTTGCCACTCTCAGTGCTAAATGAGTCCCTAAGGCAGAAAGTTGCCATCTTGGATGTCTTAATGGATTCATGCATGAGTTAAGATCGCTTTCATGGAAATAGAATACCATTTTTGGAGTTTGGGCTTATTTGGGTCATGTAAAATCACCAAGTCAATGATTTTATGGACTAAGACGTTGAAGAGGACTTGGATCTGTGATTATAGCCTTTAGAATAGAGTATTAAGTGCTTGATGGGAAAAGTGACTTAACAGAGCGGTATGTTGGTCGTACATGCATGTACGCGCAGCGTACAAGCCATACAGCCTATACGCTTAGCGTACAGAGGAGTACGCCCGCGTACTCGTCAGATGTGGGTTTTACGTGTTTTGGGCCTTGGTTTGGGCCATACATTGGACTTTGTTTCCTTGGGCCTTAGTGGGCCATCAGAAGTCAGATATTTGGGCCAAGGATATTTTTGGGTCTTAGGGCAAGGCCCGTTAAAGGGGTTGGGCCCAATTTAGCAAATTGGGCCATTAGTGGGCCACTAGTGGGCATGGGAAGTCTACCTAGTATTGGGCCTTTCATATGATAGTTTCGGGCCTTAGATATGGACCAAGTTGGATTAGGGGTAAAATGGTCATTTTACCCTATGAAGGATTATTGGTTTTGGACTAAGTGTTATTTTGGCAATGCTAGCTCGGGAAGTCAAGAGATCAGCAGTTCGAGGATCTTCCAACTAGCAGCCAAGGGTTTATCCGTGGGATTTCTGCATTCAGCTTTGTGAGGTGAGTTTTCTCCTGTAGGAACGGGTCGATGGCACCAATGTCGGCCTGTTTATGTATGTTAGCATATGTCGGGGCAATCCGAGGAATGTTAGCTTATATGTTATGTGTTATAGGTTCCTGGTTTCGGTCCGATGTCGGGGCAAGCCCAAGGATGTCACAACTAGGAATTTTGGTGCCTTGTAACTACAACAATTATGTCATTTATGAACCAACAATGTGAAAGCATGTATGATGCTTATTCAATAACAACAAAACTTCATCAAACACTTCATTCAAGCACTACAAATAGTCAACAAAGAATTGGAAACCTTTGAAATCCCGGTTTAAGTCCATTTTGGACTAGGATTTCCTTATTGGGCCTAATGGACCAATAAGCTTCCAATTTATCTATCTTGAACCTAGAACTCTCAAATGGGCCCTAATTGGACCCATATACATGAAACTTAATATTTTTGGGCCTTATGAGCCCAAAATAAACTAGGTTAACTTTAATGGGCCTTAATGGATCACAACCAAATTAATTTAGCCCTAATAGGTCATAAAAATCATTCTTTGATTTTTATTGGGCCAAAAATCATCTAACTTAACCACAAAATGGGCTTAAGCATACAAGGCCCAAACTTTCTCTTTTCCTTCTCCATTTTCGGCCCAATCCACAAAAGAAAGAGGAGTTGACTTTCTCATTGCCACCTCACTAATATTTGGTGGGTTTCCATGCAAATCCCATGCTTCCAAGTAAATATCTCATCAACCTTCTCTCTTCCCCTCACTCTTTTGCTCTCGGCCGAACACAACACAAACACACCCACACCTCACAAAAATTCTCTCTAAACCACTCTCAAGATCATCTTCTTCTCCTTTGAAGATCTCGAAATTTTGGCTTGAACTCTAAGGATTTTCATCAAGTAGTTCACATCTTTGGTAAGTTATTTCTTTGATTCATAACATATCCTTTTCATTTTACCAATAATCTCCCTTATCTCATACAAAACTCATGATCTTGCACCTTAGAAACATCTAAATTCGAGCTCCTCCAAGAAAGCTTGCAAGGATCGAATCTTCTTCATTTCTTCCTTCAAAAACCGAAACCACAACTCAATGTGAGCTTCATACCCCTCTCTTTTTGGTTTTTATATGTTTTATGGGGGAGAATACAAGAAAAATGTGTAGATCTATGTGTATGTGTATGCTATGTGTGATTTTATGCATGTATGTGTGTTTTTATGTGTTTTTATGATGAACATGTAACTAAAAAGGGGTGATACTCGAGATCTATGACATGAGAAAGGAAACAAACATGAACTAAGTTGTTTTACACTAAACAAGTCAAGAATAATAACTTATAAGATTATGATGAACATATTTCCAACATAAAACCCATTTTTGGGCTTAAATTGTCAAAAATACAAAACTTGGGTTAAAAATGGTCAAGTCACGGTTTCTTAAGGGCCAAAAGAGTCAAAACAGTTTCCATAGTTGTTTTTCTGAATAATAAAATTTTCAAAGGACTTGAAATGTAAATTTTTAGCTTAATGGGCTAATTTTGGGCTTTTTGGCCCAATAAGCCCAATATTGCGAAAAATGACAACCAAAGGGGCTGAAATGAAACTTTCTTCAAAACAGGGGATAAAAAGTGTAACAAAACTATTTCAAGAGTCAAAAATGCTTTTCATTTCCAAAAAGGATCAAAAATGTAAAGTTTTTGGATTTTGGGCCAAAACTGTAAAAATTGCGAAAAAGAGGGTTTTAACCAAGAAATACCATTCTAGAAGGGCTGAATCTGTTAACAAAATAAAATTTTGGGTTAAACTATCATTTCAACAAATTTATGATGCAAAAGTGTCAAGAAAATGTTTTAAGGACTAAAAATGAAATTCTTTTATATAAAGGACAAAAATTGTTATTTTTATAAAAAGAAAGGTAGTAACAAGGTCAAACCCCTACTTAGACAAACTATTTTATTAAGTCAAAATACAAAACTACGACTACCGACAAATCAAAAGACGAATACACATTTAACTCCAAATATCGTGATACACGAAATCGATCGGTCTCGAATCGATACAATATAACAAACGCTAAATCAAACCTCCAAATGATACACGATACCTACGATGAGTAAACTTACAAACTTTGGGCTTATGAGTTTCAAATCATGCTTGTTGGATCTTGCAAGTCCACTAACGTGATCTTTGGGCCCAAAGGGATAACGCTTATATGTTATTGGGCCTCCTATGGCTCGATTCCATATAAAAGGACTTTCAATGGCTTTTATGTGCTATTGGGCCCTAGTGGTCCATTAATATGGCTAGTAAGGTCAGAGTAATCAAATGTGAGTTGGGCCAACGTGTCCTTCGCATCCACGACAGCCTAAGGTACTTACGATAAATAGCAAGACTTCGTACTCCTCTTCTCTTCGTTCGCTAAGGCTCATGAGTAATCAAAGTAGACGGAATTAGGACGTTATTAAACAGTAATCAAGGTGGTGTGGATTAAGTGGGTAACAACGGACGACACCTCTATGGGATGTTTGTAGTTGGCTGTTATAACATGTCTTCACCGGACATCGTTACGACGACTCACTTGGTTTATCCGACACCATCCGAGTATTCAAGGACGAGTAATCAAAAGCCATTCGTTGTGGTGGAATAACAATTTGTAATCACGTATATCTTTCGACATCGGAAAACATCGGGTTTTTCGGGGAAATCAATACTACACGCTCGGAATTTCTATGCTATAATACAAAACACCCTTATATATATATATATATATATATATATATATATATATATATATATATATATATATATATATATATATATATATATATATATATGTCTTGAAATCATTCATGCATCAACTTATGGATCTTCACACTTTGATAAACTATTGTCTTTTCAGAAAATATCGGATTTTCTGAGTTTTACAAACTATACAAATCATTATATTCACAACCTTGCTGATGAACTCACCAACATTTCATATGTTGACGTTTTTCCAAAATATCTTGTATTCTCAGGTAACAGATAAGCGGAAGGGTAATACCAAGTATGTTAGAATGTTTTGTTTTGAAAACTCTGAAACAATGTGTGATATGAATGTGTAATATTTGAAATAATGTACGGGATGTAAACAATATCAGTTGTAATGTATTGATGCATGGTGATGTTTATGTTATGATTCATGTATATTCATTGTGATGGTATTCAATTTAAGTCACGCGAGCCCCCGGACGTTTCCGCCGTCTGGTTTCGGGGGTGTGACGGGTTGGTATCAGAGCTCTATTTATAGTGAACTAGCATATCTAACCACACATTGATATGCAACTATAAACCAAAAGAGGGACTAACACAACTCTGAACAAAACAAATAAAACACAACGATAAAACATCCTTACTTGTGTGATATAGGAAAGAGAACATAATACATAAATCAAACAAAATAACACTGACATCTCGGTTAAGTCGGGACTGTTCATGGTTGTAGTAAGGGGTGAGTGTAGCCTGATCAACTACATTTTCTCCGAAGTGCAACTATCACAGGCTCCGAGAAAGCCTCGATGGTCAGTAAACTTAAAAACATACCCTTGATTTCCAAGAAGAGAACATTAACTCAAATTACATAGTAACTAAAACATCTTAGAAATAATGAATAGTACATTTATATACTCTCGCAGACAGTATGGCCGGCTTCCATCACCCCGGAGATCCGTATTTCCCCAATCAGGGAAATAACGGATGGCTGGAGGAGGAGGAACCCGAGGAAGACCCCGAGGAAGGGTCTGAGGAGGAACCTGAGGAGGAAGTCGAGGGCGGACCTGCCGAGCCAGTAGAGGTCCAGGAAGAAGAAGAAGCCGGAGAAGACTTCGAGGAAGAACCTAGCGATGATGATTCGGACACAGAGTTCGAAGTCATCAACCCCCCTTACCCGACTAGGGTGCCCGCTCACCGGATGGGCCCGACTGGCCCTACACCCCCCTGCGGTATCGACCTTTGGAGATGGAGCAGACAGCAGGGACAGCGACCTCCATTCGTCATGTCACGCGAGTTCTACGACTTGAGGGAGGGAGGACCAGCGGATCGCGCACTTCCGGTCATGGTGAGACGACTGCGGAACACTGGCGACCTGGCGCAGAGCACCGCTGATCAGATACACCAGATGCGGACTAGGGTTGAGCGTGCAGAGCAGGAGACACGAGAGGTTATTCGGGAGTTCCACATGAGGCAGGTGAGATGGGAGACTCGCCTCCGAGATGCGGAACGACAGGTGGCTCACCTTCAGGGAGCGTCCACTTCATCGGCACCACCCCCTGGCGCATCCCACCATGACTAGGATTAGTCATAACTATCTTTAGTATTAGGTTTATGTGATCTATGCTATGTACCATCGACCCTATGTTTAAGTGATTACACTACTCATAGAGCCGTTATGCTGCCGAACTTGCACCACTTATGTATGCTCTTCTGAGCAAAATTTTCATGTATCAAAAATGCGGATAATATTAATGAAAAACTTTATGTGTTCTATTGTGATGTTGTGATCTGCTATGTGTTATATATATACGATTATATGTTAAATTGTGAAACCACTTAAGTTCATACGAAACACCTAGTCTATAGGACCACAATCTCACAAAAACTATAGGCACTCAACATCTTTCCGTTCCATGACAGAAAGATGCCTCGACGACCAACTCGTGGAAACCCTGGACCAACCCCACCCGAAGTCAACTCCGCTGCATTCCAAGCAGCTGTATCTGCTGCAGTTACTGCAGCCATGGCACAGATACAGCAAGGAAACAATGGTGGAGTCAATGGACAAGGGGCTGGGAGTTCGAACAATGGAACAAATCATGGACCTACCAGCGCATGTTCCTACAAGGACTTCACCAACGCCAAGCCCCGAACCATTAATGGCACGGGTGGAGTGATAACCCTAAAGAGATGGGTGGAAAAGGTGGAATCGGTGTTTGAAATGTGTGAATGCCCCGAGCAAGTGAAAGTGAAGTTTGCCGCATGCACATTTGTCGATCAGGCTCTCACCTGGTGGAATGGACATGTAGAGGCCGTGACTCTCCCCGTAGCCAACACTATGCCATGGACGGAGCTGAAGGAAAAGCTGATGGCTGAGTACTGCCCACGTGGTGAAATTCAGAAGATGGAACAAGAGTTGTGGAATCTCACCGACCGAAACTCTGATATAGATGCATACATATCTAGGTTTAGCGAGCTGTCATTGTTGTGCCCTGGCATGATTACGTCAGAAGGAAAGAAGATCGAACGATTCATCTGGGGATTGACCTCCCCAATTCAAGGAAATGTGATTGCTGCAAATCCTGAAACCTTCGACAGTGACAAGAGGTTGGCCAAGAGACTGTACGACCACAACAACAAGAAGGGCGAGAAGCCAGCGGAAACTGAAGGAAAGAAAGAGAGTGCCAACAAGAAAGGAAAGAACAACAAGAGAAAAGGACGACAAGGCTCGGAATCAACAAAGAAACAACAAACAGTGACAGTCAATGCTGCAACCACCCAAGTACCCTTCGCACCACATGCTCCAGCCTCAGCTAATCCAAACACTCCCAAGCAGTATTCTGGGAATCTCCCGAAGTGCAACAAGTGCAATTACCATCATAATGGCGAATGCAAGGAAATGCAATGCACTAGTTGCAATCGGAAGGGTCACACGGCAAGGTATTGCAGGACCTATCCTCCCCAGAACCAACCACAAGGAAACAACAACAACAATAACTGCAAAAACAACAACAACAACAACAACACCAACAATAACGGCAATAACACAGGATCAAGCCCCACCTGCTATGGATGTGGAAAGACTGGGCATATCCGTCGCAACTGCCCCAACATCAACAACCCTGCGAACGGAGGAACAGGAAGGGTGCTAGCAATGGGTCAGGGAGAAGTGGTTCAGGATCCCGCTGTCGTTACTGGTACATTTCTCCTAAACCACACTTATGCATGCATCCTATTTGATACCGGGGCGAAGCGAAGTTTCGTGAGTAATAAATTCAAACACTTATTAAAACAACAACCCCAGGAGCTTAATGAAACCTTCACGGTGGAAATGGCCAATGGGAAGATAGAATCCACTGGGGAAATCTACATCGGATGTACCCTGACCTTAAATCAGCACGTCTTTCAAATAAACTTAATGCCTTTTTCCATTAGGAGTTTTGATGTGATTATCGGCATGGATTGGTTAAGCCCCCACCATGCTGAAATTATGTGTCACAAGAAGGCCGTTCGCCTTCTTCTCCCAAATCACGAAACCCTAGTTATTTACGGAGACAAACCCAGCACGAACCTTCGCCTTATTTCGTGCATTAAGGCACAAAAGTACCTACGAAAGAAGGACTTGACGTTCCTAGCTCATATCGTGGATAAGTCCAAGGAAGAGATTAATATTCGAAACATCCCTGTGGCTTGCAATTTCCAGGATGTCTTTCCGGAGGATCTTCCGGGGATACCCCCAGAAAGACAAGTCGAGTTCCGAATTGATCTAGTGTCAGGAGCTACTCCCATTGCCAAATCACCCTACAGATTGGCTCCCGCGGAGATGCAAGAGTTGTCCAGTCAACTCAGCGAGCTTTTGGACAAAGGATTCATCCGACCTAGTTTCTCACCTTGGGGAGCTCCGGTTCTCTTTGTCAAAAAGAAAGACGGTACCTTCAGGATGTGTATCGACTACAGGGAACTTAATAAGCTTACCATCAAAAACCGCTATCCACTTCCGCGAATTGACGATCTATTTGACCAGCTCCAAGGAGCTAGTTACTTTTCAAAGATAGATCTGCGATCTGGATACCACCAACTCAAAGTCCGGGAGGAGGATATTCCAAAAACCGCCTTCCGAACTCGTTACGGACATTATGAATTTGTTGTAATGCCCTTCGGTCTAACGAATGCTCCTGCCGCATTCATGGACCTAATGAATCGAATATGCCGACCATTCCTCGATAACTTTGTCATCGTTTTCATCGACGACATCCTCGTCTATTCTCGAAGCGAGGAAGAACACGGCCGACATCTCCGACAAATCCTGGAAACCCTGCGAACCGAGAAGTTATACGCAAAACTCTCTAAGTGCGAGTTTTGGCTCCGAAGTGTGAACTTTTTGGGACATGTTGTTAGTCAGGAAGGAATTCATGTGGATCCTTCTAAGATCCAAGCCATCGAAGGATGGGCAATTCCAACAACACCCACGGAAATTTGCCAATTTCTAGGCCTCGCAGGCTACTACAGGAGATTCATTCAAAACTTCTCCAAAATGGCAAAGCCACTCACCTCGCTTACACAAAAGGGTGTACCCTTCGTATGGACGGACAAGCAAGAAGCTGCATTTCGAACTCTGAAGCAAGCACTCTGCAGTGCATCGGTGCTATCACTACCGGAAGGAACAGAAGACTTTATAGTTTACTGCGATGCGTCAAATCTGGGTTTAGGTTGTGTACTCATGCAGCGTGGAAAGGTGATAGCTTACACGTCCCGGCAACTAAAGACGCACGAGGTAAATTACACCACTCATGATCTGGAACTGGGAGCAGTGGTCTTCGCCCTGATGATTTGGAGGCATTACCTTTACGGTACCAAGTGCACCATCTTCACCGACCATAAGAGTCTCCAACACATTTTGAATCAAAAGGAGTTGAACATGAGATAACGAAGATGGGTCGAACTGCTGAATGATTTCGAGTGCGAAATCAAGTACCACCCAGGCAAGGCTAACGTGGTAGCTGATGCCTTGAGTCGGAAAGAATATCTGAATCGTCGTTTGAAGAGTCTCTCCATAACCATTCGATCTTACCTAACCTCTCAAATCAGGGCAGTCCAGTTCGATGCCATGAAGACAGAAAACAAAACAAGCGAAGCGCTGCGTGGAATGGAGAAGAACTTTGAAGTGAGGGAAGACGGAACTAATTACTTCATGAACCGTATATGGGTCCCTAAACTTGGGGGATTTAGAGAGGTAGTCATGAACGAAGCCCACAAGACGCGATACTCCATCCATCCAGGTTCAGGCAAAATGTACTTGGATGTTAAGCAACATTATTGGTGGCCTAATATGAAGGCAGAGATTGCCACTTACGTTAGCAAGTGCCTCACTTGTGCTAAAGTAAAGGTGGAATATCAGAAGCCCTCCGGATTACTACAGCAACCAGTAATTCCCGAGTGGAAATGGGAAAGGATTACCATGGATTTTGTGACCAAACTACCCAAGTCGACGGATGGTTTGGACACCATCTGGGTAATAGTTGATACATTAACGAAATCCGCCCATTTCCTACCAATAAAAGAATCGTACAAGATGGAGCACCTGACAAGAATCTACATCAAAGAAATAGTGAGACTCCACGGACTGAGGTAGGAGACACCCAGCTAGCAAGAGGGCAAACGCCAAACAATGCCTTAACGGGACCGGAAATCATACGTGAGACGACCAAGAAGATAGTTCAGATCAGGGCCCGACTGCAATCATCACGAGACAGACAAAAGAGCTACGCCGATAAACGACGAAAGCCCTTGGAATTCAGAGTCGGAGATAAGGTGTTACTAAAAGTCTCTCCTTGGAAAGGCGTGATTCGTTTTGGAAAGCGGGGCAAACTAAACCCTCGATACATTGGATCCTTCGAGATCCTTGCCCGAATCGGTCCAGTGGCTTATAGACTGCAGCTACCCGCTGAGCTCAGCAGTGTACACCCTGTGTTCCACATTTCCAATTTGAAAAAGTGCTTATCCGACGAGACTCTCGTCATTCCATTGGAAGAAATCGAAATCAACGAGAATTTTCTGTTCATCGAGGAACCAGTCGAAATCATGGACAAAGAGGTGAAGCGTACTAAGCAGAGCCGCATTCCGATTGTGAAAGTTCGATGGAACGCAAGACGCGGACCAAAATTCACATGGGAACGCGAAGATCAAATGAAGCAGAAGTACCCTCATCTATTCTCACATTCTCAAATCTAGCTTTCAAAAGAATTTCGGGACGAAATTCCCTCTAACGGGGGATGATGTCACAACTAGGAATTTTGGTGCCTTGTAACTACAACAATTATGTCATTTATGAACCAACAATGTGAAAGCATGTATGATGCTTATTCAATAACAACAAAACTTCATCAAAAACTTCATTCAAGCACTACAAATAGTCAACAAAGAATTAGAAACCTTTGAAATCCCGGTTTAAGTCCATTTTGGACTAGGATTTCCTTATTGGGCCTAATGGGCCAATAAGCTTCCAATTTATCTATCTTGAACCTAGAACTCTCAAATGGTCCCTAATTGGACCCATATACATGAAACTTAATATTTTTGGGCCTTATGAGCCCAAAATAAACTAGGTTAACTTTAATGGGCCTTAATGGATCACAACCAAATTAATTTAGCCCTAATAGGTCATAAAAATCATTCTTTGATTTTTATTGGGCCAAAAATCATCTAACTTAACCACAAAATGGGCTTAAGCATACAAGGCCCAAACTTTCTCTTTTCTCTCTCCATTTTCGGCCCAACCCACAAAAGAAAGAGGAGTTGACTTTCTCATTGCCACCTCACTAATATTTGGTGGGTTTCCATCCAAATCCCATGCTTCCAAGTAAATATCTCATCAACCTTCTCTCTTCCCCTCACTCTTTTGCTCTCGGCCGAACACAACACAAACACACCCACACCTCACAAAAATTCTCTCTAAACCACTCTCAAGATCATCTTCTTCTCCTTTGAAGATCTCGAAATTTTGGCTTGAACTCTAAGGATTTTCATCAAGTAGTTCACATCTTTGGTAAGTTATTTCTTTGGTTCATAACATATCCTCTTCATTTTACCAATAATCTCCCTTATCTCATACAAAACTCATGATCTTGCACCTTAGAAACATCTAAGTTCGAGATCCTCCAAGAAAGCTTGCAAGGATCGAATCTTCTTCATTTCTTCCTTCAAAAACCGAAACCACAACTCAAGGTGAGCTTCATGCCCCTCTCTTTTCGGTTTTTATATGTTTTATGGGGGAGAATATAAGAAAATTTTGTAGATCTATGTGTATGTGTATGTTATGTGTGATTTTATGCATGTATGTGTGTTTTTATGTGTTTTTATGATGAACATGTAACTAAAAAGGGGTGATACTCGAGATGTATGACATGAGAAAGGAAAGAAACATGATCTAAGTTGTATTACACTAAACAAGTCAAGAATAATAACTTATAAGATTATGATGAACATATTTCCAACATAAAACCCATTTTTGGGCTTAAATTGTCAAAAATACAAAACTTGGGTTAAAAATGGTCAAGTCATAGTTTCTTAAGGGCCAAAAGAGTCAAAACAGTTTCCATAGTTGTTTTTCTGAATAATAAAATTTTCAAAGGACTTGAAATGTAAATTTTTAGCTTAATGGGCTAATTTTGGGCTTTTCGGCCCAATAAGCCCAATATTGCGAAAAATGACAACCAAAGGGGCTGAAATGAAACTTTCTTCAAAACAGGGGATAAAAAGTGTAACAAAACTATTTCAAGAGTCAAAAATGCTTTTCATTTCCAAAAAGGATAAAAAATGTAAAGTTTTTAGATTTTGGGCCAAAACTGTAAAAATTGCGAAAAAGAGGGTTTTAACCGAGAAATACCATTCTAGAAGGGCTGAATCTGTTAACAAAATAAAAATTTGGGTTAAAATATCATTTCAACAAATTTATGATGCAAAAGTGTCAAGAAAATGTTTTAAGGACTAAAAATGAAATTCTTTTATATAAAGGACAAAAATTGTTATTTTTATAAAAAGAAAGGTAGTAACAAGGTCAAACCCCTACTTAGACAAACTATTTTATTAAGTCAAAATACAAAACTACGACTACCGACAAATCAAAAGACGAATACACATTTAACTCCAAATATCGTGATACACGAAATCGATCGGTCTCGAATCGATACAATATAACAAACGCTAAATCAAACCTCCAAATGTTACGCGATACCTACGATGAGTAAACTTACAAACTTTGGGCTTATGAGTTTCAAATCATGCTTGTTGGATCTTGCAAGTCCACTAACGTGATCTTTGGGCCCAAAGGGATAACGCTTATATGTTATTGGGCCTCCTATGGCTCGATTCCATATAAAAGGACTTTCAATGGCTTTTATGTGCTATTGGGCCCTAGTGGTCCATTAGTATGGCTAGTAAGGTCAGAGTAATCAAATGGGAGTTGGGCCAACGTGTCCTTCGCATCCACGACAGCCTAAGGTACTTACGATAAGTAGCAGGACTTCGTACTCCTCTTCTCTTCGTTCGCTAAGGCTCATGAGTAATCAAAGTAGACGGAATTAGGACGTTATTCAATAGTAATCAAGGTGGTGTGGATTAAGTGAGTAACAACGAACGACACCTCTATGGGACGTTTGTATTTCGCTGTTATAACATGTCTTCACCGGACATCGTTACGACGACTCACTTGGTTTATCCGACACCATCCGAGTATTCAAGGACGAGTAATCAAAAGCCATTCGTTGTGGTGGAATAACAATTTGTAATCACGTATATCTTTCGACATCGGAAAACATCGGGTTTTTCGGGGAAATCAATACTACACGCTCGGAATTTCTATGCTATAATACAAAACACCCTTATATATATATATATATATATATATATATATATATATATATATATATATATATATATATATATATATATATATATATATGTCTTGAAATCATTCATGCATCAACTTATGGATCTTCACACTTTGATAAACTATTGTCTTTTCAGAAAATATCGGATTTTCTGAGTTTTACAAACTATACAAATCATTATATTCACAACCTTGCTGATGAACTCACCAACATTTCATATGTTGACGTTTTTCCAAAATATCTTGTATTCTCAGGTAACAGATAAGCGGAAGGGTAATACCAAGTACGTTAGAATGTTTTGTTTTGAAAACTCTGAAACAATGTGTGATATGAATGTGTAATATTTGAAACAATGTACGGGATGTAAACAATATCAGTTGTAATGTATTGATGCATGGTGATGTTTATATTATGATTCATGTATATTCATTGTGATGGTATTCAATTTAAGTCACGTGAGCCCCCGGACGTTTCCGCCGTCTGGTTTCGGGGGTGTGACAGGTTGGTATCAGAGCTCTGTTTATAGTGAACTAGCATATCTAACCACACATTGATATGCAACTATAAACCAAAAGAGGGACTAACACAACTCTGAACAAAACAAATAAAACACAACGATAAAACATCCTTACTTGTGTGATATAGGAAAGAGAACATAATACATAAATCAAACAAAATAACACTGACATCTCGGTTAATTCGGGACTGTTCATGGTTGTAGTAAGGGGTGAGTGTAGCCTGATCAACTACATTTTCTCCGAAGTGCAACTATCACAGGCTCCGAGAAAGCCTCGATGGTCAGTAAACTTAAAAACATACCCTTGATTTCCAAGAAGAGAACATTAACTCAAATTACATAGTAACTAAAACATCTTAGAAATAATGAATAGTACATTTATATACTCTCGCAGACAGTATGGTCGGCTTCCATCACCCCGGAGATCCGTATTTCCCCAATCAGGGAAATAACGGATGGCTGGAGGAGGAGGAACCCGAGGAAGACCCCGAGGAAGGGTCTGAGGAGGAACCTGAGGAGGAAGTCGAGGGCGGACCTGCCGAGCCAGTAGTGGTCCAGGAAGAAGAAGAAGCCGAAGAGGACTTCGAGGAAGAACCTAGCGATGATGATTCGGACACAGAGTCCGAAGTCATCAACCCCCCTTACCCGACTAGGGTGCCCGCTCACCGGATGGGCCCGACCGGCCCTACACCCCCCTGGGGTATCGACCTTTGGAGATGGAGCAGACAGCAGGGACAGCGACCTCCATTCGTCATGTCACGCGAGTTCTACGACTTGAGGGAGGGAGGACCAGCGGATCGCGCACTTCCGGTCATGGTGAGACGACTGCAGAACACTGGCGACCTGGCGTAGAGCACCGCTGATCAGATACACCAGATGCGGACTAGGGTTGAGCGTGCAGAGCAGGAGACACGAGAGGTTATTCGGGAGTTCCACATGAGGCAGGTGAGATGGGAGACTCGCCTCCGAGATGCGGAACGACAGGTGGCTCACCTTCAGGGAGCGTCCACTTCATCGGCACCACCCCCTGGCGCATCCCACCATGACTAGGATTAGTCATAACTACCTTTAGTATTAGGTTTATGTGATCTATGTTATGTACCATCGACCCTATGTTTAAGTGATTACACTACTCATAGAGCCGTTATGTTGCCGAACTTGCACCACTTATGTATGCTCTTCTGAGCAAAATTTTCATGTATCAAAAATGCGGATAATATTAATGAAAAACTTTATGTGTTCTATTGTGATGTTATGATCTGCTATGTGTTATATATATACGATTATATGCTAAATTGCGAAACCGCTTAAGTTCATGCGAAACACCTAGTCTATAGGACCACAATCTCATAAAAACTATAGGCACTCAACATCTTTCCGTTCCATGATAGAAAGATGCCTCGACGACCAACTCGTGGAAACCCTGGACCAACCCCACCCGAAGTCAACTCAGCTGCATTCCAAGCAGCTGTATCTGCTGCAGTTACTGCAGCCATGGCACAGATCCAGCAAGGAAACAACGGTGGAGTCAATGGACAAGGGGCTGGGAGTTCGAACAAGGGAACAAATCACGGACCTACCAGGGCATGTTCCTACAAGGACTTCACCAACGCCAAGCCCCGAACCTTTAATGGCACGGGTGGAGTGATAACCCTAAAGAGATGGGTGGAAAAGGTGGAATCGGTGTTTGAAATATGTGAATGCCCCGAGGAGGTGAAAGTGAAGTTTGCCGCATGCTCATTTGTCGATCAGGCTCTCACCTAGTGGAATGGACATGTAGAGGCCATGACTCTCCCCGTAGCCAACGCTATGCCATGGACGGAGCTGAAGGAAATGATGATGGCTGAGTACTGCCCACGTGGTGAAATTCAGAAGATGGAACAAGAGCTGTGGAATCTCACCGACCGAAACTCTGATATAGATGCATACATATCTAGGTTTAGCGAGCTGTCATTGTTGTGCCCTGGCATGATTACGTCAGAAGGAAAGAAGATCGAACGATTCATCTGGGGATTGACCTCCCCAATTCAAGGAAATGTGATTGCTGCAAATCCTGAAACCTTCGACAGTGCCAAGAGGTTGGCCAAGAGACTGTACGACCACAACAACAAGAAGGGCGAGAAGCCAGCGGAAACTGAAGGAAAGAAAGAGAGTGACAACAAGAAAGGAAAGAACAACAAGAGAAAAGGACGACAAGGCTCGGAATCAACAAAGAAACAACAAACAGTGACAGTCAATGCTGCAACCACCCGAGTACCCTTCGCACCACATGCTCCAGCCTCAGCTAATCCAAGCACTCCCAAGCAGTATTCTGGGAATCTCCCGAAGTGCAACAAGTGCAATTACCATCATAATGGCGAATGCAAGGAAATGCAATGCACTAGTTGCAATCGGAAGGGTCACACGGCAAGGTATTGTAGGACCTATCCTCCCCAGAACCAACCACAAGGAAACAACAACAACAATAACCGCAAAAACAACAACAACAACAACAACACCAACAATAGCGGCAATAACATAGGATCAAGCCCCGCCTGCTATGGATGTGGAAAGACTGGGCATATCCGTCGTAACTGCCCCAACACCAACAACCCTGGGAACGGAGGAACAGGAAGGGTGCTAGCAATGGGTCAGGGAGAAGCGGTTCAGGATCCCGCTGTCGTTACTGGTACGTTTCTCCTAAACCACACTTATGCATGCATCCTATTTGATACCGGGGCGGAGCGAAGTTTCGTGAGTAATAAATTCAAACACTTATTAAAACAACAACCCCAGAAGCTTAATGAAACCTTCACGGTGGAAATGGCCAATGGGAAGACAGAATCCACTGGGGAAATCTACATCGGATGTACCCTGACCTTAAATCAGCACGTCTTTCAAATAAACTTAATGCCTGTTTCCATTAGGAGTTTTGATGTGATTATCGGCATGGATTGGTTAAGCCCCCACCATGCTGAAATTATGTGTCACGAGAAGGCCGTTCGCCTTCATCTCCCAAATCACGAAACCCTAGTTATTTACGGAGACAAACCCAACACGAACCTTCGCCTTATTTCGTGCTTTAAGGCACAAAAGTACCTACGAAAGAAGGACTTGACGTTCCTAGCTCATATCGTGGATAAGTCCAAGGAAGATATCAATATTCGAAACATCCCTGTGGCTTGCGATTTCCCGGATGTCTTTCCGGAGGATCTTCCGGGGATACCCCCAGAAAGACAAGTCGAGTTCCGAATTGATCTAGTGCCAGGAGCTACTCCCATTGCCAAATCACCCTACAGATTGGCTCCCGCGGAGATGCAAGAGTTGTCCAGTCAACTCAGCGAGCTTTTAGACAAAGGATTCATCCGACCCAGTTTCTCGTTCAAGACTCATCTTTTATTTTGATTTACCTTTTTGGTGTCTATTAAACTTCACAAAACACACTTGTATTAAATTATATTATTAATGCAATGGATGATGTTGTTGCTTTTTTACTACTATGCTTTGTTGTGATAGTGTACATGACGTCCTCCGCCCCCGAACGTTTCCGCCGTTCCGGTTTTGGGGTGTGACAGATTGGTATCATAGCATTGTTTATAGTGAATCGGGTATATCAACCCATAAAAGATATACAAACTATAAACACAATGGGATTGAAATACTCTGACTAAGAGTTTATACTTTTAAATAATAAAATATTTAACCAAGTATACATACCTGCATTCATGCTAAAATCAGTGTCACTAGGACAGAACAAAATTATTTCGACTGTTGGACAATACAATTAGACTTAGAGACATATAGTCAACCCTGGGAATGATATAGCCTGATCAACTATATTTTCCGAGGAGTGACTAGCATGTGCCTAAGAGTGGTTGTGAGGTTGCAACAAGTCTAAAAACTTACCAACACTACTACAATGACAACATTAGAACAGAACATAAACTTAAAATACTATAGGAGTATTTTGTGTTACTATAATTACTTATCTGAGAACTAAAAAGGTCTTTATTAGTATGTCAATAGTTGCAGAGTGGATACGCTAAGGCTATATGTAACTAGGATGTCATAGACTTAGAATCTGTGATCTTTGTTTTACTTCCTGTTCCTTGTTTGGTTGTGGGCTTAGAGTTAGGGTCACTTATTCGAAGGTCTATCCTGTCTTGGTTACATGTGACTGGTATGCACTATGCAAATGTTGAAGTAACTGATAAAGATCATCTTATAATTATCTAATTAGTATGACTATTAATTATTTCTTTACCCCTTTTCTCGCGTAGATAACATGGCTGGATTCCATCCCCACGGCGACCCGTACTTCCTTAACCAAGATAATGGAGGAGGGTTCGAAGCAAAGCCAGAAAATGATCACCCAATCCCTTTGGATGATCACCAGGCTGATGGCTTTTCTGATGGTTCGGACTCCGAGTCTGAGGTCAATAACCTACCCCCAGTGGCTCCTGTCCCAAATCCAAACCCTCGTCCGGCTTTTCAAGGCCCGACGCCTCCATGGGTGGAAAGCTTGGAGACATGGAGCCAAGAGCAGGATCAGCCCATGCTATTCAATGGGAACCGAAGCTTTTATGACCTGAGCGAAGGAGGCTCAACAGACAGAGTCTTGCCGATTCTGATCCGCAGAGTTGCTCGAAATGAAATTCAGGGCAGGACAGCTCTCCATCGAATCATGGAAGTTGACGCCAATGCGAGAATGTATACCATCCGTACCATTCATCTGGAAGATGCTCGTGAGAGATCTAGGGGAGACCACGAGGCCCTGCAACAAGAGCTAGCTGAAACTCGAGCTGAAGTCATAAAGCTCTGAGTATGCCAAAGGGTGTACGAAAGGCACCTGCTCGAGGTGGAGCGTCAGCTGGCTGAACTAAGGGCTCACCCGAGGGATAACCGTCACCAGTAGGAGATATTCTACCTTTCTTTCCTTGGTTGAAAGAATAGTCTTCCTATCTATGCTCCAAGTAGCACTTTTCTATCTAACCATCCCTGTACTTTAAGCACTTTCTAGTTAGGCCATATGCTGTTAAAACTTTTCTACTTCGGATATGATGTAAGACCTACTCCAAGGTCATTTTGTCCAAACTTATTACATCTTAAATATCAAGGATATTGACAGTCGGCTAATTTTTGTGCCAATCCTTGTTCAAATACTTTCATTCTACTATCATTAGAATTCTATCTAAACCTCACTTTCGTCAAATTATTGAGTTGTGGTAAATTAGCTCAAGGATCACTTCCAATTCTTGTCGAAGGTTGGATCATGTTATCCACCAACCAATGATAGCCTAGTTCAAAATAGCAATCGTCTAGTAACCATTCTACGAACTTACTTCAACTCTTTACCAGTACTGCATCATAGGGATGTAGGTCAAACCATCGAGAACAGTTTAACAAAACGAAAACTTTATCTTTACATGAATGAGTAGAATACATCTAGGACCGACCATAACCACTCACGAACTCCTTTTCTTGTCATAAAAGAGAATCATGTCGTCATCTAGAAATGGTCAGCCGAACGACAAAACCCCGATCCTTCGTATAGACGTTGCCACCTTCCAAGCAGCTGTCCTTGCACACTTCAACGCTGGTAACGCAACCATGGCTGTAAAAGGTGTTGACAGTTCAAATTGTTGTAACCATCCGGGAAATCAACAAAGGATAACTGTTACAAACACCCAAAGCCACAAATCTGAGGGTAAGAAACGAAGGCGTCAAGCCCAAAAGGAGCGCAAGCGATCTCAAAAATTTGCCACGCAACAGCAACAAGTGGCGACCCCTGCCACTTCAACACCGTTCAGACCGTATGAGGGAACACTCTCGAAGTGTAAAAAGTGTACTTTTCATCATAACGGAGTTTTCCGTGATTCGCAATGCATGAATTGCAAACGAATGGGGCACACTACTTGTGTCTGTATGGCGCCGGCACGAACCGCCTTCCAAGCCACTAGCATCGGGGTCAGCCCGGCTTGCTATGGTTGTGGTGAAATCGGACACTATAAAAGGAATTGTCCAAAAGAGAGGAACAACGAAAGCACTCACGTCCACATAACTCCGACCCGACACTTCCCTTCCACCACCGATGCTGGTGCAAGCCAGATTTCCCATTTATGCGGTGAGATAGGACATCTTAAGAAGGATTGTCCAATAACAAAGAACTCTGGCGCAGACGGGAAGATACTAAGGATCACTGCTGAAGGAGAGACTACTCCAGACCCACGTTGAAATTCTAGGGCGTTTCGTTATAATAGACTTATAAACTGTTAAAAACTAGTGCAACTCAAGTCATATCTTTTGCGAGATCCCGTCAGTCAAGGGACTCTCGTGCTGCGTGTACTTGCTTTTGTAGTATACCTTGTTCGCAGCAGCAGTCTTGTAAGATAAAACTAAAGTACTGAAACTCTGTCAAGTGCACCATTATGTTTTGTAACACCTTTATGATCTAGTCTAACGCCTTTTATTCCGAGTAGTCCGACATTATCATGTAACATGAGTCAATTCGATCCTCACAATGCCAGTCTCGTGCGAAAATCCTTTTCCCCGTAGTCGCCTTTCTAGCGAAGCCGTCATTCCAGAACTCCGAGATACTCATGCGAAGAGTATCTTATGTTTCGTATCCTTCCCGAAGAAACCTCCCCGGAATACTACTCGTACGGACGAAGACTGCTCAAGAATACGAGTGATCGCACTACTATGCGAATAAACTTAGGAACCAATCAAATGCCTTTCCCGCCGATCGAGACAAGAGATTCAGATAGAACAGAAGTACCTATCCTTTTTCCTTACTTTATGAGTAATCATAATTTCTTTTGGATCTTTCCGACATCTTTCCAGAAGAACTTTCAGGATTACCTCCATAACGTCAAGTCGAGTTCGGAATCGACTTAGTTCCAGGGGCTACCCCAGTAGCCAAATCGCCCTATCGTCTAGCACCTGTAGAGATGAAAGAACTGTCCGGTCAACTTAACGAACTGCTCAGCAAGGGCTTTATAAGACCAAGCTTTTCACCCTGGGGAGCTCCGGTCTTGTTCGTCAAGAAGAAAGACGGATCGTTTCGTATGTGCATCGACCACAGGGAGCTCAACAAGCTGACCGTCAAAAATCGTTACCCTCTGCCTCATATAGACAATTTGTTTGACCAACCTCAAGGGGCGAACTTCTTTTCAAAAATTGACCTAAGATTCGGGTATCACCAGTTACGGGTGTTAGGGGAGGATGTTCCGAAGATAGCCTTCCGAACTCGTTATGGACACTACGAATTCGTAGTGATGCCGTTCGGATTAACCAACGCGCCCGCAGTGTTCATAGATTTAATGAATAGGGTGTGTCGTCCTTACTTGGATCAGTTCGTCATCGTCTTCATCGATGACATACTTATCTACTCTCGTAGTAAGGAGGAGCATAGACAACATCTTCAACAAGTCTTGGAAACATTACGATCGGAGAAGCTCTATGCGAAGTTCTCGAAATGCGAATTTTGGATCCGAAGAGTCGAATTCCTAGGACACGTGGTTAGCGAAGAAGGAATACACGTGGACCCTTCCAAAATCAAAGCCATTGAGAGCTGGTCAGCACCGAAGACGCCTACAGAAATTCGTCAATTTCTAGGCCTCGCTGGCTACTATCGCAGGTTGATTCAGAACTTATCGCGGATTGCGAAACCTCTTACGACTTTGACCCAGAAGGGCGTGGCCTTTGACTGGAAAGAGAAGCAAAAGAAAGTGTTCCAAACGCGGAAACAAGCCTTATGCACCGCACCGATACTATCCCTCCCAGAAGGAATAGATGATTTTGTGGTCTATTGCGATGCATCCAAATAAAGGGCTCGGTTGCATTTTGATGCAACGAGGTAAGGTCATTGCCTATGCCTTCCGTCAACATAATACACTCGAACCCAACTATGTAACACACGATCTGGAGTTAGATATAGTGCAAATTGCTCCAAAGGTCCGGAGATCATTCGAGAAACGACAGAGAACATCGTTCAGATTCGTGAACGATTGAAAGCTACTAGAGATCGACAGAAACGCTACGCAGACAAACGAAGGAAACCGTTGGAATTCCAGGTGGGCGACCATGTTCTATTGAAGGTCTCACCCTGGAAGGGCTTGATACGCTTCGGGAAAGCGTGGAAAGCTAAATCCAAAGATACGTAGGGCCTTTCGAGATTCTCGCTAGAATCGGCCATGTAGCTTACAAACTCAACTTACCTCGCGAACTCAGTAGCATACATTCTACTTTCCACGTCTCAAACTTGAAAAAGTGTCTGTCCGACGAGACTCTTGTAATCCCACTCGACGAGATCGAGATCAACGAGAGCCTCAACTTCGTGGAAGAACCTGTAGGGATCATGGACCGAGAGGTCAAGCAAACGAATCAAAGTCGTACCCGATAGTGAAGGTTTGTTGGAACGACAAGCGAGGACCTGAATTCACTTGGGAGCGCGAGGATCAAATGAAATTGAAATATCCTCATCTTTTTACTTAGTTATTTGTAACTACTTATTTGCTTAAACTCTAATTTCGAGACGAAATTCTCTCTAACGGGGGGATGATGTGACATCCCGAAATTTCTATCTTGTACAGTCAATCAATTCAACCAAAGTCAGACTTGTTTGTGCTATCATTTAGCACTGTTTAGAGTCTATTTGAGTGTTCTAAGCCTAGTATATTCAAGAATCGGGTGTTAGGAAGTATCTGCTTGAATCCATTGTACCTAAATCAAGCTTAAACCCCATTATGAGGTGTTTATGGCCAAACCTTATGAGTTTGGGCCGTAAACTCATCCATGGCCATGAACTCATGCTTTAAGCATGATTTTACATCATTTTTCATCATTTCCTTCATTTCAAAGTCAAAGAACTCCCATTCTCTCTCAACTATCATCAAGATCTTCATCTTAATCTTCCAAAAATGTAAGAATTTCTTCCTTTGATTTGTTATTACAACACTTTATCTAGCACAACCCTTTGATTTCATCCATGAAATCATTCCATTTTGATAGATCTTCAAGTGTTCTTCATTTCACCAAGAACACACACTAGTGTTCTTGGACCTTAAACACCCTTACAAGCTTCTATATTGTAAGTACTCTTGCCTTATCTTGTTATATGCTTGAATCACTTAGTTTACACCTAGAAAACATCAAGAAAACAAGATCAAAAGGTGTTTACGGCCAAGGCAATCTCCTTGGGCCGTAAACCCTAATTAAGGGGGCAATATGAGCCCTAAACCCTTCCAAAGCCTTGGAACCAAGTCTAGAATACTTCCAAGAAAAGTATAGGACCTTAAACATCAAAAGAACCAAGAACAAATGGTGTTTACGGCCAAGGCAATCACCTTGAGCCGTAAACACTAGTTAGTGGTGCATATGTGCCACCATTCCTTCCTAAGGCTTAGACTTGAACATAGAACACTTCATTGTGATTTATAAGACCTTATACCAAAACTTGGTGCAAAATACCATGAGTTTACGGCCGTAAACTCATGAGTATTTACCCCTGGGCCGTAAACTCATGTGATGCCTCCATGTTGGCCATAAACTCTAAAGAGAGGTCATACTCCCCTTAGGTGCAACCCTTTAGTACTTATAGCATTTGAATTAAAGTTTTTTCCATGTCCTAGGGTGTCTTCACTTGCTTAATTAGTTGTTAATTGACTAATTAGATACATATATATGTCATTATATGTTAAATAGGATCCGTGTGTGTGCTCAAGTCTTCACTTGACACTTAGCATCCTATACCATCTGTTCATCCAAACCACTAACTACAGGTGAGTTCATACCCCTTAATCTATCTTTTAAATGATTTTAAATGCTTTTATGGGGGAATACAAGTTGAAACATTATAGTTATTATATCAATCACATGTGATTAATAACTATCAAACAAAGGATTTGCTATTCAATTAGCTGTTTTATCAAACAAAACTACTTCAAAATGTTTTTATCAAAGACTTTTACATGTTAAATACTTTCTATTCAAACTCTTTTAAACTTATATTTTGTCAAATGCATGTCTATATATATACAGTTATATAAGTAGGATTGAAAGGACTTAGGACTGATAGCTCGCCTTGCTTCCTGTTCCTTGTTTGGTTGTGGACTTAGGGTATCGGTTATTTGTCCAAAGGTTGTTTGAATCTTAGTTATATATTATGTGTATGTGTATAGATATAAAAGTTCCTTCATTCAGTTCGGTGCCTTTGAGTAGCAAAGATACACCAACATGTTCATATATACAACCAACATTACTAGTAAACTATAATAGGTATAGTTTAGGAAGTTACTAATACTATTACTAGAACAATGAAAAATACAATGAGTCAGTTCATACATGAGTCAATACATACTATAACGAGAAACAGATAGAGAATACTATGATGAGAAACAAACATAACATACTATGATGAGAAACAAACATAACATACTATGATGAGAAACAAACATAACATACTATGATGAGAAACAAACATAACATACTATAATGAGAAACAAACGTAACATACTATGATGAGAAACAAACAGAACATACTAGACATAGAGAACATACATTACACTAGTACATACAATACATATACAAGAACATTACAACATAAATGTGAGCCACGTAACGGGGCATGGCATCACCTGTCATGGCTCGTTTTGTATCCAGAGTCTCCTAGAAGGAGAGCGTTGAATTTGTGTATAGATCTATACTGGATTGACTATCCTACACCTTGCTACTCGCTACAGTGGGACTTGCAAGTCTATGGGTGCCAAAGTGCCAAATGTCATTTCTTCCGACGTCTTTCATCGTCGTGTTTTCAGTTGGTAGTATGGTACAGGCATATCACATGTTACTTTAAATAACAATTGGTTTAACGTAATTAGTACAGCAGTAGTTACTATAATACAACACTACAGTACTTTATTATTTCCCCATTGCATTCACATTATGATCTTTTCACATAAAAGGTAATGTAAAACTATATTTTTGGTTAATGATAGTCATACTTGGGAAAATACACTCTTTCACAAGAAACAATCATACAGGACATTTGATGCCTTGGTAGAAGGCTACGTTTAGTAGAAAATATAGGATTTTCTAGGAGATACAAACATTTACAAACTTATACATCAAACACTTATGATGAAACAAAGAATCGAGTATTGAATTAATCAGAGTATGAATTCAATTATGAATATGAAATTGAACACCAGATGTAAATATGATCTTGTTTCAGCTCAATTACGCTTTCGTATGTTTACAGAGTACAATAGACAAGTCTGTAAAAACTCTTATCTAACTCTAGTAAATATCCTTATTTATAGGGAACAGAAAGCGTACGAAAAATATACTAAGGCCTAGACACTTAAGCTTCGAATAAAAGTGCCCTAGTAAAATACATTACAAAACATTCGAAGAGTTCAAAATACATTTCGACTAATTACAACAATTCGACCCTTACAATCTCCCCCTTTGTAATCATAGTCGAAGTACTCAATTAGTAAGAAGCTGGATGGAATACAGCATCACTCTTCGAATCTCCGTGTACCAGGAGATAATCTTCTTCAGTTCTTTCTTATCTCCTTCATTGTTCTTCTTGCAATGATTCATACGAACAATTAAGTTTGTATATTGAGATGTTGAATATCTCTCCACTTCGCATGCCTGGAATAAGAACCGTTTAGCTTTTCCAGCTTTGTCTTTTCCTGCGAATACCATTCCAAAAGGCTTCAAGCAGATTTCACCATCAGCATAATTTTTCAATTCTGCTTGAGTCTTCGTCGGAGCCATCGGAGCTTTTACTTCCATTCCTTTGGCAGTAGCTAATTCCACATCTGTTAGTGCCAAGCACTCATAATAGTTTTCGATAAAAATCTTGATGTGAGCAACCCCAAGCTTGAATTCATCAGGTTCTGTGTTTTGAAGGTATGAAAATGATTTGTCTTTTAAAAGCAATGCAACTTGTATAAGATCATACAAGTTCATTAATGGAAAATCTGCAACAGTAAACTCACAAATATTTCCATTTGCCCTGGCAACCACATACTTGAAATTTTGGACTGTGTTTTCGAATACCACATCCTTTTTCATACTGATCACTTTCTTGATTTTAACCAATGACCACACTTCCTCAGGGGCTTTTGAAAGAACATCATGAAAACGAATTTTCATTTGTGTACCTTCATCCTTTTGTTTAAAATTTCCTTCAGCTTTGAACTGAGGCATGATGAACATCATTTCGTTTATTGGAAAATCCAGCTGGCTTGAATCAGTATTCGTAACCAAATAACTTTGTTTTGGTTTCTTCTCAAACGAATACATGTGATTATACGCTACCATAGCCTCGATTGTTTCGTAATTGTAGTGTTTGGATGGATCACCTTTGTTTATTCCCTTCGGATCACCAGCACGCTGAGCCATAATGCTTTGAATCATCCTTAGTTTTTCAATTTCAGCTTATGTTGCAGCCTTCTTTTCTTCTTTTGACTTTTCCACTACAATCGATTTCCCTTTATCTTTCAAAGATGGATTGTCAATTGCCTCTTTTGGTTTCGAACCACTCTCTCCAGTCTCTGTAGATTTACCAATTACAATTCCTTTCGAAATAGGTCTTGTAATAGGTAGCGTTGTAACGACTGTTGAAGTAACCATCCCAGCAGAAACCATAACTGGTTTTGTTGTTGGGATCTTTAAAGAAAAAACTTTTCCTACAACTTTCGCATCTTCACCACTAGTCTTCGATTCACTAGTTTTTCTTTCTCCTCCTTGCACCCCTGTGAAAACAGGTGGGGCATTTGTTGTTGGAAGAAGGCTTGATATGCGAAAGAGAGGAGCAAGTTGTTTGTTGAGAATGGCTTCGAATTGGATAAACTTTTGTGATAAAAATCCAGGAGTAATCAGGGAAGAAGAAACTGGCCTGTCAGAAATTTCTTTTAACTCCTTTAACAAAGTGATCACTTCCTGAAAGTTGTCACTTTCGGATGTTGAAAGTTGAGTTAGTTGTGGACTCAAATTTTCATACAACTTTACAAATCTTGTGATTGCATCACAAATGATATCAACCTTTTGATTCAGAGAAGCATAATCTTGTTGAAAATTTCCAATTTCCTTTTGCATGTCTTCGCGGAGTTCACGAATTTGCAAATTAACATCCTCCCTAACTTTCTTCACTTCCTGAACAAAAAGAACATGCCATTCTTTTGTGACATTCTTCAACTCTTTCACATCACTAGTAAACTTTGAATTTTGAGAATTGATCTGAAGTTCATTATTTTGATCATTATGATCAACTTTCTCCAAAATTCTTGATTCAGAGTCAGTAAGCATTCCAGATACTTTGCTCATAACTCTGGCTTCGAACATCTTCAACATAGTATCAACCTCCAAACTTGAAATAGATGAACCACCACCCAGATCAGCTTGAGATTGAATTATCGAATTCAACTTCTGATTCAGAATTTTAAATTGCTTCATGGTCATCAGCATATGATCTGGAAACTGCTCTTCTTCTTCATGAAATTCCAATTCTTCAAACGTGCCTCCAAACCCCTCAGTATCAGTTTCTGTCTCCATAAAAATGGGTTCTTGAACATTCGAAGTCGGTTTGGGTGTGTCAGTGGATTGAGAAGAAAAAATTGAAGTGAATGGTTGATTGATAATGTGTTCGAATGTAGGAGAATCAGTGGTTGATGTAATGGGAAAAGTGGATTGTGATAAAGAAACAATGCTTTCGAAAGGAGCAGAAGTAGATTGACTTTGATCTTCATTCTTCGCATCTCCATCACTCATATTGACATTTGCATCCGTATCAGATACGTTTGCAGGGATGCCTGAAGTTCGTACCGCCTCAGTAACTAACTTGGCAACCGAATCTTCGGGTGGTATGATGACTGTCTGCTCAGGAGTTGAACTTCCTGCGTGAGGAGTAAACTCTGGGGTTTCTAGAATTCTTTCCTCATCATCTTCTGTTGACTCAGTAGAAATCACGAGTTTTCGAGTCTTCTTCTTCTTCTTCTTGGACAAATGTTTTGCCATATCCTCAGCCCTTCGTTTCGTGGACACCGGAGAAACAGGTACTGGTACTTCTCTAATTAAAACACCTTGATGAGTGATTTGAGGTTTTCGAACCACTTTATGTATAGGAGACTTGATTTTATGGGTTGACTTCATTTTGATTCTTTGAAACATACCAGTCTTCGAAGGAATAACTACATTCTCTTGTGTTTCTTCAATAATAGGCTCAATCACTTGAGTTTCAGCAACAGACACTTCAACTGTTTCAGACTTCTTCTTTGGAGATTTCGAAGATTTTAACTCGGTTTCAGTCTTCTTCGTCTTCTTGGATTTCTTATCATCTCTTCCCAAGAGTATACATGTTTCGATTGTAGAATCAATGGTCTTCAAATATGCCACCAAGACAGAATTCGAAGGATCAACTCTTTTAAGCATTGCATCAGGAATACGAGCAACTGATGGAAAAACTTCAGCACTATCTGTGACATCCTTCGGATAGTGGTACGATTGAAAAATGGCTCTTTCTTCATCATTGGGTACCAAAATCCCTTCCTTGTTGTAAAAGTATTGCAAAATCAAGCTCCAGTATCTGGCACACGAAATACCATGAATAGCATTCGTGTGTTCTACACCCTTTTGGAATTCCTTCCATAATTGTGTAGAATAATCCACTTGAAGATCATAATAGATTCCAGCAACCATTGCATAAACTTCCATTCTTCCTTTATCAAGACCAACTGTTCTCCCAGTTAAACATCTTAGAAAGATTCCAAATAAGAAATTCCATAGTCGTGGAAGACCAGATTTCTTAAAATCACTGATCTTGGACAATGGAGGCTGATATCCCATCTCATTAAACATGTTAACGATTTGAGGGAATGTGAAAGCAACATATGGAGGTGAATTCTGAATTTCAAGAATTTGACAGAAGAGTTTCTTGGATAGCCTGACCTTTTTATCGTTCACCAGATGAAAAGTAATCGTATCAGAAGCTTTGTTGTAAGTAGCAGTTGATCCTGCTTGAGAAAGCCATGACATTGGAACAGAGAATGAACAGAACATCGCCTTAGACAAAACAGAGTTCTTCAAAGCAACGATTAGCATCTTCAATTCTTCCAGGTATTGAGAAACATCACCCTCCAAGTGATAGTTTGTTGCTTGAATCTTCATTATTGGTAATGAAGAGGCATCTTCAGTGGTATGAGAATCAACATGAACAGAAGTCGCCATTGTTAGGGTTTGAAGATTTTGATGATCAGAGAATTTGGGAATTTTGCTTTTTGATCGCGTAAACTGATAATGAACCCTTGAATCCCCTTTTATATGTAACCCTGAAGTTTGAATTTGAATCGAGATAGGTATTTAATGATATCCGACGTGGCACCTTGAAAATCGGACCATTACTTTGTAAAAGTAGCCATGCGTCAAAAAGTAGCTGTCACATCGCCTTGAAAAACGGACAGAATACCATACGTCATTTATAAACAGCCTGTCTTGTTATCCCCAAGAATATTGTAACCATCAGAACCCTTCGAATGGAAGCAAGGCTCTTTCACTTTTAGGATGAAAAGCGAAGTCATATGCCAGATGTTTGAAATCATCAGCCTGAGTTGGTATTACTCAGAACCTCAAGGATTTCGTGAGTGCAGTGTTCCAAAGAATGTAGACGAGAAACAAAGATAAGAAAATTTTGGTATATTGTGATGTCAAACAATTGACACAAAAGCAGATGAAATCCCGGGCAAAGATTACTTCACTAATCATTAAGAGAAATGATCAATAGCTTGTGTGGTTTCCCATGAATTACAATCGAATACTTGTTGATAAGTATCGAAGGGCTTCTTTTATAATGCTTCTTGGGTAGGAAAAAATTTTCGTTACATATCATCCTAAACATAAGGTGAGAAATTGTAACATAAATTACTTGTTTAACCAGTGTAGTCATTGACAAGTGTGTTTTGAAAAAATTTAAGTGACATGGATTTTCGAATGAAACTCACACGGAAATCATATTCAAGAAAAAAATTTATGCTGGATCTTGTTGGGTAACAAACATCATGGTTTTCGAATGTTTGATCAAGACCACTCATTTGAAATGAATATGATTTGGAGTTTCGAATTTTGGTACTGAAACAAATGTTTCGTGAAAATCTGGAACATTGTTCCCCGTCAATTCCTTAAAAGTGTAGTGAAAATTGGGTTTCACTTTCATCACGGTCTCATGATGTCAGATCATAAACACAGATTTTTGATATGTCTAAGTCTCGATGGGTTTGATCAGAGACCTCTCAGACATATGTCTTCGTGTGTGATCGTGTAAGAACTTTATGGGTGAAAAAGATTGATGTAAGACACGAAAAGTACCTCTGTTATTTTTGGACAAATCAGTAAACTCTTAACTCATTTTGAGAAGAGTCGGGTAGCTCAGAGACTAATGTGAATATAAGCCTGATTGGGAAGAAATTTTCGTATGAAAAATTTCATTAAGGCTTTCGTACACACACATTGAGTCATTTGAGGCTTTTGGACAACATGCAGCAGCATGCTTCTAGGGACAACTTAACTAGTTCAACTGATGAAAAATTTATCGATTCATACGAAAAATATACCTGACCCTAGAACTGCAAGCATAATCCACTCTGTATCTTCAAGATTATCTGCAACAAAATACTAAAAAGAAATAAAAACCAAAATATTTTTGTTGTTTTGAGTTTTCGAAAATAAAGACAGAACAAACGAAAATCTTTTTGGATTTTTGAATTTTCGAAAATTAAATGACAAAACAAATGAAAATCTTTTTGGATTTTTATATTTTCGAAAATTAAATGACAAAACAAACGAAAATCTTTTTGGATTTTTGTATTTTCGAAAATTAAATGACAAAACAAAAGAAAATCTTTTTGGATTTTTGAATTTTCGAAAATTGAAAATAAACTGTACTTATTGCAAAAATGCGAAATTTTATCATCCCCTTATAAGTAACAAATGTACGAATTCGAAGGGGTCGAAGCGTTGACTATGAACAGTAACCTCTGAATCAACCCTTAAAATAAGTGACAAATTTACGAATTCAAAGGGGTCGAAGCGTTGACTATGAACAGTAACCTCTGAATGCTGACGGATATTGCTTTGTCTTTCATTCAACGCCTCTGAATCATTCCTGATCATTCATCATTCTCCTTTTTCGCATGGAACAAAATTTCCATCGATCATTCCAAGTCCTTCTATTATTCTCACAAGGGATTTTTCATCTAAAGGTTTCGTGAAACTATCAGCTAACTGATCAGTTGTTTTCACGAAATGTACTTCAATATTCTCATCCTCCACGTGATCCTTGATGAAATGATAACGAAGTGCTATATGTTTAGTCTTCGAATACTGCACAGGATTATGACAAATTCTTATTGCACTTTGAGAATCACAATATAATGGAATCTTTTTCATATTGATTGCATAATCACGCAATTGACTTTGAATCCATATAATTTGTGAAGTGCAAGCAGCAGCAGCCACATATTCTGCTTTAGCTGTTGAAATGGATACACATGTTTGCTTTTTCGATTGCCAGCTCACCAATTTGCCATCTAAAAATTGACATCCACCACTTGTGCTTTTTCGATCAAGATTACACCCACCCAAGTCTGCATCCGAATATGCTTGTACAAAGAACCCAGTTTTCGAAGGATACCACAATCCTAACAAAATTGTTCCTTTAAGATAACGAAATATATTCTTCACAGCAGTGAGATGTGGTTCTCGTGGATTTGACTGATACCTAGCACAATTACACACAGAAAACATGATATCAGGTCTACTTGCTGTAAGATAAAGTAATGAACCAATCATGCTCCTATAAAGAGTAATGTCAACTGCAGGTTTATCTAACGAAGGAGTCAACTTTATGCCAGTCGCCATTGGAACTCGTAACTTTGTGCTATTCGTCAATCCAAACTTTTCTAGCAGATTCTTCGTATATTTTTCTTGATTAATAAAAATTCCTTCTCTGATTTGACGAATATTCAAACCAAGAAAATTATTGATTTTTCCCATCATGCTCATTTCGAACTTACTTTTCATCAAATCTTCGAATTCTCTAGATAAAGCAGGGTCAGTTGAGCCAAAAATAATATCATCAACATAAATTTGAACAAGCATTAGATGATTCCCAACTTTCTTTCGAAATAATGTGGGATCAACAGATCCTTGTTTAAATTTAAATTGTGTCAAAAATGAAGTAAGAGTTGCATACCATGATCGTGGTGCCTGTTTCAAACCATAAACTGCCTTATCTAAAATATAAACATGATCAGGAAATTCCTCATTAATAAAACCTGGGGGTTGTACCACATAAACAGTTTCTTCAAGCTCTCCATTTAGTAATGCATACTTCACGTCCATTTGATAAACATCAAAATCTTTGTGAGCTGCATAAGCCAGAAATATACGAAGAGCCTCAAGTCTTGCGACAGGGGCAAAAGTTTCTTCATAGTCGATTCCTTCTTGTTGTGAATATCCTTTTACAACAAGCTGGCTTTGTTTCGAACAATGTTTCCATCTTTGTCGGTTTTATTTTTGAAAATCCATTTTAACCCGACAATCGAAACATTTTCAGGTTTAGGAATTAATCTCCAAACCTTGTTTCGTTCAAATTCAGACAATTCAGATTGCATTGCAACAACCCAATCTGAGTGTTCCATTGCAACCTTGACTGTTTTTGGTTCAATTTTAGAGATGAAAACATTGAACATGCAAAATTCTTGATGAGTATTCAATACCTCATTCTTTGCACGAATTTGAGCTCTTGTTAAAACACCCTCTTGTGGATTCCCAATCACTTGATTCTTCGGATGATCTCTTGTCCATTTTTCCATTGGCGGATATGCTGGATCAAATTCCAAATGTGCATCTTCGTATATATCATCATTCTCTGAACCTGCAATCGAACAAACATCATCAAAATCATTATTATTCTCAATGTTTTCTAAATGCTCCCCTCAACAGTATGCTCCCCCTCAACATCAGCATTCACTCTTTCTTTCTCCCCCTCGAAAGAATGCTCTTCCTCATCTAAAGTATTCGAATCCAAGTGCTCCCCCTCCACTGGATTGTTTTGCATACTTTCGCCTTTCTCTGGAGAAGTTGATGTTGAATCGTCAGTAAGCTTCGTTAGGTCAGAAATATGATTATCATTTGCATTTATTTCAGCATTAACAGCATGATCTGAAATTCCAAAAATTAAATCATAATCAATATCTAAGGTTTGTGAGGATGCAAATTCATCTTGTATGTTTTTAAGAATAGGATGATTTTCAAACTGCAATGTAGTTTGTTTAGTGTAGTAATCATCAAATGTAAGATTAAAAGTTTCTTCAACTTTTCGTGTTCTTTTGTTCAACACACGATATGCGACTGAATTATGCGAATATCCCAAGAAAATCCCTTCATCTGCTTTATCTTGAAATTTCGTAAGATTATCCTTGAGATTCATAATGAAGCATCTGCATCCGAAAACATGAAAAAATTTGACGTTAGGTTTTCGATTGTTGAGAATTTCATATGGAGTAATGTTAAAACGACGATGAATGAAAGATCTGTTTTAAGTGAAACATGCGGTGGATACTGCTTCAGCCTAAAGGTATTGTGGAAGATTCGCATATGCCAACATAGTCATTGCCGCTTCGCATAGTGACCTATTTCTTCGTTCAACAACACCATTTTGTTGTGGTGTGTATGGAGATGAAAAGTTATGCGAAATTCCTTTGTCCACCAAAAATGAATCAAGGACATTGTTCTTAAATTCAGTTCCATGATAACTCTTAATTTTTCGAACAATCTTCTTCAATGTTGTTTCCATCTTTTTGATAAAGTCAATCATGATTTGTGCAACTTCGGATTTAAGCCTGAGAAAATAAACCCACGTAAATCTGGAAAAGTCATCAACAATAAATAGAATGTACCTTTTCTTGTTGAGAGTTGAAACAGTTGAAGGACCACACAAATCAATATGTAAGAGCTCCAAAGGTGCGATGATTTTCGAATCAATCGTAATTAGATGACCTTGTTTATGTTGCTTGCCAACTTCACAAGCTGCACATAAGGAATCATTGTCAAATTTAAGTACAAGTAAACCTCTGACCAAATCTTGTATCACTAGTTTATTGATGTTTCGAAAATTAAGATGAGAGAGTCTTCGATGCCAAAGCCAACTTAAGTCTGTTGTTGCTTTCGAAATAAGACATATAGCAGGTTTCCCTACTATCGGATTGATGTCCAAAGTGAACATGTCACCTTTCCTTTTGGATTTCAGTAACACTTCTTTTGTGTTGACATTCGAAATAACACTTCCTTCTTCGTTAAAAAGAACTTGATTGCCAGTGCCCACAACAAGTTGGGAAACACTTATCAAGTTATGTTGAAGACCTTCAACATATGCAACACGATTCACTGTGAATTGTCCATTCGTGATCTTCCCATATCCTTTGACTTGACATTTTTGATTGTTCCCAAACTTCACTACTCCAGCATTTTTGAGACTTCGAAAATCACGTAAATTTTCCTTCTTCCCAGTCATGTGACAAGAGCAACCACTATCAATGTACCACTTGTTATCATATTGCTCGTCACATAGTACCTACAATCAATGGAAAAATTTAGGTACCCAAGGGTTTTTGGGTCCTTGGAAATTAGATTTCAATTTCGAATGAAATGAAGAACTTTTAACCCAATCACAAACTTTGGTTTTGAGACTATCAATTAAGTTTACATCTTCATTTAAAGGAACTGAAACATAAGTTTTTGATGGTTTCGAATGTTTACTGACTTTACCCTTCGAATTCTGAGTTTGTGAATGAACATTCTTTGCTTTTATTACTGGTTTCCAAGCTTTGACTGAAATGTTCGAATCCTTAGAAGATGAATTGCCGTTTGATGAAGTATTCACATACTTCTCATATGCTTCGTGAATTTGCTCCTTTGAAAATGTATTCGACTGATACATCTTTCCTTTGCCTTCAAGCCAATGATCAATGTTCTTCCTTGAAGTCATTCCTTTTTCTCGTGAAATTTTCATAGTTTCTTTATTCGTTTGATTTGGAAATTTTGGCTTTTTAGGAACAAAATCAACTTTTGGATTTGTTATAAAAGATTGAGCATATGATGTATCAACTGTTGATTTAAAATGTTGACGTTGAAAGAATTTTTGATTTTGATTTGATTTATTTGAAAATGTTCTTGAATTGTTAGTTTCTGAAACTTTCGAAAACCTTGGTTGTTTATTTACTTCAGACCTTGAATGATTTGATTGTGATGAACGTTGATTATTTGTTGAAAAAGATGAATTTTTAGCTTTGAAAACATTTTTGGTTGATTGTGATTCAGACATCTTTTGAGACTCAACATTTTGCCAAAATATTTTCTTTCTTGCTTGTCTTTTTGAAATGTTGTTTTCCTTCGAAAATTTGTCAATTTGATCTTTGAATTCCTTGGAGTTTAGTTTGACAGCTTTTTCACTTTCCTTTTCAACTTGTTTTGAATTCTCTTTTTCAATTTTTGATTTTTCAACCTATTTTCTTTGTGGTTTCTGACGTTGGAACACATACGAATTCTTTGTTAAGTTGTTTTCAACTGTGCTTTGATTTGCGAAAAAACCTTCATCAGTTGTTTTTGAATTATCCTCTTCAACTAACTTCTTTAATTCTTGTTTGATTTTCTCAACATTTCCAGTAGTTACGAAAACTTTATTTGGAAAAATGACATCATCTGTACACTTGAAATTTGGATAAACCACTGTATTCGTTTCAAGATAGTGTTCACCTTTTTCATTCATCACTTTTTCGAACTTTTGTGTATCACCATACACTTGATCAACCACTATTCGAGGAGTTTCTTCTTCCTTTGAAGATTTCTTTTCCTTCGAAATTTTCTCTTCATCTTCATCATCACTATCATCAGTTTGACTGTCTTTGAGATCTATGAAGTTCATATCACAAACTTTCGAAGTTGAGGGTATATCAGTTTTATTTTCAACCATCAAATCCTTAACTTTTTCTTTCCCTTTAGATGTTGATGCAACATTAACAACAGACAACTAAGAACAATCAACATCTTCAAGCTCACTAATTTCACTAATATTGTCAGAATTATCTTCAATATCAGCAAAATTAGATTGAGAATCAGATGTTGAATTCTCAGTCTTTTTCAAAATTTGAATTTGTTCAGATTTAGTCAAAGTATCATTCACGATGTTAACTAATTCATTTGCATCAAGACATTCATCAATTTTGACAATTCCATATTTATATCTATCATCAGGAACTTTGTCAAAATCAGCTATTATTTGCTCACAATCATACGAAATATTATCTACCTTAGCTCTTTCGAATGCTAGAAAAGGTAGTAATTTTCTATGTTGCTCTTTACTTATGTCACATGAATGATGTAAATCAGTTAATTTGCCATAAAGTCTTTTCGCAGAATTACAATAAATGTTTATTTGTGCTAGCAAAAGTTTGACTTCACTCGTTAAAGTATCCCTATCACACATAATATTTGTTATTTGTAATTCCAAACATTCAATTTTGCTTATTTTCATATCTAATCACTTTTTGGTCTCTAACAACTCCATTAACAACTTGTTGGCCTCATTACTAGCAGACACAACAATTGAATCAAAATAAGTAACCGTCTCATCAAAAGATATTAGTTCAGAATCATAAGCATGTGTAGGAATATTGAAAGATTCGAGAATTTTACGTACATTTGTTGTCATTGGAGATTTGTCTGCTGCTTTGGATACGAAGCATCGTCCTTTCACTTCGAATTCCTCATCATCTGAGTCCTCCTCCATTTTCGCATACATCGCTCCATGTGTTGGATTTCTCATTTCTTCATCGTCTGATCCGGATGACCAGATTTGATAAGTTCCATCTTCATCCTCATGTGCACCCTTTGCAACCAATGACAAATTCTTGGCTTTCGCACGAACCTCCTCAAGCCTCTCTGCATAATACGCCTCATCCTTGACTTTATTTTTCCTCTCATCCTTCTTTCGAAGCATACAGTCATTCGCAAGATGATTCGCACTGTTGCAATAATGACAATCTATTCCAGCATCACCTTTCAGCTTTTTCTCAATTTTTCCTTCAGACACTTTCGAATCTTTCTTCTCAACTTTCTTTTTCTCCTCATCAGCAGTTTTACTCACAGCACTTCCTTTTACCTCAGCAAGCTTAGTTTTCGGATTGAACGGTTTTTTGAAAAACTTCTTAACACGATTATTCGAGTAAAAAGCTATTGCCTCATCATCCGAATTCATGATGAATCCTTCTTCTTCCTCAGAATCATCATTTTCTGCTTCTTTCTCAGATATCTTTGATACAAGTGTCATTGGACCTCCCAAATTCAGCCTCGTCTCCTCAGCAATTTCATTTACCTCATTTTCGTGTGTCTTCAACTGATTGTACAAATCATTGAGAGTTGATGTATCAAAACTTTGTTGATTCTTCACCATCATACTTACGCTTCTCCATTCTTTTCGAAGACCCATCACAAAATGGAGATTGAATTCCATTGAAGTCCTGGTAATTCCATAGCGATTACAACGATAGATTAGCTCATTCAGTCGATCATAGTAGACTTCGATTGTTTCACCTTCTTTTTGTCTGAAATCTTTCAGCTCAACCAAACACTGTTTGACTGAATTGATTTTCGTCTTCTCACTTCCTTGAAACTTATCTTTCAGATTGTTCCAGACCTCCTTTGCAGTTGTACAACTCCTAACGTAATTGTACACAACTAGAGGTAAAGCACCTCGCAGTTCCCTCATACACCTTTTCTCCAGTTTCTTCAGACGATCAGATTGATTATCAACTCCAGAATTTGTAGAAGATGATCCAATTGGTTGAACATTCACTGGAACATTGACATTTCCAGTGATACATGACCATAATTCTTCATCAAGACCATTCAGATAATCCTGCATACGATCAGCCCACTGATCATAATATTCAGGGATTAGCATTGAAATTTTGGTTAATGAACCTAACAGATGAGAAAATGAGGTCATCGAATTGAGATTGAAACTCGCTATTGTTGTACGGAAGATGATTTTGAGAAGTTTGAAAAGATTTGAGAATTTGAAAACAAACTAGATGAATCAAATCGAAATGATGAGAATAACACTTGATTCAACAATTCAAATGCAGAATCGAATCACAGACTAAGATCTAGACAAATTTTTTCACTTTCAAAAAGTGCGGAAACTTTTGAATTAAAAAGCTGATTCAAAAACCTTTTGAACAGCGTGAAAATCATATCAGAGATATGATTCCTGCTCTGATACCAATTGATGAAACAAAGAATCGAGTATTGAACTAATCAGAGTATGAATTCAAGTATGAATATGAAATTGAACACAGGATGTAAATATGATCTTGTTTCAGCTCAATTACACTTTCGTATGTTTACAGAGTACAATAGACAAGTCTGTAAAAACTCTTATCTAACTTTAGTAAATATCCCTATTTATAGGGAACAGAAAGCGTACAAAAAATATACTAAGGCCTAGACACTTAAGCTTCGAATAAAAGCGCCCTAGTAAAATACATTACAAACATTCGAAGAGTTCAAAATACATTTCGACTAATTACAACAATTCGACCCTTACAACTTAAAAACATTTTCATACAAAGAATGACACTAAAATACTTATGATCCCACCAGCTTTAAAGCTGATAAACTCTTTCAAAATAACTTGTATTCTCAGGTCATCAGTAGACAGGTACCGATGCCAGGTTTTGAGAAGATGGAGCTCGTTCAAGACTCATCTTTTATTTTGATTTACCTTTTTGGTGTCTATTAAACTTCACAAAACACACTTGTATTAAATTATATTATTAATGCAATGGATGATGTTGTTGCTTGTTTACTACTATGCTTTGTTGTGATACTGTACATGACGTCCTCCGCCCCCGAACGTTTCCGCCGTTCCGGTTTTGGGGTGTGACATGAAATTAGCATGAGAACAGCAGTAGCAGTAGAAGGGACTTGGTGGAGTCAAGGCAGTTCTTGAGGAAAGTACGGATAGATGTGGAAGGTATTATGGGCTCGTACTATTGAAAGCAGAGGAGTCGTAACCGAATCAAGGAAGGCTGAGATGAAACCAGGAAACTTGTAGTTTGTGTGTGATCCCTCGATAGTGATGAGTATTTTGATGGTTGTTATGATATGTTGCAGCATGGTGACGTTACGTGGTAGACCAGTTGGCTATTCAAGTGTTGGTGAGGGATCAGGCTTGGGATCTAGAGTCGGGCATCTGGATGAGCAGATGAGAGAGTTTATTTCAGCTGAGATTACGCGTAGTATTTTAGACTAGGCTCCTATGATCTTTGGTACGGTCAAGGAGGGCATTTTGGAGATTTTGGATGAGAGGTTGGGTGCGTTCCGCACCGAGATGGTGGCCAAGATGGGGGGTGCACATTGACATTCAGGGAGTTCAGAGCCTGTGAAGCTCCAGACTATCACGGGGCTAAGGACCCCATTGCTAGTAGCTGGTGGTTGGCAGATGTCGCCAACGCCTTTCGTTCGAGACGGTGTCCCGAGGGGGACAAGGTCCGACTCGCCTCCTGTCTTCTGATGAACAGAGCACGTGATTGGTGGGAGGAGGTTGGACATGCTATTTGGGATGATGTCGCGTTGAACGCGATGACATGGCTGACTTCTCAGCCAGGTTCAGGGCCGAGTTTGCACCAGTTATTGAGATGTAGCACTTAGCACGGAGTTCCATGACCTCCAGCAGACTACAGAGACGGTGGCGGAGATCACCGCTAAGTTCAGGGAGAGGGCCCTTCTTGTTCCGCAGTATGTAGCAGACAAGGAGATGAAGAAGGACCGATATCACGAGATGCTGAGAAGCAACATCAGGCAGTTTGTGAGCCGGTCCAGCTGCAGGACACTGGAGGATATGATCGCTCGAGCTAGGGAGAAGGAGATCGACTTAGAGGCGGACAGGAAAAGGAAGCTGGACGAGGTTCAGACATCAGCGGGATCGGGCAAGAGGCCCAAGACGTCAGATTCTAGATCGAGAGGTCATCGGGACCGTAGCCGATGTGGCAAGTGCGGCAGGACACACTAGGGTGCGTGTAGGAGCGGTAGTGCTGGTGATTTTGGTTGCTTCAAGTGCGGTTGGATCGGTCACTATAGCAGGGATTGTACTGCTACCACCACCCAGGGATCAGACCTGATCTGCTTTCATTGCAGTCAGAGGGGCCACAAGAAGGCCCAATGTCTGAGTTTGGATGCAACGGGACAGGTGATGGCACCTGCCCCTGGGACATTGAGGATCACCGACGGCTGTCAGGGTCGGGCATAGGCGCCTGTAGCGAGGAGCAGGGCTTTCCAGTTTACTACAGAGGAGACACGAGCAGCTTCCAATGTTGCAGGTGCGTATCTTTTGCTTTCCTATCAGTTTTTATGTATGATTTTATTGCTATTGTCTCGCATCCATATGAGTAATTGTATCTTGGAGTTATACTTCTTGCTTAGGTTCGGGTTATATGTCATTTGCATACCATGAGTCTTAGAGTAGTAGTGTGAAGCCGTCTCCTTATATAGTGGGTTATCAGGATGCGGTAGCTGTAGCAAGTGTGATTGGAACCCAGGAAGTGTTCTGACAGTCTTCAAAAGTCTTACTGCTTTAGTGTTGGTTAGTTTTGGGAACACTAACAGTGGTAAGCGTTGGTTGTCAGCAATATTGATCACGGGATAATACGAAGGATTGGGAATCCTTCCAGCCTAGTGTGTTGTAAGATGTTAGTTGAATCAAAGTCGGGGACAATTCTCCAAGGTTTCAGGAACAGAAGGAAGTGTGAATTTAGGATGAGTTCGCATTCTCGTCGGGAAGGAGGGCGGCCCAAGTGGCTGATTGGTTTGAAAGGTATGTGAGTTGGGAGTTTGGGAAACTTCCCAACATAGGGTTCGAGTCTTTTTGGTGTTCGATATTTGGCTTTGGGGACCAGGTTGAGGAAATTCCCATCAGGACGGGAGTTCAGCCAGGATGTTAGGTCGTGTGCATGAACGACGTGGAAAGTGCTGTAAGACTATGGGATATATGTAGCATTCACCAGCAGCCAGACAGTATGGAAAGTGTTGTAAGACTGAGGGATAGTCGTAGCATTCACTAGCAGCTAGACAGCGTAGAAATGTTATAAGACTGCGGGATAGTCACAGCATTCATTAACGGCCAGATAGCGGAGTGTGGGCGGGGGCCCGTATCTCCTAGTTAGCGAGGGTGGGCGAGGCCCGTATCTCCTAGTCAGCATGATCAAAATTAGGAAAGGGTATGTAGATAGGATTCGAGGTGGATTTATATCTGCGTAGCCCTAGATAGGTGAGACCTGGGGGCAAGGCCACTCCGTAGTATGGTTTGGGTGAGACCCGTGGGCGAGGCCTGTGCGATCATAGCTAGTTGTGCGGTGCAGTAAAAATCCAGCCTATAAAAGGCAGCAACCCGTCATTCGACATTCACACCTTCCCAACATTTCTCTCTCGATTTTGGCCGAAAATTTCCTTAGTTTTTAAGATTCTAACTAAGCTCTGGGGTCCCTAAGTGCCCCGCATTAGTAGCTATCAGGCCAAAGTTCTGCCGGTGCAATTTCCAGACTTTTGTCTGGAAAATCTTTGTAAGTTAAACTACACTTATATCGCTTTCAGTGTAACTTATATTTATATTCATAGTCGTTATGAATTTATAAATAAGATTTATCAGTGATTCCAAGTCAAAATGTTTATTGATCTACATACGGGGATGATGTCTAGGTTGGATTTAGTGAGGTGTTTAAAATGGGATTTCCAAACAGTATACTCTGTATACCAAACAAACCCTACTTTCGATATGATCCTACCGGGTTGTTCCTTACTTGATAGATCTTGATGTAGAAATTGGGATTAGTGAGGAATATAGACTATCATTAGTCGCCGGGAATATAGGACTAAGACATAATGATATGAACCTAGGTCACATCAAAGGAAAAGCTAAGTGTTGAAGCGAAGCGCTGCCCACATTTCCAATCATTCACTTTAACAAGTGAGTGCATACTTACTTTCATCTTACACATAGATATAAAGTATTTAGATAATTGAATGTTATATGTGCTTATATGCAAAGATGTTCTGTTTTAGATGAAATGTTATAAAGATAGATTTTATATGATTTATACTAGGTATTTTCATGAATATAATACATTGGGTAATGAAGGGTAATGAGATATTAGAATGATAAGATGCCATAGTATGATGAAAGTTAAGATGTCATAGTATGAAGAGAGACGAAACTGATAAGATGTCATAGTATGATGAAAATGACAATAGGATGTCATGACTTTAATAACACTAGTGCACTAATGATGTAGAAATGGTACTAGTATACCAACGATGTAGGAATGGTACTAGTGTACCAATGATGTAGTCATCTAACATAGTATAGATGACGACCGCTAGACTATTCAAGACAATCTCGTGGAACACAGGCAGGTTTATAACATGTAGGTGATGGGCTTTGTGCCCATTTGATGTACTATACTTCCTACTGACACGTATTGCGGAGAAATTCCTGAAACAGTACTGTCGGCAATGATGATTAAGATGATCGTTAGCACAAATCCTTAGGAATGAAAATAGAAAGAATCATACTGACATGTATTGCGGAGAAATTTCTGAAACAATATTGTCAACAACCTAGTGATGGCCCTTAGGATAAATCCTTATGGATGAAATAAGAAGAAAACGGGGATGGGTAATTGGGTTAATTGTTTGATATGAAATAGATAATTAAACAAATTAACTATATTATTATGGGTTGAAAACCCTATGTACTCATAAGGTTTCCCAACCTGACTTACTTAGTTTCTTTGTATCACAGGAAGCAGTACAAAGATAATGATGTTCGGACCTGATGAGAGATTAAAGGAAATGTAGACCATTAGATATTGTAAGTCCAGTAGTAATTATGTTTATGCTTATGCTTCTTGTATCAGTTATAACATCCCAAAGTTTTTAATAATCAATGAAAAACATTTCTCCGGAAATACTTTTATGGGACAAATTTCGCATTTATCAATAAACTTTGTTTTTAAAATAAGCATATATAAAAATGTTATTTTCTGACCGGGAAATGGGGATGTCACATTTCGCGACAAGCAACATGGATTGTGTTTCTCAAACAATTTACTTTCACCATACGACATAAATAGGGGAAATCAAACGAAGTAGCAAATGCTCTTAGTCAGTGTCATTGCCTTGTCACTACTATGCATGTAAGTGTGTCAAGGTTTGCTTCTTTTGTAGAATTGTACTCCACAAACCCATTTTTCACTTAGGTCCTTTGTGATATAGAACACCTTTGTTATGTAAAACAGGGTGTGCGCTCGGATTTTACTATGCACGATGGGCTTCTCTTTAAGGGTGTGCAGCTTTTGTGTTCCTGATTGTAGTCTACGGCTTTGTCTCATTCAAGAATTACATTCAAAGGGTCATATGGAGTGTGATCGGACCCTTCATTTTTTTTTTGCACATTCGTATTTTTTGTCGTCCTTGCGCAAAGATGTTGAACGCTTTGTGGGGTGATGTCGTGCTTGTCAATTGGCTAAGTGTCATCCTTCCAACGTTGGGTTGTATCTTCCTCTTCCTCTTCCGACACAACCTTGGACAATATGAGTGTGGATTTTCTTTTGGGCTTGCCAATAACACAAACAGGCTTTGATTCGATATTTGTGGTGGTCGATCATTTCTCGAAAATGGCTCACTTTATTCCTTGTAAGCGGACAACAAATGTAGTTACAGTGGCTTAGTTATTCTTCAAGGAATTTTGCTGTCTTCACAGCTACTTCCATTGTGTCTAACAGATATACATACCCATTTCCTAGGCCATATTTGGCGATTGGTGTGGAAACTGTTGCACACTAATCTCGATATGAGCACGACATATCATCCACATCAGACTCAAGGTTACTAACAAAGCTTTGGATAATATATTAAGCGGTCTAGTTAAGGATAACATCAACACATGGGAAATGAAACTAGCAGAAGTTGAGTTGTTCACAATCATGCTACTAACCAGAGTTTGGGAATATGTTTGTTTCAAGTGCTATACATGCTCATTCAACTTTGCTAGATCAGACCCGTATACATGGAACTACCATTGATTTCGTCTTTGCATTTCAAAATGTTCATTCGAGCATCGACTCATCTTCAACAATCGTCCCTAGCCTATGAAGTACAGTTCATAAGCACTGCAAAGAGACAAGTCCAAATTCAAAGGCGGAGCTTCTCTTACCCAAGGAGACATGATGCTATGTATTTTCTTGTCAAAGACGTTTCCAGTTTTTTTCTTATCTAATTGGTTATTAGTTTTATTGTTACTCCAAGTTTATCTTTGGGTGTTTTGAACTCAGTGTTTTTTTTTTCTATCCTTATCACTGAGAAGTTAGAACCTATATATTCAATCCTTAAGGTTTCCAGTTTTTTTCTTATCTAATTGGTTATTAGTTTTATTGTTACTCCAAGTTTATCTTTGGGTGTTTTGAACTCGTGTTTTTTTTTTCTATCCTTATCACTGAGAAGTTAGAACCTATATATTCAATCCTTAAGTTGTAAAGGTCGATAGTTACTTTCATCAAGTCTTTTCAAAGCAACTCTTAAACCCTTGGCTCTCAATCTTCTCTTGACAAACAGACCTCTGTGGAGAGTTTTCTTGCTCTATATTCTTCGAATCAGCAAGCACCAGGTTTGGCTACAATTAGGGGTGTTCGTTTGGATGGATCGGTTTGATCCGATCCAATAAAGTGAATCCAAATTAATTTCGGTATTCAAAACATGCATCCGAATAGTCCAAACTAAATTCAAATCCGATCCGATCCGATCCAATTACAATTCGGTTGGATCGGTTTTTATAATTCGGTTTTCAAAAACCAAAAATTTTAAAATGACATATAATTATAATATTACCCAATTTTACACAAGAAATAAAAACAAATTATTTAGTTGTGATTTGAAATTTACAAACAACTATTAAGAATATATATTGTAGTTAATTATTTTATAGATAGAAAACTTTTAAGAGAAAATGCATATTAATGTTTTTTTATCGGGTGAAATGTTTTTTAACCTATTTGAAAAAATAAATTACATAATTAATAAATAACTATAGATATAATAAATAATAAATGTTTATTCGGTTTTTTTGAACTATTCGGTTCTTATTTTATAAACCAAAACCAATCCGAAATCCAAAATAATAATTCGGTTTCGTTGAAAACCAATCCAAAAATCCAAAAATCTGAACCAAATAGTCCAATCCAAATTACCCAATTGGACAATTCGGTTTTATCCAAATAGTGAACAGTCCTGGCTACAATTGTACAACACCAATCCGGTTTAGCATTTATTCCGACTTTAATTCACCTCCAAATTGATTACTAGTTTTTTGAGCAAACACCCCAACTACATGACTTTTCTACACATGAATTTTCCTTACAAATTCATTCTTTTGGAATAATGTTATTCTTCTTATTCTTTAAGGCTTTGATATATGTTTTGTTAAAACCTTAAAACTAACTAAAACCCTTTTTCCTCGTTTGTCTGTTGATTCATCATTCAAGTTAAATCCAATCCTGTCCAACTAAATGCAACAAAAACACAGCCTGCCTAAACAAGGATTCAGAATAAAAAGTAAAAACAAGGATGAGATCCAACCTCGTTAAAAGTAATCATTATCAAACAACAATTAACCTACGAGTGTACAACATTCATCATATCTTCTCGCCCACGAAACCTCATACATTATGCCCCAAGTAAAAAGACAGAAAGACCCCTGTAGGGAGAAAATAAAACTAGAATTTGAAATCCTTTTTCTTCGATTTGCTGTCCTTTTCTTGCATCTTTCGCTTCCTCTTCTTTTCATTCTGCAATTTATATATTCATCCAAGTCAGAACAAGAAAGATGAAAAAAAAAAAAATTATGTATCCATGAAGGCATGAATAAATTAGAGTTAAAACTACATAAATCGTGCATGTAAAGTAACGCTTAAAATGACTATTTTGCCTTTATATGATTTCTTTTTAATGTTCCTTTTTGTTCTTTATAGTTTCATTACATATTGACTAAAATGCTTATGCTTACCCAATATATACATGAAAGCATAAAGAAGTAAAACCTACATAAATCATCCATGTGGCTATCTAAATATTACAAATTTGTCCCCAAGTATTTGTAACCCTTCTTGTCCCTGGCTGACCTAAAATGACAATTTTACCCTTTCCTGATTTTTAATAAACTTTTTGCTTTTGATAATTTCATTAAAATGAATAATAAGGTTAGGCACAAAAAGAGTACAAACTACATAGATTGCCCCTGTAGTTATCCAAAAACTATGGATTTGGTACTCATCTTTGAAATGACTATTCTACCCATAAACTATTTTATTTTAATGTTAAATAATTTATTAAAATGAGTATATATATATATATATATATATGGTTACACACCTCTGCAACCATATCACTGAAGTCCTCCTTTTGACTACGAAGCTTCTCTTCCTCTCGGGCTTCCTCGTATCTGACAACCACAACAAAAGCATTTTTTACATAATGATTCTCAATTTTATATATCGTCTTGTGAAAATGACGTAAATACCCTCCTCAATTGAAAAAAAAAAAAGTTGAGGCCATGAATATTCAACACTTACTTGGCAGGCAAAACGTTATCCATGAGCTCCAACTCTTCGGGCTGTAAAGAGACATCAACCCTATCTGTTTTCTGACCTCTAAGCAAATCAACCTGTTTTAAAAAAGAATGATTTTTAATTAATAAAAAAAATCATGAGCACCACAAAAATATAAAAGTAGAAATTAAAGTACACATACCCTTTTACCAGATGGCTTATCTTGAGGTGCACCTCCTATAACATACCTGCAACCAAAATCAAAAAGATCTTATTCCAAAAATTACCTTTGAACATATAAATGCATTATATTGATTATTGAAGTAGGAAAAAAAAAAAAAAAAGAAGTAGATTGCATACGTATGTGTAGTTCCAAGCAAAGTTCCTGGGGCTATCTTCTCTTCTTTTTCCTCCAGCACCTTTACCAAATCAAACAACATAAATGATAAAAGTAAAACCACTGGATATATATTATTTAAATATATATAAAAACATTTATATTATATATATATATATATATATATATATATATATATATATATATATATATATATAAGCATGAAAAGAGAAAGCTACCTGATACAGAGGTTTCTCGGGTTCTTTCCTTTGCTGTTTTCGGAGATCAATAACATCTGGAGTTTCAACACCAGTTGGGGTACTGAGGAGAAATAAAAAAAAATAAAAAAAAATAAAAAAATGAATCAGTTTAATTACACATCAAATGTAATTATTATAAATATAATAATGATGATAATAAAAAGGTAGTTAGAAAAGAAAGAGAAAATAAGACCTTGAAAGGCTATCAACTGACTGAATGCCATCTTCCAAATCCTCTTCCTCATATTGCTCTTCCACTTCCTCTTCTTCCTCTTCCTCCTCTTCTTCCTCTAAATCACCCCAATGTTTTGTCTTATCCACTGGCTCTTCCTATAATAATTTTATGATAATATATTATATTAACTTAATTTATTACAAAATACAAAATATACAGAATAGATTGCACCTTTTTACCTATATTCAACTTGTTATTGATATTATTTTATAAGAAAAGGTAAAAATGTTTTTGTGAAACAGATTTAATCATACACAGAAAACAAAAATGGTAACCAAATATTATTTGCAAGTTTTTCTTTTCATTTTAGGGTTTTATGCAGAAAAGTCCCATTATTTTGGGAAAAATTTTAATAAAGTCCTAACTTTTTTTTGAACAGAAAAGTCCCGATTATTTAAACTTACGCGATAATCTGTCATTTCCTGTAAAAATAAAAATAAGGACTTTTTCGTGCAAAATATTAAATAATCGGGACTTTTATGTTAAAAAAAACACATTTAGGATTTTATCAAAATAATGACTTTTCTGCATACATTTTAATTAAGATTCTAGAAAAAAAAAACTTTAGATGAAATTTTTATTTTCAGATTTTTCATTATAAACATAGGTAAATAATTGCTTCCCTTGTAAATACTTGTCTTGTGTTTATGATTTAATATAAAAATATACAGGTTAGGTGGGAGTGAGAGTGGGACCCATTCATAGTATATGAGTAGTGTAGATAGGTTTATAAATTTTAAAGGTTGTTTATGTGTTGCTGATGTGGCATGAGATGTGAGTAGGAGTACCTCATAGTTGGGCAATTCTTCTTGTTGTCCAAAAACATCACCATAAACAGGGCGCCCAAACTTAAACCAATAAAAAAAAAAGTTATATATAAAAAAAGAAGCTAAGAAAATGAATAAATAAATAAATAAATAAACCTACCTCATCAACAGGTGGCTTACCCCAGCCTCCAGGATGATAACCAAAGCTGGCTCCAGGTGGAATAGGAGCATTCAAACCAGGAATTTTTAAATGTGGATAAGAAGGTGGAGGGCCATATCTCTGCATATTATAAATTATGAAAAAGAAAAATAATAAAAAAAGAAAAGGCAAAAGAGGTTTATTTATAATTTATTTACCTGCATGTTAATAAGCCATGGAGGAGGAGCACCTTCTGGCATGCCTAAAGCTTCTTTTAGTTCATGTGATAAGGTTCCTGGTTTCATCTCTCTAAGTTTTACCTGTATAATTAATTAAACATGTGAGAAAATCAAATGGATAAAAACATTTTTTATAACTCAAGATATTATATTATTAATAATTATATTACCTCAAACTCTTTTCCTTCATGATAAAGGTCACCATGTGATGTCAACTTTGGTTTAGTTTGGTATTTGAAGAAAGCATCATGAAGTACCTGCATATTGTATAATAATTAGCAAAAGGAATCATTGAGGAAATTATAATTTTTAGTAATAATAAAAATAAAAAAATGAAAACCTGATAATCAATGTCCATTTTTCCCATTTTGGGTTGCATTCGCTCACGTTGCTTCTGTTTAAGCTTCTTATTGTCTTCCTTTTCAATGTAAGCCTGTCAAAAGATTCAAAGAAAGCAGTTGAGAAAATTCAAAAATTAACTAAATGAATAAAAAACACAAAGTATACTTTTGGCTCTAATCTAGAGATTTATTAGAATAAATGAGCTTTTATAAAATTAAAAATTAAACAAAACGAAGATCATTAAAATTCAAATAAGGTTAGGTTATAATAAAGAACACATATTCTACTTATGCTTAAAAAATAATACTGAAATCTAATAAAACCAAGATGGAATTGTTCTTTTTGCAAGTATATATATGTAACTGAGTTTTGTTTTTATATATTACAACATATACATAACGAGGGTACTTCGGAAATTTACTAAAAAAGAAAAAATGGAACTGAATTCCTTCCGCCATTCCCACAAAGGGTAAAATCAATCAAACACAAAATTCAAAGGATTCTGTCAACACGCAATGGAATGGTATCCCAAATTCCAATTCCATTGAATTCCATCAAAATCCACAAACCAGAGGAAGAAAAGATGTTACTAGAGTTAAAAAAAATTAAATAAATAAATCTTACTTGTCTAATTTTCTCAATCCCAGTGGCTGCAATGAAGTCAGGAAGTTGAAAAGGCTGTTTCTCAATACCTCGTTTCCCCTGCCACACGATTCAAAACATGATGAGATCCACTAAAAATATAATAATAAAACCATAAATTACAACATTTATAAACATATTCATCATTAATTATTTATTCATCACTATATATAGTAAGTGCTTAAAAGAGAAACCATGAAATGGTTCCCTTTGTAAAACACATACATGTCCAGCCTCCATCATTCTCACATCCGTTTTTACCCTGCAACAACCACATATATCCAATATAAGACAAAACCTCATCAACTTATCTTTCATCAGTCACCCATCTCTCTTAAACCTCAATTAAGTATTTAAGTATTTTCTCTTATAAGAACCTAATTTTAATTTTTAAACTTTAAATACACCTATCAATGCAACTTATGCTGACAATAGTAAAAATTTCTTGGAGGGTATTATGGTAATTACACACCTGTAAAAACTTCCTCTTCTGACACCAATGTCTTGGAACAGGAACTGTGTTGCGATATGATTTGAGGAAAACCAGTAGTTTAGGGTCAGCTGATGTGGCATCCCATACCTGAAACTCATAACAAAGTATCATATGATGATGTCAGCACAGAGCAGAAGATAATACGAGTGGATAAATGCAAGAGAGTGTGTTTGGGATTTCATTTTGATCCTCAAAATGACTTTTAGAAAAAAGGACTTATTGACTTATGGTGGGAAAAAGTCAATAAGTCAATAAATTGTTTTTTTAAAAGTGTTTTTCTTAGCTTAAGGGTATTTTAAGGTAATATTGACTTTTACAACTCAAAAAGTCATAAGGAGTTTAGAAAAGTTACAAATTCTAACTTCTTAAAATCTCCTTTTTGAAGGGTTAATGAGAAGTTGTTTTAAAAGTCCTTTTCTTTTTGCCAAACACTTTCTTTGAGTTATTGACTTTTCAAAAAGCCAATAAGTTAATAAGTTGTTTTGAGATGAAATCCCAAACACCCTCTAATTATTCAAGTCATATAGCATCCTACATTACACCTTGAAAACAATCCCATTACAGCAGTGAAAATTGCTTTTATTTCAATAATATTGCTATAATTGGGTAGATTTTTTATCTATAATGTTTTAATATGAAGAAATGAAAGTAGGATGCTATAATAAGCAAATCAATAAAAGCATGCTGCTGTTTCTTGCATTTAACCATACTAATGCATTAGAGAAAACTCGATCCCCACCTCAACTACATCTGGTCTTGTGCTTATCTGCTTCAGTTCAGCAATCTTCATCCTTCTTTGAAGCTGGATAAGCATGTAATAAATTAGCACCAAGTTGAGAAATAACAACAAAAATCCAGCCAAAAACAATAAAGAAAGCACAATGTTTAACCTTTTTCTTTTTATTAGAGACGCCACTTTTGTCCTTCTGTTGAACATCTTGTTCTTCTTCCTCTGAATCAGAACTAGCTTTCTTGTTTGATGCTGCATTTGCAGCAGTCTCTTCATTTTTATCGTTTTCCTGAATGAGTTATATCAAGAAACAAGGGATGACATCAGAATAACATGAACACAGCAATTAAGGCATTAAGGATTTGAAATGTAAGTTAAACATAGAGATTGCTTCTACCTCAGAGGCAGCAGTTTCTTTGAAAGTGAATTTCTCAAAGATCTTCCTGAATTCATCATCGAAATAGCCATCTAGTTCTGCTTTTTCTGGGATATACTCAATCTCAACTTGCTCCAAAACCTTTTATGAAAGCAGACAATTCTTGTAATTATTGACAAGTTTCTTTGACCAAAAACATTATTATTGTTATTATTAGATTGACTAATCATTATCTTTGAAACAATTATAAAGACTTATATAACTTTTTTGTCCCATTACTTGTCAATCCATCCAAACAAACACAAACTAACACATTGATTAGAAGTGAACAAGCCCAGAAAGATGTACTAGATTTTATAAGGTTATGTCCATTGTCAAACAATTTACATATCTCCATCAAGAGTCAAATCTCCAACAAGAACTAAATGATAGATCTGCCTCTTACTAGAGAACTGCAAGTTGTTTGACAATGGGCATAATCTTATGAAATCTAGTAGCACTTTTGCCCGTGCATAGATAGCAGCATATGTAATTGTTTAAGTGCATTATAGTACTACGTTACAAAATGAATAGAACCCAAACCAAATCCAAACCAAGTATAGCATTTGAGGTTGATTCTCGACTAATTTGTAGAATAAAACTTGGAAAAAAGTAGTATCCAGATTCAAGATTACAACTTCTAATTCACAGGCATTTAGTGCACATTAGTAATATGTACAGTCATCTAAAAAGTGAAACCGATCAAGCTATTGAGTAACTGAAAGGATGCATTAGTTAATCTATCGCAACGATGAACTCAAAACCCTAATTCGTGGCAGGTTCAAACATCCAAGCATAAGAAAACAAAACAAATTTACAATTTACGAAACCCTAAGACGAAAATGTAATGAGGTAATACCTTCTGAGGATCGGAGTTCTCTTTTGCGTTATCATCGCCGGTAAGGGCACCATCGTCCTTAGCGGAAGCATCGTTGTTGGTTTCTTCACCTCCAACGGACTTGTTTTTTTTCTGTTTACGCCGCCTCCGACGGCGGTCAGTTTCTCGTGATTTCTTCGACGCCTGATTCGTATTCGTATTGTTGTTAACGTCGCCCTTAGGGTAAGAGGACAGGGTCGCCACAGCGCCGTTGGCCACTTCAGCTGTCATCGGGGAATCGATGAGGGTGACGATGTCGCCGGTGTGGTTACTGAAGGATGACGGGGGGATATGAAGGATCGTATATAATTTATATCCGCTTCGAGTTGGGTTTTTGGTCGGTTGATAATCTGCTACCGGCGCAAACCCCTTAATTTTAGAAAACTTTGATTTTTAACTTCTTGTTTTTTAAATCTAAAGATAAACTTAATAAAATTTAGTTAGATAAACCATATAAAAGTACTAACTTTTATAGGAAATTAAATATCCTCCTACATTTTACATGATATTTACATGATATTTTTTCATGATATTTTTTCATTTTTCATTTAAATCATTGTCTTTTCAATTTCTTATAATTAGGATCAATTAACCAGTTCGTCTGATTACCTTCTAGTAGCCCTTCTCTCCTTAGCCAATGATCGAATCTCATTAAAACCTTTTGCCAGATAAGCCTCATTCAATTCCCATGCCTCCAAGATGGAAACGACGAAGAACATTAGGATTTGTTTATTGCTTACGATAAATTCAAGAAATATTCAATCTTACGGTATATTAAAGATTCACTCTGTGGTGGTAATAGAGAAAGGAAGACCATGAAATGGAAGTCTCATATATGAAGCAACATTGTCAAATGAAAACTCCATGAATGGAATATATGTTTGTGATTATTTAACTCGTTTCAGAAATTGGTTATTGGTATGTTTATGTTGACTTAGTTCATTGTGTTTACAAGTATTTGATTTGGTTTATAGATGTAGGTATGATTCTAATTTTGTAGAGAGAGTCAGAAGAACAAACTTTGAGTGATGAAGATGATAAAGCATTTTGGTAGATGAGGAATTAGGTGACGATGATATTGGTGAAGAATCGGGTTCTCGACATTTTAAGGTTCCTATTATGTTTTTCTTTATAATTTTGTCATGTCCCTTTGAATAAAGAAAAACAAGATGTGGATGATGAAGCAATTAATGGTGTTGGCTTTTATGATTATGAAAGGGATATGGATTATGAAACTAGAGAAGGTGGTAGTCAATTTGGTTTACATGACTGATGTGTAAAATTCACTCTATCTAGTCTTAAATTTATAGGGTTGAAATTACCGATGCTAGAATTTACTACACGACTTAGGCAAGTGTATCTAATTGTAATTGTAATATAGCAATGGTAAGAACGGATGTCGAACACTTGGGGAAACGAGTATGATTTACGTTTAGACTATTTGTCGCTAATTAACTTAAAAGATAAGAAACTTGTGGGAATTTTTAGTAACGAGACAAATAATGAGAATTTTAACGATTAAAGTGTAAAAACAAATATAGAACAAGAATTGGTTTTTAAGAATCAAGAATGATAAGGATGCTTTCACTTAGATTTAATTCCACCTTTTAGTAATGAATGATTTATATTAAGTGCAATGGATATTATTAGTTATTTACCGATTTCTAAAATTGGTTAAAAATCATGATCTAATTTTTTACCGTTTTGATAATAAAAATAATTAAAAACAATGGTCATGCAATTAACAATTTTATTAACAATAATTAATTCGTATCATGCAAACATTTGATCAAACTATTAATTTTAGTGGTCGTAAAACTAATAAGAATCGTAAGTTGGTCATACGATACAAAATATACATGTTAAATTTTTAGTATTTTATTTTACCTAATCCTAGGATTTTGTCCATCACTAGTCATAAATATCAATGGTCATGAAAAATTTATGATTCAAGATAATATATTTAAATTGATCCTTTAAAAATATTAACTTAGTTATAGGAAATAATTACAAAAATTCAACGTATAAAAATAAATGATCAAATATGCATGATAAAATAAATAACAATTAATATCCGAATAATATAAATCAAATCATATTTTCAAGGTTTCATTATCCAAGTGAAAGCAAAGGGAATTTTAGCCCATAATTAAAGTTACAACATACATAGAAAACATATTGAGAATGTTAAACATTTCGATAAAACAAACCCGATGTAGTCCCTAATGCCACTGCAATCTTCAATTCCTTAGCTCTTTGACTCTTGAATCCCCAATTGTAGAAAATTGGTTCAAAGGTTGGAAGAAATTTGTGTATCAAAATGCATAATTGCAATGTCTTCTCTTTTCTTTTTTTATTCTCTTGTGGTGAAAAATGGTGGTATTTATAGTAAAAATTGGGAGAATTAAATACCAAAAAGAAATAAATTGAGATTGGATCTAAGATCCAATCTAAATCTTATGAAAAAGAATTCAAAAGAAATAAAAAGATGGGAATAAAAGGTTGGAAAGTTTAAAGGTGGTGAATTATTGAGTATTGGTTGGAAAGGAATGGGTTTAAAATAGGAAAAAGTGGAGAAAAAATGGTTAAAAATGGAATGGAATCGGAATTGGCAAATCTGGAGCATAAAACGACGTCGTTTAGAAGCTGAATAGTTCCGGATCGAATTTGGGTCGGAATCCGGGTCGAGGCGCGGATCTTCTGTGAGGGAAAACGAATCGGAGCTCGGGTAGGTCGGGTCGAAGTTTGTTCATGGATCGGATCGATGACGTCATAAATGACGTCACCAACGAAGAAACACGCGGATCCAAAGCGGGTCGGAGTTCTGGGTCGGGTCGGAAACCAGGTTAAGGCGCGGATCTTCTGTGAGACGAAATGGTTGCGGGTCGGTTTTCGGATTCGGTTCGGGTTCTTCCGGATCTGGGCTGCGAATCGAGACTTGGGCTCCGGGTTTGGGCTCCAGGTTTTGGGCTCCGAATTTTGTTTCTTTTCTATTATTCTTTTTTTTCTTTTTCCAATTTAAATTAAATTAAATTAATTTAATTAATATAAATTATTTAGAAATTAAATAATTAATTCCCAATAATTTATTTTAATTAAACCTCATTAATTAATTTAAATTCTTTTTTTTTATATATTTTTATTTTGTTTTCTCGTCTTTCCAACGCGGCTATTTTTGAATTCTTTGACTTTTTGATCTCGTTTTTCTTCGTGTAATTTCTTTCACTTCTTTTTGCGGATTTTTGCACATTTTCTTCTCCTTTTTCTTCAGAAATGAATTTTAGCTGTAAAATGGAATTTCAAACTTTATAAGTACCTTTTATCTTAAATCATACCAAAATATAGCTAAAAATACATAAATATCGCTCGAAATATATGTATAATTATTGCGATATCAAAATACCCCACACTTGAACTTTGCTTGTCCTCAAGCAAAACTGACTTTAGCATGTCATCATATCAAAACTTTCATCACCAACATCGCACAAGACAATCCGTCTTGAACCCAGCCATTACATCGAAACCTCAATGCATACATTTGTGTCTGATGATTCCTAAAACTTCCCCAATCCTAAATAATCTTTAAAAACACTTGCTCACTTATTTTGAACAACATTCATTTTATGCATCCCTCCGAATATATCCTCAGAAATCTTTCTTAACCTCAAGGTAATTTTTGACTAAGTCCCCAAGCATACATATGGAAAAACAACCTAGAAATAAAAATTACAATAATAACTTGGCAAATTGCCTTTATTCTTGAATCTTCATTGATTTTTGGAACTTTTCTTCATGATATTTCTTGATCTTCATAGCTTTGTAGACTCTTATTCTCAAACTTTGTAATATATATATATATATATATATATATATATATATATATATATATATATATAATTTTTTTTTTTCAAACTAAAAATCCTAAAAAAATAAAAACATATGCTTAAGCAAGGGAACTTAACTTCAACTCTTATTGGTTAGAGATATTAGTCTAGAGTGCAATGACTACATAAGCTCTCCTGGATATATTTCTGGTACACGATGCTAAACATATTATGGCCCTCAAACTAAGCAAGGTTGTGTTTTTGTTCCATGATTTCACTATGATAGGGAAGCCACAAATGTACTATAACATACTATTGGTTCAATTAAACATTTGAGTTCGCATTGAATCATCCCACACAACGTTAACAACTTAAGTTTCAACACAATAAAACTTTTTAATTTTTATCAAAAATGCTTGGTTTCCTTATTCGACCCCCTACCCCACACTTAAATCATACAATGTCCCCATTGTATGTAAAATTAAAGCACATAAAAGTAAAAAGGGAGATAAAGGAACAGACTCCCCTGGGGTATTGCAGTGGCGAGGTCGAAATCCTGATTTGCGTAGGACAAGTGTTGAGTGCACTTTTCTGTTTGTAATGTTGAAGTGCATGTAAATCTTTTCTTTTTGAACCAGCTGGAGATTTAGGCAAGTGTGGCATCTAAATCTTTTTCCGCATAATTTCTCTGAACAGGTGCATTTACGTGTCGCGTATAAGATTTGGACACGTTGCGTAATGCAATTATTGGGATTCTCTACGCGATTCTTGAATTTAACGCTTTGTATACTGGCCAAGTACACATTGCGTTATTAGATCAATTACTCCTTTTCGCTGAGTGAGTTGGATTTGACTTGTGTCGGCCGAACACTTGCTTCATCCTTCGAATAATGCTCTCCCGTTGGTCAGTATCAGCTTCAGTTCTCCATCTTGCTCTTTGTGGGGAATCACCCCACACTTATGTGATGCCATTGCTCCAATTGTAATTTGCACTTCAGAAATTTACTTTACACCATTCTGACCATCACCTGTTTCTAAGCTGAAAAGTAACTTTCACAGAAAAATAAAACCATTAAAAAGCACTTTTATTGAAAACAAAAACACAAACTAAAAAGAAAATTCACACCAAACATACAGAAAATAAACACACCAAATTCAAAAATCAAAACAAACATCGGGTTGCCTCCCGCAAGCGCTTCTTTTTGAATGAGTCATGAGCTAGACTCTACCCCTCACTTAATTGTTTTCAGTGAGTTGGAGGGGTATATCCTCTTTCTCTTTTTTTCTTCTAAAGGTGGAACGACAGTGAAATTTGAACTTCGGGTCATATATTAGGGAATTTCTATCTTAAAGTGAATTGATTATATTGCATAAATTATTTATTTAATTTTTGTGTAATACTTTGACTATCAAATAGAGAACAGACAGAGAGAGGCAGCCGGGAGGCATGATCATTTCGGTGTATATTATAAATATAACTTTTCTGAAATCCAGCAACCAAAACCAACGTACCAATTCCAAACTCTGTTCTGATAAGTAGAATTACTCGTATTGCACGCGAATTAAATAAGGTTATTCATGCAATATAAACATGGCTCTGATACCATTTTTTTATTTTTTTTATTTTTAAAATTTTTTTTAATATTTTTTTTTAAATATATATATATTAGTTTTTTTTATAATATTTTTAAATTTTTAATTTTTTTTTAGGTAAATTTAACAATCTATAATTAACTAAAAAAATTTAACAACCTATAATTAACTTAACTAAGGAAATTTATGCAATACTAAATTAAAAGAAAAAAAATATAATTTTTTTTTTTTAATTTTTTTAATTTTTTTTTTTAATTTTTAGTAAGTAAGCTTTAGTATTTTAAATAAATTTCGTTCTTTTTTTTATTAATTTGTTTTTAATATATATTTTTTTTTCTTAAATTTAAATTTTTTTTTTTTTACGTTAACTAACAAACAATAAGACTAAACCAAATAAAACCGTTTCCCCGGCAACGGCGCCAAAAACTTGATGTGTGAAATTTATCTATCTAGTCTTAAATTTATAGGGTTGAAATTACCGATGCTAGAATTTACTACACGACTTAGGCAAGTGTATCTAATTGTAATTGTAATATAGCAATGGTAAGAACGGATGTCGAACACTTGGGGAAACGAGTATGATTTACGTTTAGACTATTTGTCGCTAATTAACTTAAAAGATAAGAAACTTGTGGGAATTTTTAGTAACGAGACAAATAATGAGAATTTTAACGATTAAAGTGTAAAAACAAATATAGAACAAGAATTGGTTTTTAAGAATCAAGAATGATAAGGATGCTTTCACTTAGATTTAATTCCACCTTTTAGTAATGAATGATTTATATTAAGTGCAATGGATATTATTAGTTATTTACCGATTTCTAAAATTGGTTAAAAATCATGATCTAATTTTTTACCGTTTTGATAATAAAAATAATTAAAAACAATGGTCATGCAATTAACAATTTTATTAACAATAATTAATTCGTATCATGCAAACATTTGATCAAACTATTAATTTTAGTGGTCGTAAAACTAATAAGAATCGTAAGTTGGTCATACGATACAAAATATACATGTTAAATTTTTAGTATTTTATTTTACCTAATCCTAGGATTTTGTCCATCACTAGTCATAAATATCAATGGTCATGAAAAATTTATGATTCAAGATAATATATTTAAATTGATCCTTTAAAAATATTAACTTAGTTATAGGAAATAATTACAAAAATTCAACGTATAAAAATAAATGATCAAATATGCATGATAAAATAAATAACAATTAATATCCGAATAATATAAATCAAATCATATTTTCAAGGTTTCATTATCCAAGTGAAAGCAAAGGGAATTTTAGCCCATAATTAAAGTTACAACATACATAGAAAACATATTGAAAATGTTAAACATTTCGATAAAACAAACCCGATGTAGTCCCTAATGCCACTGCAATCTTCAATTCCTTAGCTCTTTGACTCTTGAATCCCCAATTGTAGAAAATTGGTTCAAAGGTTGGAAGAAATTTGTGTATCAAAATGCATAATTGCAATGTCTTCTCTTTTCTTTTTTTATTCTCTTGTGGTGAAAAATGGTGGTATTTATAGTAAAAATTGGGAGAATTAAATACCAAAAAGAAATAAATTGAGATTGGATCTAAGATCCAATCTAAATCTTATGAAAAAGAATTCAAAAGAAATAAAAAGATGGGAATAAAAGGTTGGAAAGTTTAAAGGTGGTGAATTATTGAGTATTGGTTGGAAAGGAATGGGTTTAAAATAGGAAAAAGTGGAGAAAAAATGGTTAAAAATGGAATGGAATCGGAATTGGCAAATCTGGAGCATAAAACGACGTCGTTTAGAAGCTGAATAGTTCCGGATCGAATTTGGGTCGGAATCCGGGTCGAGGCGCGGATCTTCTGTGAGGGAAAACGAATCGGAGCTCGGGTAGGTCGGGTCGAAGTTTGTTCATGGATCGGATCGATGACGTCATAAATGACGTCACCAACGAAGAAACACGCGGATCCAAAGCAGGTCGGAGTTCTGGGTCGGGTCGGAAACCAGGTTAAGGCGCGGATCTTCTGTGAGACGAAATGGTTGCGGGTCGGTTTTCGGATTCGGTTCGGGTTCTTCCGGATCTGGGCTGCGAATCGAGACTTGGGCTCCGGGTTTGGGCTCCAGGTTTTGGGCTCCGAATTTTGTTTCTTTTCTATTATTCTTTTTTTTCTTTTTCCAATTTAAATTAAATTAAATTAATTTAATTAATATAAATTATTTAGAAATTAAATAATTAATTCCCAATAATTTATTTTAATTAAACCTCATTAATTAATTTAAATTCTTTTTTTTTTTATATATTTTTATTTTGTTTTCTCGTCTTTCCAACGCGGCTATTTTTGAATTCTTTGACTTTTTGATCTCGTTTTTCTTCGTGTAATTTCTTTCACTTCTTTTTGCGGATTTTTGCACATTTTCTTCTCCTTTTTCTTCAGAAATGAATTTTAGCTGTAAAATGGAATTTCAAACTTTATAAGTACCTTTTATCTTAAATCATTCCAAAATATAGCTGAAAATACATAAATATCGCTCGAAATATATGTATAATTATTGCGATATCAATGACACTTATGTTTCATGGAAGGACATAAAACCATATCTTGGGGAAATGTATGTGTCACACCCCCGACCGGCGGCAGAAACGTCGGGTGTTGGTTTTATTCATGGATCACAGTTATTGGACATACATTGAAAGGTACAAAAATAGCATCATAAACAAAATACATAGTTATATTTATATCAAATAGAAATTACAAGGTCTTCGTTTATCGAGTATATCGTTACATAATATCAAAGTACGATACGCGCCTTAACAGATAGGCATTAAATACAAAAATAAGGAACTATGATTGATATATAAAAAAACCTCGTAAGAAACCATGTATGTGTAACTTTCATGCGTTTATGTCCCTAAGAATACATGGGTTTGAAAATATGTCAACATAAAGTTTGTGAGTTCACAGGTTTTGACTATGTGTATTTTTTATAACTAAAAGTAAGTATATATAGTTGCTTTATTAGTTTATATATAAAAGATATTTTTTATGACCCAAAAGTATATAAATATATATATATATATATATATATATATATATATATAAGTGTTTTATACTTATATAAAATATTACTTTTTTTTATCCCAAAAGGTATACATATAGAGTGTGAGTCTAGTCTCTACCTGCCTAACTGTACAAGTGTGTGTGTCGAGTATAATTGTTTACTTATAGTATAAGTTTTATACCGACAAAAATCCGTGAACTTCGGGTTTAAGTGTTTATGATACTTATATACAACATAAATACTTGAATAAATTACAAGTATATATGTGTTGGAGTGTATTTGGCACTACATGAAACCATAATTGTTGTTATGTGACGTTTAGACCTCTGTTGGGTTGGTACTACAAAGGGTGAACTATAACATCCTGAAATTGGGCCTAGGAGTTTTGCCATATTTTGCGAGAAAATAAAAGTTTGGAAATAAAAATATTCTAATTTAAATAAATAATAATAAATTCAAAATGTTACACTCTAAATTTTCAAACAAAATTTTCATTTTTAAAACCACAAAAATACAATCTCACATTTCTCAAAAACCCAAATGTATAAGCTGTTCAAAACACAAGACCACAAAATGTTTGATAATATCCCAAAATCCTCAAAAATATAATCTCTAGCTGGTGTGTACAATCAAGTCGGCGCCTTCCCGCGATCCTGAGAAGTACCTGAAACACATATCATACAACACGGTAAGCACGAAGCTTAGTGAGTTCCCAAAATACCACATACACAAATAATAAGCCTCGCATGGCTATAGCTCGGCATGAACCCTCCAGTCATGTGTCTCGGTGAGGACCCTCCGGTCTTACGGCTCGGTGTGGACCCTCCGGTCATGTGTCTCAGTGAAGAACCTCCGGTCTCACAACTCAGGTTGGACCCTCCAGTCCTGTATCTCAGTAAAGACCCTCCAATCTCACAGCTCGGGTTGGACCCTCCAGCCCTGTATATCGGTGAAGACCCTCCGGTCTCATAACTCGGGTTGGACCCTCCGGTCTTACTCAGTAAGGCACAGAATAATATTGCATATATCACAAAGAAAAAATGCATAATATCACATAACTCAGTATAAGCACATAGGACCCTCTGGTCGATAACTCAAATAAGACCCTCCAGTTACACAGTATTACCGCTCAGGTAAGTATAGTGAGAAGACTCACCTCGTAAGTAAAGCATATATGTCTTGTACTAAAACTGCAGGTCTAGACTCCACCTACATATATCACAATCACCTCTAATTATCAATTTATCCATAACTTTAAACTGCTAAGCTAACTCCTTTGCTAGATCTCCAAAAAGGGTGAAGGACCATTTTACCTCTAAAAGTCCACGGGAGTCAACACTCAAGTCAACCATCCGTGTTGACTCAACTCGTCGAGTGCATCTATGCGACTCGTCGAGTTTCCTCTGTTCTCAGGAAAAATCGGGAAAACTCGGGTCAACTCGCCGAGTTGCCTCGCCAACTCATCGAGTCAACACAGTGTCCAGAAGACCAGTAAAACCCCATCTACTCGTCGAGTTGTCCCAATAACTCGTCGAGATCACTCTAAATCCACAGAAGGGTAAAACCCTCTCAACTTGTCGAGTTGGATGCCGAACTCGTCGAGTTCTCTAGCCAATTCTCATTTCAGTCAATTACAGCGCTCCAAACTCCAGATCTAACCTCCTAGCATGGAGTTACCACGTAAAGTTGCTAACTTTACGATCATGCAAGGCCTCACAAGGCTAGAATACCCAAAATTATACTCAAGAAGGGGTTTAGGACATGAAGAAGGGTCAAAGCTTCATAAAGCTTGAGACTTTATGTACATGAGGGCTTAGAGGAGTCCAGATCTGTAACTACTCCCCCTGGACAAGCTCAACCCAAAAATGGCCCTCATGTTGCACCAAAATACCCATAAACTCACACAATAAGAGATCTAAGAAAAGCAATTGTTTATGGTGTGTCAACACGGTAAAAGAACTCTGCTTTACAGTCCAAGAACAATAAAAAAATGAAAATCTTTAAACATTGGTTTACCTCCCATATAGACTGTGGTTCAATAACTTTTGCTGAATTCAAATTAAGAAGGATTATGTCCCCTTCCCATCACCTTCAATTTCCATTACCAGTGATAGACTCCAACCAACAAACCTTTACTCTGGATCCTTATAACATATACCAAACCCAAAATTAGAAAATTTCAAAAGATATATACAAACTCAGATTAGTTGAGCTCATTCAAGAACAGTCAAAACCAACAAAAAGAAAAAACCCAAAAAAATGTAATCCTCTTAAATAACACTAAAATCATATATGTTGTTACTTTGATGGTCACTGCTTGACCATCTTTAGCTGTTGTCCCATGCACATTCACTGAAAACCCCAACACACTGTCTGTTAAATAATCAACAATCGCATATCCCTGAAGAAAAACGAACTAATAAGCCATTTCATCTAAGCATATGTCTTTTTTGTTATAAAGAATCAAAAACAATCATTTTGTCTTTTAGATCTACGAAGTCATGGCATGTTCAAACAAAAATTTGTATGGCCTTAATCTTTTGTGATGTGAACCCCCAGATTACTTACGCCGGTGAATTACTAAACTTAGCATAACTTATTCCCAATATATGGTACCAATATTGTTTCACTAAATTTTTTTGGCAATCATGGCAGTAGAAGTGTATTCTTTACCAATTCAGTTTAGTGAAGTTATGATTCCCATCAATGGCATGCTGCAAAGCCACCTGCACCGCCACAACCACTGGTGGCATTGCTATTCATTATCAACCATGGGGGACCAGTTTGCACGTAGAGTCCACAACCCATGCTCCACTACCCCCACTACGATCAAGTTATCGCAAAAAGACATGAATACATAAATATATTCAATAGTTTTTAGATGGTAACAAAATTGATATTTAATGAGTGGAAAAAACCTTTTTGATAATCCATGAGGCTTAACATGATCCAAAACGAAAATTTTTTGAACCATTACTTCCATTACAACAGAAACTGGTTCATGTTAAAAAGATCTTAAAAAAAAACCACACATTGACTATAAGAAAAACCATGAGCAAACTAATGTTGCACCATAACACAGTTACAATCTTTTATCAATTTATGCCCTAATTGGTTTATGCATTACTTAACCAAATTGGTAACATAAACTGGTCTAAAAGTTATTAAAAACTCTTGTTAGAATCTAAATGAGAAAAAGATGTTCAACTTACTATATCATGCGTTCCAAGGCCGATTTTGATGTTTCTTTATTTGGGGTTGATGACTTGTTTATATTATTATCAATGGGTTGGTAAAATTGCTCTTTAACACAATCAGCTGCACCAAAGTTAGTAAGAACATGCACCAAATAAAACAGTGAAAAAAGTGCTTCAGTCTTTTTGACTTAAAAGAGCGAAATTGTGTGAAGGAGGTGGTGAGCCGATCATCTGAAGTTACTCTCACCAGTAGAGTGATAACGGAAGAGAAGAAATGGATCCGATAATGGAATCAAACCTGGATTGCAGAGTAGGGCAGCAATTCAAAGGCATGTTCAAGATCCTCAAGGCGAATTCCAACAATATCAAACGCTTCCTGTTCAAATATTTGTTAAAAAAATCATTTCTCAATTCTCAATCAATAAACAGAATCAGCCCATGAAGCTTAAAAACCCTAAATTCTGAAGTTACCATTAACTTTTCAAAGTTATGGGCATCATCAAGACCATTGATTTTCAAACACTCACTCTGATTCAGAAACTTATACTCACTCGCCAATTTCAAATTTAGTCTATCTGTGGAAAGAACAAAAGTAAACAGTATGGTCATTTCCTGGGAATTACTGTGAGTACAAATGTTTGAACAACGAAAATTAGAAACTTGATGCCGACGATGAGAAATCGAGGACTTAGGCCCTCCATCGACGAAGGGTGCGAGTAAAAAACGAAAGCAGACGAAGTTAAATCCCTAATCAAATTGAGAAGAAGTAGCAGAATCGAGAAGATGGAGAGGTGAAACACCCTAAAAATCGAGACCAATTTTTTTTTTTGTTTTTAATTATAATACTTGTAAAACTGTTTGAGTAAAACATTGTTGATATCACTTCAAACCACAAAAACATAGTTATATGTTTTAACAAAACATCATGTCTAATAGTATAGTGTCAGAGTACAATCCCATGGTTCTCAAATGCGGAATCATGTGTGATGCGTTGCTACCCTGCCGGCTCCTTCCCCTTAGATGAAGAGGTACCTGAAACCAAAACTAAAACTGTAAGCATAAAGCTTAGTGAGTTCCCCCAACATACTGATACCAAATAATGCATAATCCTCGGTATCTTTCAACCGGTAACTGTCAGGCATAGCCAGGAGTTGGACTCCTCTTCGGTATCTTTCAACCGGTAACCGGAAACTAACCTCCCCTTCGGTATCTTTCAACCGGTAACTGGGAACTACCCTCCCCTTCGGTATCTTTCAACCGGTAACCGGGGACTACTTCACCCCTGACTACTGCTAGCACGTGTCAAGCACAGTAAACATATCAAGCACAAATAATCATATCAGGCACAATAATCATATCAGACACATTAATCATATCACATATCAACACTAGATAATTATCACAAAGACAATCATCTATCTAACACTCTTACTTGTGGGCCGGCATTGTGGCCTTAGACCCACTCCTACTAGGAGGAAACTCACATCAATGTCGTGTAATGCCTGCACTGTACTCGGTGTGAAAATTGACTCTCCTCAACTCCTCAATCCCTATACGACAACTTATCTAAGTTATCAATTCATACTCATAACCCTTACAAGGGTCACTCATGTCCAAGTCAAAGTCAAGGTCAAACCTTGGTCAAAGTCAACATCTGGTTGACTCGACTCGCCGAGTTGGTGTAACACCCAGAATCAGAAAGACCAAGAAAAGAAAGGAAAGGCTCTAAATCAAGAGTCAACTCGTCGAGTCCAGGGAGGAACTCGACGAGTCGGAGCGGGATCCGGGGCATAGAGTAAGTGACCGACTCGGCGAGTCGGCGAGTGGACTCGGCGAGTGGACTCGGCGAGTCGGCGAGTGGACTCGGCGAGTCTGGTCTGGGCGAGAAAAACCCTAATCCCGGGGGTTGTGCCCTATTTAAAGAACATTACATCCCTTCCCCAGCCTCTTTACTCCCCTTTTGAGATCCAGAAACCCTAAATCATGAGTGAGAGTCCTTGGGAGCAATTTGGGCTTAGATAAGTGGTTTTTGTGAAGAGATCTTGAAGATCAAGAAGCTTGGATCAAGGTGATTTACAGAGATTTGGATTATCCTTCAGTGGGAGGTCATTTTGGAGGTATTAAGCTGTTACCTTCACCCTTTTTCATCTAGATCTATTCTTGAATGAGATTTTGGGGCTATTTTGGTAAGATGAAGATCTATTTCGGGTTTGAGGCTTAGATCTGAGGTTGCTACTTCAGATCTAGGGTTGTGATGGTCCAGAATGTCTTAAAGCAGCATTCAATGAGTCATTGATGAAGCCCCTTTGCCTTAAACCCTAGCCCTAGAGTGTTTTGGGCCTATATCTCCATCGCTTCACATAAAGTTTGCAACTTTATGTGGGGGATAGACTGTAGAAGAGTAGATCTATGGATTGGAGCCCCTGCATGGCTTGAAAAGCCACTGTATGGATTGAGAATTGGAGAGACTCGGCGAGTCACATGGGTGCACTCGACGAGTTGTATGAATATGTGCATGAACTCGGCGAGTTGGAAGAGCAACTCGGCGAGTCTGTTGAAGATTGCCTTGGACTCGGCGAGTCTGTTCTTGGACTCGAAGAGTTAGGCCGCAGAACCCCCAACCTCTTGTGGTTAAGACGCATATCAGTGAGTCGAGTGGTGACTCAGTGAGTTGGACAGGATGGGACTCAGAGATCGTTGAACTCGACGAGTCCTGGGGTGACTCGGCGAGTTGGATCGTATTTCGAGAGCTTCTGAGTTTAAGGACTCGGCGAGTCTTCGGGTTGACTCGGCGAGTCGAGTCAACTGGAAGGTTGACTTTGACCAGGACTTTGACTTTAACTAGAGTTGACTTAGTTGACTTCTAGAGTTCAGTTTGGAACTAAGTGTTTTATTGATATTAGTAGCTCGGAGAGCTAGTGGAGCAGCGGTTCAGAAAGTGGTCAGACGGCAACCAGAGGGTTATCAGCAAAGTTCAGCAGTGCGAGGTGAGTCTCCTCACTGTTTGTATGGGTCTACGGCCACAATGCCGACCCATTTAGTTTATGTATAGTAGGAAGACACGGGAGTTAGCCCTAGGCATTATGCATGGAAGACCAGGAGGAGGCTCCTAGTACACAGTATGTTATTATGTACGACAGGAAGACCCGGGGGTTAGCCCTAGGCATTATGCATGAAAGACCAGGAGGAGGCTCCTGGCACACAGTATGTTATTATGTATGATAGGAAGACCCGGGGGTTAGCCCTAGGCAATATGTATGAAAGACCAGGAGGTGGCTCCTGGCGCACTATATGCTATTGTATGAAAGACCAGGGGGTGGCTCCTGGCACAATATATGCAGAGTAGCCTAATAGAGTAGTCTGTATAGTTGTCTTTGTGATGCTTGCATGGAAGGCCAGGGGGTGGCCCTTGGCACCTGTCTGTAAGACCCAGGGAGTGGCCCCAGGCTTGACCAGGAAGACCACGTGCGGCCCGTGGCATAACCGCAAGACTATGTTTGGCACGTAGCACCTTGGCAAGACTATGTTTGGCACATAGCACCTTACTTGATTATGGATATGTTGGTTATGTATGGCCCTTGGCTATGTATGGCATGTATGGATCAGTTGGATTGTATGATATGTGGTATCTGGGGAACTCACTAAGCTTCGTGCTTAAGGTTTTCAGTTTTGGTTTCAGGTACTTTGTTTTCAAGAAAGGAGCCGGCTCGATCGCATCGCATCACACTATGTTTTCCGCACATGAGATCTTTGGGATCACACTCTGATATGGTTTTATGATAATATGTTTTGATTACTGACACTTTGGCTTAACACGAGATATTATTATGAATGTTTTTATATTGATGGTTATGTAATAACTTATTTAAAAATGAAATTTTTGGCCTCGAAAATTGGGACGTTACAAGTTGGTATCAGAGCCCTGGTTTGAGGGATTCGGACACACCCTCGGGGGTGTCTGGACTCAAATTGATGGATTAAAAGCTTTTTACAAGAAAATGGTTTTCTAAAATATGAGTTAAAGGAGTTTTGAGAAAGAACGAAGTGTGTGATGTGCGCGACCGGCCGAGCTCAAGTAAGTTTACCCCAAGATACCCATACAAGTTTATATCATGGTTACCAATTTCAGTAGAACAACATGCTAGAATAGGACTAAGGATCTAGGAATGATGCCTTATGTGCCTACTTTATGTGCTTCAGCTTATGATAATTGCATGCTAGTATTGAGTAGACAGCAGTAGGGTAGCATGTTTAGGTTATACCTGATAGTATGAGCTTAGCATTGTATGCTGGTGCAGTTTCCTGTTATGAGGATAGGATTGCTTGAGATCGTTCCCTTTGTCTGAATGCTGCTTGCTTTATGCTTTGTGGGACTCTGAGTGATGGGAGTTAGCCATTAGGTGAATACGTCACGTCACATGTGATCATGATTGAATAATCTCAGAGTGCTGGATTTGGCCCTATTGCGCAGCTCTCGTTTGAGTCTAACCGTTGTAGGGACGAGTCTTTTACTCGAAGGATTATCTGAGCCTCGTCACATGTGATGGTATTCAGGTGATAACTAATTGGCATTACAAGGAGGCCTTCAGCAGCTGAGGACTGGTTTGGGTAGAGCCAGAGATTTATCTAGGGCAAGCCTAGGATGAGAGTAACAGAGATCAGTAGTAGTGAAAGGGACTTGGTGAAGTTGAAGCAACCCTTGAGGAAAGTACGGATAGACGTGGAAGGTAGTATGGGCCCGTACTACTGGAAGCAGAGGATCCTTACTCGAGTCAAGGAGGGCCGAGATGGAACCAGGAATCTTGGATAATGTGTGAGACCTCTCGGGGTATGTTTTGATCCATACATTTATGTGATTATCTCCAGTATGGTGACCATGCGACATGGAGCAGGAGGCTCAGGATCTGGATCAGGATCGGGCTCGGGCGCGGGATCCGAGCAAGTTGATGATGGATTACGCGAGTTCATCGCATCTGAGATTACGAAAGGCATCCTTGAGGCAACCCCGGTCATTTTTGGGTCGATCAAGGAGGGGATCATTGAGCTGATGGAGGATCGCCTCCGAGCTTTCAGGAGTGATTTGGCGTCTGGCCAGGCGAGTACGCGCACACTGTCCTTCAAGGACTTCAGAGGGAGTGGTGCACCAGACTTCCACGGGGTGAAGGACCCCATTGTTGCCAGAAGATGGATTGCAAACATTGAGTCTGCACAGTTGACGAGCTTCTGTCCTGAGGGGTCGAAGGTTCGATTTGCTGCAGGGTGCTTGAGGGACAAAGCTAGAGCCTGGTGGGAGTCAGTTGGTGATTCCTTGGGAGCCTCAGCCATTGAGGCTATGACCTGGTCTGACTTTGTGACCAGGTTTAGGGCGGAGTTTGCGCCGGTTGTGGAGCTTCAGCAGCTGGCCAGGGACATACTCATCTCTGAACATAGTGGTAAACCTCTCCCAGGTCACCGCTGAAATCTCTGCAAGAGTGAAACTCGCCGTCACGAACTTCAACCAATCCTTCGCTCCCAAGCGGAGCTGGTTCAACGTGAACCGTACCCTCAGATGCTCCGGACATGAACACGTGTAGAAGCATCCCTCGATATCAGCAATCCATCTCATCGCAGCGATCGGATCCTGCGTCCCATCAAACTCTGGTGGCTTCGTGTTGCTGAACTCTCGAAGCAACAACGAGTCACCTCCCTGAGGTCTGGCAGTAGCCACAGCTGCAGTAGCTGCAGCAGCAGCAGCCTCAGTCACCGCGGCGTACCGCTCGTCGAAAGTCTCAATCAGCGTGGTCTTGATAGACCCAAACATCTCCGGAATTTCGGCCCGAATCGCCGCCGCCACCTCATCGTGAATCATCTGACGAAGCTCCTCGTCACTCACGCCGCTCGCCTCAGGTCTGTGGCGTGTCCCAACCATGATGTCTCTGAAATATAACACAATAATATCAGAGACTCGCTCGAGTATACTCGCACTCGATAACTCAACCCTACTTGTTCCTTAGTACCCAATGGATTCTTACTTAGGGTGCGCACTACTCCGGTGTCTTCAGTAGTACGGGCCCTATACTACCGTCCACACCGCATCAACATTCACTCTAAGTCGTCCTCCTTGGATCCCAGATCACAAGTACTCTATATCTCACTGGCATAGGCTACCCTTCGGTAGGCCTCTCATCAGCTCCTCACTGCTACCTACTCGCTCTCAAGCATCACATAGCAGCAAAATCCTTCCTAGGCTAAGGCATCATAAAATCAGGCCACTCTAGTCCTAATATGAATACCTAGCCAACTCTAGCATGCATATCATATCATATCTCATAACACATAATGTAAGGGTATTTTGGGAAATCACCATTCGGGCGCTGGCTGATCGTACACACTGCTTCCTTCTGCCTTTTAGAAAAATTGTTTATTTTATGAAAAACTTTCTCAATTCCTCAGTTTGAGTTCAGATCCATCCGAAGATGCACCCGAATCCCTCAAACCAAGGCTCTGATACCAACTTGTAATAACGTGGATTTTCAAAACAATTTTTCATTTCCAAAACATACTTTCATTCATCAAAAACAATATCCCAACAAAATATATCAAATGTCATCGTCACATAACAAATCCCAGAATCTCAAAACATAAACTCCTGAGTGTGTACGAATCATGTCGGCGCCTTCCCGCGATCCTCACTAGTACCTGAAACACATCACACAACAACTGTAAGCATAGAAGCTTAGTGAGTTCCCCAAAATACCACATACAACACATACGCCACTCGAGGCTACAATATGACCCTCCGGTCCGGTGTGTCTCAGCGGGACCCTCCAGTCCCGTAGCTCGTTGGACCCTCTGGTCCGGTCATAGCTCGTTGGACCCTTCGGACCGGTCTGTATCGTTGGACCCTTCGGTCCGGTCTATATCGTTGGACCCTTCGGTCTGGTCTATATCGTTGGACCCTCCGGTCCGGTCTATACAACACATAGCATACATATATCACAATGCACATAATCTCATACATACACATAGCACACAAGACCCTCCGGTCTGCACATAGATACCACTCTAGGTAATGTATAGTGAGAAGACTCACCTCGGGTATCTCGGATGATCTCGCACACGAATCTACTGATCTAGCCCCCGCCTAATCACATACAAAATGTCCTCAATAAGTAATGGCTCTCAAGTGCTAGATTAAACCCCCTTCTACGATCCCTCAGAAGGGTAAAAGACCATTTTACCCCTCCTTGACTCAAAAGTCCAACTGTTGACCGAAACCCTAAAAGTCAACGAAAGTCAACGACCACAGTTGACCCTACTCGCCGAGTGCACTAGGGTGACTCGGCGAGTACACTCCTGCCCTCTTCGCCCCTGGTCCTCTCTTGACTCACTGAGTCAGCCCTATACTCCACGGGTCGTCACAGATCGCGAGTCGTGGGGCAACCCGACTCAACTCGTCGAGTCCGTTCATGGACTCGGCGAAATCATTCCATGCTCACACTCAAATGACCTTCTGAGGTCAGATCTGTTCCTCTAATCCATAGATCTGGCCTTCTCAACCACTATAATCACGTAAAGGTCCGACCTTTACACTCATGCAATGACCATAAGGCTTTTTTGGGTGAAATAACCCCTAAAATGGCAACCTAGGGCCATATCTCTAATGGAATAGCAAAAAGCAAGATGGATAGGACTCTCTGGACCTCTTAAGGTCCAGATCTAATAAGAACTCCACCTTGGGACCTCACATACTCCGAATCCAAGCCAAAGAAGGCACAAGAAAACCCTAGATTCAACTAGAACACGAAATACACGAGTTTGAGCACAGATTAGTACCTCTAGTAGCCTCCTCTGATGAAATGGGTGATAGATCTGAGCTCCTCAACCTTCCTTGTTTGTCCTCCTTCCTTCTTTCTTGCAAAATTACACTTAGAATGATGAAATAGCCCTCCTCTTGCACCACAAGCCTTCTCTCTGCTCTCTAGGGTTTCTCAGGGGTATGATAGCCGCAAATGGTGGCTATAAAGGTCCTTAAATAGGGCTCAGGCCCCGAGAATTAGGGTTTCATTAAACATCGTGCACTCTCCGAGTCCACGTATGGACTCGCCGAGTCCGTCACTAAATCAGTCCAACCATGTGCGATCCTACTCGGCGAGTCTGTGCGCCTACTCGCCGAGTCCCTCTCCAGAACTCAATATAAATACTTAAAATGAAATACCTGGGAATCCGAATGTTACATATCAGTTGGATTGTATGGTATGTGGTATCTGGGGAACTCAGTAAGCTTCGTGCTTACGGTTTTCAGTTTTGGTTTCAGGTACTTTGTTTTCAAGAAAGGAGCCGGCTCGATCGCAGCGCATCACACTATGTTTTCCGCACATGAGATCTTTGGGATCACACTCTGATATGGTTTTATGATAATATGTTTTGATTACTAACACTTTGGCTTAACACGAGATATCATTATGAATGTTTTTATACTAATGGTTATGTAATAACTTATTTAAAAATGAAATTTCTGGCCTCGAAAATTGGGACGTTACAGTTGGTCCACCAACTCGCCGAGTCCCCATGTCCACAAAATGCCATAATCACGTCCCTACTCGTCGAGTCTAGCAAGAGCTTGACGAGTTCGCCTTTAAAAACACATTGAGCTATCTTCAACCGACTCGCCAAGTTCGTCCTTGAACTCGTCGAGTCCATATTCATCCATATGAAGGTGTTCAGTGTATGACTCGCCGAGTTCATCCTTGAACTCGTCGAGTCCGTTCATGTGGTTGGGACATTGCCTTGAACTCGTGGAGTTCCTCCTTGAACTCGTCGAGTCCTTCAATCTTCAAGTCCATAATGAACCCCTAACAGGCTGAGTGTTCCCTCCACTCAACCAAAACCACTTACAGAAGACATTGGGGAAAAAAAGAGACCCGACTCGCCGAGTCACCTAAGAGACCCATCAAGTACCTCTATGACCAAAACTGTACTGTCGATTATAATGGGTCTTAATGCATCAAGACCATAGATCTGACCTCCTAAGGTCCATTTCATATGTAAAGCTACAAACTTGATGTCCATGCATGGGGCCTTTGGCTCAAAAATCCATAAAAAGGGGTTTATAAGTTGCATGGGTCTCCCAAGGCCATAAAGTTGGCACCTTTATGCCATGGGAACCCCCAATGGTTCTAGATCTGAAGTGCAACTCCAAATATGCATACAAATCCGAGTATAGCCTCTCAAAAGCTTAGAAAAGGTAGAAAATAGCCCCAAAACAAGATCTAAGAGATAGATGGTCAAGGTTCAAGATTTTTAACTTGAATGAACTGAGAATGAAGCAAACCCTCTGAATCTACTAGCTTCCACTTGAACTCCCAAGCTTTCTTCTTCTCTTCCAACTTCAAATGCACATAAAAGGTACCAACAAGCTCAAGAACACATAATAGAGGCTTAGGGTTTCGAGTTAGGGTTTCTCTGGGTAGGGAGGGACGATTGGGGTTGGGTTGAGGCAAAATAAGACGTTTAAATAGGGTGTAAACCCTAACATTAGGGTTTCATCCAGACAGCTCCTACTCATCGAGTCGGTCCCCCGACTCGTCGAGTAGGTCACTAAACCTCCGGGTCCAAATTCGAGTCTACTCGACGAGTTGAGCCTCCAACTCACCGAGTCCTAGGGCAAAACATGAAAAATACTTGAATTTAAATACGTACCATGGACTGGGTGTTACAAATATCCCCCACTTATTTTAGACTTCGTCCTCGAAGTCTGCTGCTGAATCTGGAAAAAGCTCGGGGTAGTGTTCCCTCATCTCGTCTTCCGGCTCCCAGGTCCATTCCGAGCCCTTGCGGTGCTGCCAATGCACCTTCACCAACACTACCCTCTTGTTCCCCACGTCCTTCGACTTCCTGTCGAGGATCGCCACTGGCCGCTCGATGTAGTTCAGGCTGTCATCCACCCGAATATCCTCCAAAGGCACCACTGCTGAGTCGTCCACCAGACACTTCCGCAACTGGGAGACGTGAAAAGTAATGTGAATCTGACTAAGTTCGGCTGGCAGATCCAGCCTATATGCCACCTTGCCCACCCGGGCTACAACCCTGAAAGGTCCAATGTACCTGGGGCCCAACTTGCCCCACTTTCTGAACCGAATAACACCTTTCCAAGGCGACACCTTCATCAGCACCATATCCCCGACCTGGAACTCCAGGTCCGAACGACGCCTATCGGCATAAATTTTCTGCCGACTCTGAGCAGTCTGAAGCCTGCTCCGCACCTGTTGGATCCTCTCTGTAGTCTTGAGTACCACTTCGGTACTCCCCATGACCCTCTGTCCAACCTCACCCCAGCATATCAGAGTCATGCACTTCCTCCCGTACTACATCTCGAAGGGGGGACGGTCGATACTCGCGTGATAGCTGCTATTATAGGAAAACTCTGCCAAAGGAAGGTAAGTATCCCAACTACCTCCAAAGTCTAGAACGCACGCCTGCAGCATATGCTCCAGAGTTTGGATGGTTCGCTCACTCTGACCATCCGTATGTGGGTGAAAAGCGGTGCTAAAGTGCAGACGAGTACCCAGCTCGTCGTGAAACTTCTTCCGGAATCTGGAAGTGAAGCGCACATCTCTGTCGGAAATCACCGAAATTGGCACCCATGCCGAGCCACTACCTCTCTGATATAGATGTCGGCCAACTTCCCGGCCAAAATGATCTTCTGAATCAGAATGAAATGGGCGCTCTTGGTCAACCGATCCACGATGACCCACATCGAATCCACTCCCCGCACGGTCCTGGGAAGCTTCGTGATGAAATCCATAGTGATATCTTCCCGTTTCCACAATGGAATATCCAACGGCTGGGTCTTGCCATGAGGCCTCTGGTGCTCAGCCTTGACCTTTCTGCAGGTCAGGCATCTCTCAACAAACCAAGTTACATCCCTCTTCATGCAGGACCACCAATAATCAAGATGAAGATCCCTGTACATCTTCGTCGCCCCGGGATGGATAGAAAATCGGGATTTATGTGCCTCCTCCATCAATACCTAGCGCACACCTCCATGATATGGGACCCACACTCTACGATGCAGAGTCAACAATCCACGGCTGTCATAATCGAAGGAGGAAACCTGACCCACAATACGCTCACTCTTGCGATGTTCCTCCTTCATAGCCTCCTGCTGGGCCTCTCGAATCTGCTCCAACAGCAGGGTCACCACCGTCATCATGAAACAAATATATTTGATCGGCTCTTCCTTACGGCTAAGCGTATCGGCCACGATATTGGCCTTTCCCGGGTGGTAGAGGATCTCGCAATCGTAATCCTTCACCACATCAAGCCACCGACGCTACCTCATGTTCAGATTCGGCTGATCCATAAGGTACCTCAAACTCTTATGGTCTGTGTAAATAGTACAGTGGACCCCATAAAGGTAGTGACGCCAAATCTTGAGGGCGAAAACAACTGCCCCCAACTCCAAGTCATGCGTCGGATAATTCGCCTCATGAGGCTTCAGCTGCCTCGAAGCGTAGGCGATAACATGCCCCCTCTGCATCAATACCGCGCCTAAACCCGAGATGGACTCATCGCAATACACCACAAAATCATCCACGCCCTTCGGCAGGGCTAAGATTGGCGCCTCGCACAATCTCTGTCTCAGCGTCTCAAATGCGGCTTGCTGCTCAGGCCCCCAGCAAAAGACCACAAATTTCCTTGTCAACTGGGTCAAAGGCACGACTGATGGGTTATGAGCATTCTAACACTCCTAAGTGTACATGCAACCCTAAATACCTTGGATCTATGTTTTCTCTATTATACATGCAAATATGAACATCCAAGGTATTATCCTAATCTAGCATACAAAACAATGAATATAACAAGATATAATACATACCTCTTTGATGTAGAATGTCATCATGAAGCTTGAGTGCCTAGTGCCCCAAGTGTGACACCTCAAATGGTTCACACAACACCAAATACACATGGAATGACTTGAGAGAAACTTGAACACTTCTTGAAATCGTGTAGCCCTCATATTCACACACACTAGTCCACGATTTCTTGAGCCATGGGATTCTTTTATATGGTGGCTATTAGGGTTACACTATGTAATTCCTAACTTTACCCATTCCTTATGCTCCATGGATTTTAACCTCCATGGAGTATCCATGGGTTACCCCATGGACTTAGTCCAACATAAGGAATCTTGGATCACAAGCCCACATATATAAGAATGAGTGATTTACACAATCAACCCATATATTTAATTAGTCTTCTTTTGATCACTTAATTAATCCTAGATTAATTCTTGATCAATACTAATTAAATAATCTTATTAATATATTAGAACTTAAAATATATTCACAAACCTTAAGTGTTATTTCTCTCATTGTAGTCTATCCAAATGCATGATGCCATGCAACCCAAATGGACCATGCCGGGTCGGGTCAAGTCTTACCAATTATAGTTATGGACTTAGACATTAATCCAACAGTCTCCCACTTGGAAAAGTCTAAAACTATTATTGCAAGTATGACTTCAAGAACCGACTAGCAATCGTAGCTCTCAAAAGCTTCCGTCGAACTCTGACCTTGCCGATGATCTCTGACCTTTGTCAATGACTTGTCCATTAAATAAGGGATCATATATTCCTCCATTCTAGATATCATATGGACTGAGACATGGATTATAATCATTCTCTCTGTCCATTTGTTGTTTCCCGATTTCCGATTTATGACGACTGACTAATTGAACAAATCAAATCAGTCCAGGCCCGACCGAGCACTTACATTTGTCATCACCAAATCATCGAGGGGCCCACAGATATCGCTTTTATCCCGAAGGTAAAAGGAATGGATAAACTTCGACTCATATGGCTTGTTCTACTACTTGTTGAATCATACACAAATGCACGTTTTATAACATCGAGTTACCAATGCTTTTTCGTGCAATCAATGTATAACCAACTCATAGTAACAACTCACATCTCTAGGTTTGAAGAATATAAGATATTATCATCTCATGATCACTCGTGATAAAATCCATGAAGTGATTCCAATGAGCGCGGGTTGAATCCAATACTCAGAACTTATGAGCACTCATGAGTGTTGTAGCCCTTTGTCCAACATCTTAGACCTCTAAAAGCCAACCCATGACAGTCTTGATTCATATCTACTTCCAACATATGACCGGCTGTGGATGGTTTGAATAACTTAATCCATCAGAACAATGACCTAGTTATTCTGGAAGTCAAAACATGCAAAGTGAAACACAATAATAATCGAATCCAATATGGTCTCAGAACTTATGAATATAAATGAAACACCTTTTATTTATCACCATATGATTACACATTATTCATTGTATACTATTTCAGCTATCAACTTTATTCTTGAATTTAAAACAATAGTTGTCCCATGCTCCAAGCATGTACACTATGTTTTTCTAAACACCAGTCATGCCATACACCAAGTATGCATACTTTGTTTGTCTATGATCTTTACTTTGTGAAATAGATCAATTGAACATAACTCCAACGATTCTCATTTCATATTCCCAATTCCTTACTGCAAATGCAAGAATTCCAAATTCATGCCATTTACTAAAATCTGTTAGATTCTAAACTTATATGCATTGATCCTCTTGTAATGATTATGCATAAAGTCAGAAAGATTTGACAACAAACATTACAGAGCATTCCAAAGGAGATCAACTCCTTGGAAACATCCTTCTTGCATTAAGTTTCCTAATCTTACACATATTTATTGAACAATTTCTAACTTTGAAACATTTCCATATTCCATTATGACTATCACTTCTGAACAAGAGTTGCCTCCTTACAGATTATGTCAATATGGTCCTTCCAGAATTAACATTATACTTCCAACTGTCCTTGAGCAACCAATCTTTGGTAAACCTTAGATTGTCCTCGACAATTGCTTAATCATTTTAGTCATATCCAATTCTAGACCTTTTCCCTTCATAATGCCCCAGGCATTTGGAAAATTTTAGAAAGGATAAATATAGCACATGTAATCGATCCTATATCCGAAGCATATGGGACACGATTCATGATGTCTCACATAAAGACTAAACCAGTCTTTTGCTATAATATTTCCATTTCAATTTGCCAAGTTCTCAAAATTCAGATTATGAAAAGGGATGCCGTAATCATAATCGAATTTTAGAACGCAAATAATGGACCCATATATAGAATTTCCTTATGTTGAGCCATTCCAACATGAAATTCATATATATATATATATATATATATATATATATATATCCTTGATTAAATACGATTAAAATCTCAATCTAAGCTTTTAGAATTGAAATGAAGTATAATTTCCTCTCCCTTAATTATAGCAAAACAACTTTTTCAACCCCTGCAGCCTCACGAATTGAAACTTTTGTTTTCTATAATTAACATTGCTAACTTGCAACCTTTGTCATAATTATCATGCTCCCACTAACATGATGATTATTAGCATAACACTTATGCTCCCACTAGCTTTGACATGTACTCAGAAATCAGCTGACTTTCTTACCAAAGTTCAGATTTCTGATACTAGATTGTTTTGATAAAACTTTATGAAAATCATACACCTCTCTTAGATAGCTCACATGTGTGTCTAAACAATTTTAAAACTATGAAAAGGGATGCCGTAATCATAGTCTCAATTGTTTAGACCTTTGCCACTTCTCACAAGTCCATGTTAGTGTGCCGGTAAACCACACACGCTCCACTAACGACTTTGAGAATGCAAATATCACAATTGCTATCTAGCTAAAATCTACTTAGTGAAAGTGTTTCCTCACCATCATTTTCATGAATCGGAGAGAAACCTTATGACACTTAGATTTAATAGTGTATGTGTTCTTATCCATGTGAATTTGTCAAAACCATAATCACAAGACAAGGTTAGTGACAAATCCAAACTCATATTGATTAAACTTGTGTAATCTTAAATTCTTGCCATTTGGCAGCTCAGGTGCCTGCCATTGCTTCCAAGTAGTTGTGCAACCAATTGAGAACTCTCAGAACTCCTATGCAAAGCCAACTTGAATAGGCACAAAAATTTCAACACGATAGGTTATAAACCTCAAGTCGTGTGCTAGTGAAGGACTTTAGGTTTTATTCTTGATTAAGTCTTGAAACTTTCAAGAGCTTTAAGACTCCCACTGTCCTCTTGATATATAAGACTCCCTTGTCAAATATTCAAGAGATAGTGTGGATTCTTTATCAAGACTAACACTTTACACAATTGGCCTAAGTTGGTCTCTGTTTTATCCAAAACATCACAACTTACCAATTTCAAATGTACAAGAGTAGATAACCTTTTACTCTTACATATGACTAGTGTTAACAAACCCTCTTTAAGATATGTCACTCAAGTTACAATCTTGGAGTATGACTCTAAGAATTGTTTTGGAACGAAGTATGACTCATCTTTTTGATTTAACCATTTCAACAATTCATGACTCCTCTTCTTAGTCATAAGAATGCACTAAGATGACTTTAGAGGACCAATTGTGATATGGTATCTTAATCATTAAGATGATCATAAACATGATACTAAAGTACTCTCCCATCTTTTCAGATTTGAGAAACTTTTATCTTTCTGCCATACTTTGATTCTTCTTATTCGTTCTGTCTCACATTGAAACTTCTCCAATGCTACAGACTTATACTTAAACTTATAAGTATAACCATATTTACTGAACTTAAGTAAATCATGATGAATAGTCTTCTTGATCTTTTGTGGTGGACTTGACCAGTGCACAAGAATGTGTACTCGATCCCTTAGTCCTTTCCTTATTCACATAAGGAATTAGTCTTAATTTTCCAAGCTCAAAGTTCTCATTCATCATACTATACAACTTGCATGATTCCAAGTTTCGGTCCAATTGAACCTTGGGTGATGAGAATCTTTCCTTATTTGGTAATATTAGACACTACCACAACCGAAAGAATCAAATCCATTTTTCCAATATTGCTATCAATGGAATCTTATAAGCAACAACTTTTCACAAATGCCATTGTAAGGATACTTAAAATAAATAAAATCAAAACCTTTTTCTTTTATTTTAAAACTTTGCGGAAAAACTTATCCTTACAATCCATATGAAAACCTTGTTGTTATCTATTCCTAAGCAATATAAATATCATAACTCTTAAGTAATAGCCCAAAATTCTGATCACCGAACCATGCGATTGAAATCCATCTTCGCGATCAGAATCATCATGTACTTAATAGAGTTAGACAATGGACTTTACCTGAAGTAGAGCCAAACTTATTGACTTTAACATCCTTAGGTAAATTTGGCAGCTTCGCAACCAATGCCCCTTCCTTTGGCAATAGTTACCTATGGACCCTTGATAATGGGACTATCTCAGACTTCGCCTCTCTCTTTACCATTGGGTCAACCGAGTTGACTATGGCCGATCCCTTTCCATTGGGAAGAGAAAGCTTTACTGGATATCCAATGTCATCATTGTCAATGTCCATAGCGTTTTTAGGAAGTTGATCTTAGCAAATAGATAAGATCATTAAGGGTCTTGTCTTAGTCTGTTTCATAGGATTCCCAAAAGAACTCACTATGTGACTTAGAAAGTAGTTGAGCCACCAACTTTCTCAAGACTTTGACACCCAACTCTCCCGGCTTGTCAATATGTTACTGCATCTCCAAGATGTGATCACACTTAGACCTTGCCTTGCCAATAGGGCTTGAGTGACCTTAAACTTTTTAGGAACTTGTGGGTTAGGGAGAATAATTGGGGGAGGTGAAAGAAGTATAATATCCATGGGACATCATCTTCATTTAGGAAAGCTTGTTTCAAGAGATTTGGGAAGATCATAAATGTCTAGACCAGACATCTTTTTGGGAGATATTCAAGATAGTTGATTTAAAGTCCAAAATATGACACCCAATTTGAAATATTAAGGCTAGGACCCAACAAACTATTTTATAACTTAGAAGAGGGATGCCGTAATCCAAGCTATAAAATATTTGAAGGTAGGTGAATGACGATTCACCAATTTCCACCATGAAAAACGAAATAATTTATTAGGTTTTAATTGGGTTAGCACCAAATTCACATTTTCCTAAGTAACTAAGATTGGGAATTTTAAGTGTTTAGTTACTTAGTATTTATCATTAATACTTTTAATGAATGGAGAATTATAGTCCTTGTCCTACCCGTTCGGCTAACGACCCTCCACCAGTCAAGGAAGCGGTGGGTGAGAGTGGACACCCATTAAACTGCCATTTTATAGGCAGTAACCTTATACCCCCCTTATAGACCGGCTTCGTGAATGAGGCCTACTAACGGTAAGACTGACTTTACTCTTATACATATATATATATATATATATATATATATATTATTAACTTATAATATTATAAAGTATAAGGGTTGAATTTTAACTTTTAAAATTCTAAGGGCTAACTTGGAATTAAAGTATTCATAAGTGAAAACTTTTCAAATTCCAAAACTTGAGGGCAAGTTTTGAAACTATTCAAAACTAATTAATTTCATAAGTTATGAATTTAAAGTAGTTTTAATTTAAAAAAAAAAAACTCTTCAAGTTCCATAACTTGAGGACAAGTTATGGAAGACTTTGAACTAACTAATAAAAAAAAAACTTTTTTTTATTGTAACTTATGGAACTAATTAAGGTTACACCTTTTTTTTTAATTTAATGAAGAGACTCTTGAACCTCCATAACTTGAGGACAAGTTATGGAGTCATAAAACCATTTAATTAGAACTAGACTCTTCATTTTGTAACCTTTGCCAACTTTTATGAGTTTTATGATTCTTAAATGTGACTTTTCATATAACTTGAGGACAAGTTACAAAAACACACTTTGGAATCAACTCTTAGATTAAAATGGATTGAAAACAACTATCTCATAATTTTTCCTATTAATCTAAACAAACTCATAAACATGAACATCCATAATCAACATTTTTCAAGCATCATATAAACATGTATAAAACTTGAAACTTTGATTATTATCCTTTATTTGGATGAGAATAAACATTACCATAGTATCAAAAAACAAATTTTATGAACAAAAACACTTTGCGGTAATGATTCTAATCCAAAACAGGCCAAAAGAAAAAAATAATTTGATTTTTTCCAGTTTTTTTCCAGCAACTTGCATCAAGTATAATTGAAAAATAACCTGGCTCTGATACCACTGATGGGTTATGAGCATTCTAACACTCCTAAGTGTACATGCAACCCTAAATACCTTGGATCTATGTTTTCTCTATTATACATGCAAATATGAACATCCAAGGTATTATCCTAATCTAGCATACAAAACAATGAATATAACAAGAGAGAATACATACCTCTTTGATGTAGAATGTCATCATGAAGCTTGAGTGCCTAGTGCCCCAAGTGTGACACCTCAAATGGTTCACACAACACCAAATACACATGGAATGACTTGAGAGAAACTTGAACACTTCTTGAAATCGTGTAGCCCTCATATTCACACACACTAGTGCACGATTTCTTGAGCCATGGGATTCTTTTATATGGTGGCTATTAGGGTTACACTATGTAACTCCTAACTTTACCCATTCCTTATGCTCCATGGATTTTAACCTCCATGGAGTATCCATGGGTTACCCCATGGACTTAGTCCAACATAAGGAATCTTGGATCACAAGCCCACATATATAAGAATGAGTGATTTACACAATCAACCCATATATTTAATTAGTCTTCTTTTGATCACTTAATTAATCCTAGATTAATTATTGATCAATACTAATTAAATAATCTTATTAATATATTAGAACTTATAATATATTCACAAACCTTAAGTGTTATTTCTCTCATTGTAGTCTATCCAAATGCATGATGCCATGCAACCCAAATGGACCATGCCGGGTCGGGTCAAGTCTTACCAATTATAGTTATGGACTTAGACATTAATCCAACAACGACTATCTTGGAGAAGTCTTGAATGAATCTCCGATAGTAACCTGCCAATCCCAGGAAGTTCTGAATCTCAGATGGAGACCTCGGAACCTCCCACCTCATCACGGCCTCCACTTTGGCCGGGTCGACTGAAATCCCGTTCTGGTTGACAAGGTGCCCAAGAAACTGCTCCTCGCGCAACCAGAACTCACACTTGGAGAACTTGGCATACAAGCTCTCCCTCCTAAGAGTATCCAATACCTCCCGCAAGTGCTCCTCATGCTGTTCCTGTGTCTTGGAATAGACCAAGATGTCGTCAATGAAAACTATCATAGAACGATCCAACATCGGTCTACACACGCGGTTCATGAGATCCATGAACGTAGCAGGAGCGTTGGTGAGCCCAAAAGGCATCACCACGAACTCATAGTGGCCATATCGCGTCCGAAAAGTAGTCTTCTGCACATCCTCCTCTATGACCCTCATCTGATGATATCCAGGGTAAACTGCTCGGTCTGATGAATCCCTTGTCTAACAGCTCCTGTAGTTGTGTAGACAACTCCTACATCTCAGGAGGAGCCAACCGATACCGTGCCTTGGCTATCGAAGCCGCACCAGGGACTAGGTCGATCCTGAACTCCACCTGCCTCTCGGGAGGTATCCCAGGCAGCTCCTCTGGAAATACATCCTCGTACTCTCGTACCACCGGCATATCACTCACCGTCGCATGACCCGCCTCCCGGGTATCCAAGACATAGGCGACATACCCTGCGCACCCCTGCTGGAGATAGCGCCTAGCTCTCGCTGCCGAACATAAAGCTGGTCCATGTTGTGGACTCTCGCCCTGAATCACCAGCTCTCCCCCACATAGGGTCCTGACCCTGACCAACTGCTACGCACAGTCGATCACTGCCCCATTGGGACTCAACCAATCCATGCCTATAGTAACCTTGTTCCCCCGCAATGGTATGGGAACCAAATCTACCAAGTAGCGCTCCTCGAACAACCTCAAACGTAATCCCTGAAAACTTCTGATGCTCACACTGACCGGTCGTTTGCAATCTCGACCTCTAAAGGGCAATCCAACATGCCCGAAGACTCAGAAAACCTCTTGCTAAGCGCAAGAGAGACAAATGATCGCGTAGCACCCGAATCAAACAATACCTGAACTGGAATACCGTTCACGTGGATCGATCCTAAACAAAACATATAACATGGCATATCAATATCACAAGTGACATAGAATAAGAGTTAAAGAGAAGAAATCATACCCGTCACCACATCGGGCGCGACGCGTGCCTCCTCGGCTGTCAACTGAAAAGCTCGGCTCCTCACCACCGAAGGCTCCAACTTGACCTTCCGGCCATCCATAGCTCGTGCAGTCGCTGGAGTTGGCGCTACCACTGGCGATACTGCTGCTGCTGCTATCAACCTGGGGCAGTTGGCCGTTTTATGGCCCCTCTGATTGCAATGAAAGCAAATCAGGTCTGATGTCTGAACAGTGGGAGTGGGGGCAGTACAATCCCTACAAAAATGCCCGGTCTTGCCGCACTTATAGCAGCCTGATCCTGATCCAGTGCGACAAACTCCCTCATGTGACCTACCGCATTTACCACAGCGGTCCCCGCCCTGCTGGCCCTTCGACCTTGCGTCGAATCCCTTGGGTTTCTTCCTGAAACCCCAGCAACCTGCCCTGTCTCCGCCTTCCTCTTCCTGAGGTTCTCTAAATCAATCTCCCTCTCCCTCGCCCTGGCGATCATGGAATCCAGGGTCGGGCAAGCGGAATAGCTGACATTCTTCCGAATGTGAGCCCTCAACATATCATGGTAGCGGGTCTTCCGCATCTCCTCATCCCCGGCATACTGAGGTACTAACAAGGCCCTCTCCCGGAACTTAGAGGTGATCTCCGCCACAGACTCAGTAGTCTGCCTCATATCAAGAAACTCCCTAGCCACCTGCTGAAGCTCCACAGCTGGCGCAAACTCGGCCCTGAACCTGGTCATAAAATCTGACCAAGTCATAGCCTCAATGGCTGGCCCCCCAGTGAATCACCCACTAACTCCAACCAATCTTTGGCCCAATCCCTCAAACAACCCGCAGCAAAGCGTACCTTCGACCCCTCCGGGTTGAAGCTCGTCAACTGTGCAGACTCGATGTCTACAATCCATCTCCTGGCCACAATGGGGTCATTCACTCATGAAAGTCTGGTGCACCACTCCCCCTGAAGTCCTTGAAGGACAGTGTGCGCGTCCCAGACTGACTAGACGCCGAGTCACTCCTGAATGTCCGTAGGCGATCCTCCATCAGCTCAATGATCCCTTGATCGACTCGAAAATGACCGGGGTCGCCTCAAGGATACCTCTCGTGATCTCAGACGCAATGAACTCGCGTAGCCCGTCATCAACCTTCTCGGATTCCGCCCCCGCCCCCGAGCCTGATCCTAATCCTGATCCAGACCCTGAACCTCCTGCTCCATGTCGCATAATCGCCATACTGAAATAAAACACATAAACGTCAGGGTCATCCATACTCTCGAGAGGTCTCACACACTATCCAAGTTTCCGGGTTCCATCTTAGCCCTCCTCGAATCGGGTACGGATCCTCTTCTTCCAGTAGTACGGGCCCATACTACCTTCCACATCTATTCGTACTTTCCTCAAGGATTGCTTCGACTTCACCAATTCCCTTCTACTAATACTGCTTTCCAAGCTAATCTCATCCTAGGCTTGTCCTAGGGTACTCTCCGACCTACTCTCCGCCATCAGCTGCACAAGGAGTCCCTGCCATCTTCCCCTAACTAGTTTGCGAATACTACTACATATTCGCTTACTAGTTAGTTTAAGCTAGTTGGAACCCCTATCAGCACAAAGCAAGCAACATTCTTGCATTGAGTAACCATTACCAAGCATAGCCTAATCAGGCTACCATACTGCTGAATAACCAGCCCTAGCATATAGCTCAATAAACTCATACAACAGGCATGTAAGGCATCCTTCCTAGATCATTAGCCCTAATCTAGCATGCAGTTCATATAACAGGTATACAAGGCATCCTCCCTAGATCCTTAGCCCTAGTCTAGCATGCAGTTCTCATAATCATATCATATAACATAACATAACATGTATGGGTATCTTGGGGAAAACTTACTTGAGCTCGGCCGGTCTCACGCATCACACACCTTGTTCTTTCTCAAAACTCCTTATTTTTAAATCTTAGAAAACTATTTTTCTTGTAAAAATCCTTCAAGCCCTCAGTTTGAATCCAGACACCCTCGAAGGTGTGCCCGAATCCCTCAAACTAAGGCTCTGATACCAACTTGAAACACCCCAAAAATCGAGACCAATATTTTTTTTTGTTTTTAATTATAATACTTGTAAAATTGTTGATGGGTTTAAAAGTGTTGCGCCATTGGGCTCTTTTGTATGGTCTAGTTTTATCACGGGTTTGGGCCTGTCCAACCATGTTTATCTTTCTAGTGTTTATCTTTCTAGGGTTTAGTATATAAGGTGCATGCATGCATCCTTTGCCATTAACGCTTCTAATTATTATCTCATTGATTGTATTGTAAACCCTAGCACACCTCTACAGAGGAAGTTCGTAATCGAGCTCTTCTGAGGTGTGACTATATTTTAATCATTCGACATACGTATTGATTCATTGAGTGTTCCGGTATTTATTATTCTTATTGTTTTAACTGTTAAAGATCTAATCGATCTAAAGAGTTCTCAACTCATCAATTGGTATCAGAGCAGGAGACTGTATAATCCGTACGCATCTCTTCTGTTGAAGAAGGTTTTAGGGTTTTCCGCTATTATCTTTTTCTGCTAGAACCATCATTCTTCATTGACGCAGTTCTTAGACTTCGATCATACCCTAACTTTGTTTACTAGTCTGATCTTGAATAGGTTTCAAAACAAAAATCATCATGTCTCTTGACGATTCACACTCCAACAGTATCGGATCAACCACCAGGATTCCTATCCTGTATACTCAAGACTATGAAGTTTGGACGCATCACTTTGAAGACTATGTGATTGGTTCAAAAGATAATGGATACTTAATCTAGGAAGCAATTACTATAGGTCCGTTTGTTCACTCTGGCACAAACAGAACAATCAAGACGTAACAGGAGTACAACCAACTCGTGGTTGATGTAAAGGATGTTCCTCAAGTCGAAAAGGATAAGCTTGTGAGCAACATTAAAGCACTAAGAATGATCATATTTGCCCTACAATCTGACACATTCCGGTTGGTCAGTTCATGCACGACGGCAAAAGAGATATGGGATAGATTGAAGGAGCTATATTCCACAGATGAGGATCTTGAGCACTCTATCCAAACTTTGCTGCTTTCAGAGTTTGGAGACTTCAAGCAAAAACCTGAAGAGAAGCTCATTCAAGCCTTTGATCATTTCAATCGTCTTCTCAGCAAAATGATAAAGCATGGCATAGAAAGGAAGGTAATTGAGTAAAAGGTCACATTCATGAATGACCTAAGAACCGAATGGATGGCGGTAGTGTCTACAGTAAAAGCTCATGAACAATTCAAATCTTACTCTTTGCCGAAGCTAGTGGGGATTCTAAAATCACATGAAAGTGCATTGACCAAAGAAACGAATGTGGTTTCAAGCATGGGATCTTTAGGTCTCATATCAAAAGGAAAGAACGTGGCTGAAGAAGAAGAAGATTTAGATCTGTCAGAATTTGATCTAACCAATGAAGAATATGCTTTGATGGTCTCAAATCCAAAGAAGTTCGTGCGTAGAAAGTTTCCTATCTCCAAGAACCGAAACTGGCAAGGAAGCTACAGTTCGGATAAAGCAAAGGAGGAACCGAAGAACTCTCCTCAGCATGAAGAACCGAAGAAGGACAGTAAGCTTGTTAGTGACTCTGGATTTGATTGTCACTTCTGCAAAGGCAAAAATCACTTTGCCAAAGATTGTGTCTTGAGAAAGATGTCAGAAAAGAATGAGAGTGAAGATGATGAAGCCTACTACATGCGAAAGCTAGAAGAAATAAAGAAGAAGAAAGTTGCTGCTAACAACACTATGAATGCTTTAATTGTGCATGAAAATCTCTTGGATGATGAGTTTGGTGGTGTGGAAGTCTGGTCTACAGACTCAGAGGACGAAGAAGTTCGTAAGCCCACACATGGCAGGGCTTTCGTGGCGAAAGAAGCTGAAACTGAAGGTGCAGGGAAATGCTTGATGGTGACCGTTGGAGTGTCACAGATGAGAGGCTATACTACCGATGGAAGTTGTGATGAAGCAAGGGAGCGAGAAGACAGATGCTTCGCTACCAAACCTGTTGGTGAGCAGATCAACGAATGCGACCAGTTGATCAAGAAGGTACAATCGATTCTCGAATCATTAAAAATCCCTGTCACAAACTATGAAAAAGAACTGAACGGATTAAAATCTAAATTTTCTAGTTTAAGTGGTAGTTTAATACAGAATCGCTTAACAAACGCTAATCTAACTGATCAACTCAGCAGGGTGTCTTCGAAGAGTGATGGAGAGACGGATCTGGACAGAGCAAAAGGAGATCGAGTTAGTTAGGATTAAGGATGAGACAATTTATTTGCAAAGGGATAATTTAAAGCTTTTAAAACATAGAAATGTTTTTTGTTTAATTGCTAAACGTTTATATTCAAATATTACTCAATTGCATCTGAATTGTGAAATAGGCAAGAAAATTCATCGTATGATTTTGCCCTTCCTTGAATTTAAGGAGGATGAAATTGATGCTGATGCATATAATTGTGAAGCTATTATATCTTCCGATGAAATTTCACAAGCATACAAAATTGGTCTTGACAAAGTCGAGTCCTTCATCAAGTCCAAAGACCATAAGGACATGCTTAAGAACCTCTTGGACGAAAATGACAAATTAAAAATTAAAACCGAAACCATGCAGAAGTTTGACTCGTTGAATGCCAAGTTAAGTTCGGAAAACAAAATTGATGTTGAAAATACTTATGAATTTAATGAGGATGATGATATGAGTGAAATATCCGTAGAGGATGTGGTGGACTGTTCTGAATTTGTCAAAAGCGAACCTGAACCTATCAAAAATCTCATTTCTGAAAATTCTATTGAGTTCGCTCGTTTATCCCAAAATAAGTCCAGAATTCTGAAAGAAAAGGTTGTGGTATATCAAAAGGTGCAAACCACACCAAATCAGGTTTATGCAGTTACAAGTGTCACACAGCAACAAACAGCCGAACTGACAACTATAGTAAACGAAGACAATGCTGATGGTTGTGAGGAGTACTTCTGGTCAGCTCCAATTGACAATGCTGATGAAACAGTTGGTCTGTCTGAGAAAACATCATGGAAGGTCAAAGGCAGATATGTGGCAGAACCACTCAACAAGCCTACACATTTTGATGTGCCAAGCACAAGTGGTACCAAAAAGATTCCAAGAGAACCAGTCAAGGCGACTAGCGAAACCTCTTCGCTAGAGAGCGAAACTCATGTTGAAAGACCGAAACCCAAGGTTAATGTTCATAAAACTCCTGAGCAATGGTCAGAGAAGAAACATCAACGTAATAGAAGATATAAGAAGAATCTCTCTGAAAGGAAGCAGTTTTGGAAATCCCAAAACCCTATCTATGTTAACTCAGACAAATCTTCACTCGTTTCAGAAGAAGCAAAATCAAACTGAAACTCTACCTCTTGTACTCAACACTATTCCTGCAGTCAAGCGAACCGAAAGAGTAGTTTCGGCTCCCACAATGGAAGCAAACGAAACCAAAAGAGTGGTTTCGGTTCCCCATCTTCAGACGGAAAAATACCAAAGCTTGGTTTCGCTCCTAAATCTCATTCCACTCACTCAAAGCAAAATCCAAAAGTGGATATAAAGGGAAAAGGGAAGCTTGTCGTGGAAGACAAAATGAAGACAAAGAAAATGTCAGCTAACCCTAGGGATCATAAGACTAACACACCAACTAAAAATAAACCATGTGAATCATCTCAACCAAAACAAGAGATCAACAAAATTAAAGTTTTTACCATAAAAAGAAAAGATGAAACCACCTTAATAAAAAGAACATATATGGTCGATCTTTCTGTTGTAATTCCCTATTCTGTAAAAGACTCACGTGGGCCCAAGAAACTTTGGGTTCCTAAATCTGCTTATTTTGCAGGTTATTCGTGACGATCAGTTCGATGATGAATGGTATATTGACAGTGGCTGCTCACGTTACATGACAGGGAGAAGGGAATAACAAAGGGAGTTTCGGTCCATTAAGGATGGTGGATGTGTCAAATACGGGAACAATTCATATGGCACAATCAAAGGGTATGGTATGATAACAAATGGTGAATTCTCAATATGGAAGGTAGCATACGTGGAGGGATTACAACACAACCTCATCAGTGTCTCTAAACTAGTTGTGGGAACCTGTTTGGAAGTTTCGTTTGATGATGAAGGCTCTGAGATAGTTGAAAAGCAAACGAAGAAAGTTCTGTTGAAATCTGAGCGCAAAGGGGAAATGTATCCTCTAAATCTCAATCCAATTCGAGGAAAGCCAACAATATGCCTGATGTCGAAGGCTAAATCAGATGAAAGTTGGTTGTGGCACCGAAGGCTCTCGCACCGAAGGCTCTCGCACCTTAACTTCAAAGATATTAACAAACTGGTGCTTGGTGATCACATGCGAGGACTTCCAGTTCTCAAATTTGATAAGGAGCATTTATGTGCTACATGCAAAATGGGAAAGCAAAGCCGAAAGAGTCACCCTACTCGCATTAATACAAAGATCATCGAACCCCTTGAGCTTCTGCACATCGACTTATGTGGCCCTTCGGCAATCGAAAGCTTCGGTGGTAGTAAGTTCATACTTGTTATTGTAGATGATTTTTCATGTTTCACCTGGGTTTTCTTTCTTAAACAGAAATCAGAAGCGACTCCTAAGCTAAAGATTTTCATCAAGCAAGTGGAACTGCAACTGTTAAAGGTGGTGAGGAACATAAGAAGTGATAACGGGCTAGAGTTCAAAAACAAAGACCTTGAAGAATTTCTAACTGACAAGGGGGTGTCTCACAACTTCTCTGCTCCCTATACTCCACAACAGAATAGGATTGTCGAAAGGCGAAACCGTTCATTGTGTGAAGCCGCCCGAACCATGTTGAGTTTCGCTTCTCTACCGCTATATTTCTGGGCTGATGCTATAGCCGCTGCATGCTATACCCAGAACCGAACCTTCATCAACAAGCGATTTTCCATCACTCGATACGAAATTTTGAATAATCGCAAACCCAATGTAAAGTTTTTTCATGTGTTCAGTTCAAGATGCTTCATTTTCAATTCCAAAGAGCACCGAAACAAGTTTGATGTTAAGGCAGATGAAGGGATTTTTCTTGGTTATTCGCTTACTTCAAAGGCATATAGGGTTCTGAATAAACGCTCAAGGAAAATTGAGGAAACCTACTATGTGACTTTTGATGATAACTACATGAAGAAAATTCGAACAAGCGAAGGTCCAACGGAGGAAATCTTTCCTGAATCAGGTCAAGTCTCTGTTCCCATATCCAATCTGTTTGAAGAATACATGATGTTTTTTGATGAACCAGAGAAAGCAATTCACTCAGAAGCAAAAGCAGCAGATAATAAAATCTACAACTTGAAGAAGGTTATTGACGAATCTGGTAAAGATATGGAAAACGAACCTCAAGAACCAACCGAGAGGCTGACACAAAGTGAACCACTCGAATCAAGCAATCCTCCAACTTCAACTCAAACTCCAAAAGAAAACTCTAAATTCCAGGGGGAGAGTTCGTCAACACCAAAATCAACTGATTTGCCTTTCCAGGGGGAGAATCCAACCGAGGGGGAGAATTCTGAACCTAACTTGGAATTCGCTTCGCCATTTGAGGGGGAGAATGAAAATACAAATGACGAAGACGATCTATCAGAACAGGAAGAAGAAATAAATGTTGAGCTAGATCCTGCCTATGATCCAAATTACCCTCCTCTCACGAAATGGACAAAAGATCATCCTAAAACTCAAATCATTGGTGAATCATCTGAGAGAGTTCTCACACGCTCTCAATTGAAGGCGAAGCAAACTGCTTTATTCTCTCAAGTAGAATTATTCATGTTTAATTCGTTTGTCTCCAAAATTGAACCGAAGACGGTAAATGCTGCCCTTGATCACTCCGATTGGGTGCAAGCTATGCAAGACGAACTCCATGAATTTGAACAAAATCGAGTTTGGAGACTAATTCCCACTCCAAACGATGCATCCATTGTTGGATTAAAATGGGTCTTCAGGAATAAGATGGATAAAGAGGGTAATGTTATTCGCAACAAAACGAGCCTGGTGGTGAAAGGGTACTGTCAGGAAGAAGGGATAGACTATGAAGAGACCTTCGCTCCTGTAGCAAGTTTGGAATCAGTAAGAATCTTTCTGGCGTATCCTGCACACAAAAACTTCGAAGTTTTCCAAATGGATGTCAAGTGTGCTTTCTTGAATGGAGAACTTGAAGAAATGGTGTACGTTGAGCAGCCACCTAGATTTGTGAACGAGAACTATCCGGATCATTGCTACATTCTGGATAAAGCAGTCTACGGTTTGAAACAAGCCCCGAGAGCATGGTATGAAACTCTAACACGCTTTCTTAAGTTGTCCAAATTCAAACAAGGTTCGGTTGATCCAACCTTCTTTCGCAAGAAAGAAGGCGAACACTTAATGATAGTTCAAATTTATGTCGATGACATCATCTTCGGCTCCACGAATCCTAGCTTAACATCTGAATTCAGGAAGTTGATGGAGACTAAATTTGAGATGAGCGCCATGGGTCCGATTAACTTTTTCCTTGGACTGAATATTAGACAGGGACCAGAAGACATTTTTATTAATCAGGAGGCTTACACGAACACTCTGCTAGCAAAGTTTGGTATGATGGGAGACTCTAAAGTAAAGATTCCAATGGCATTCGACACAAAGTTAACACCATCTCTGGAGAAACCGGCTGTTGATGTGACACTCTATCGTCAGATGATAGGGTCCCTTATGTATCTAACAGCTAGTAGACCGGATATTATGTTCTCTGTCTGTTACTGTGCCAGGTTTCAAGCAAACCCAAGAGAACCTCATATGGTTGCAGTGAAAAACATCTTCCAGTATTTGAAGCGAACTTCGTCTCTCGGTCTCTGGTATCCTGCTAAATCTGGCTTCTTTGTTCAAGCTTTCTTTGACGCTGACCTTGGTGGATGTGGACTGGACCGAAAGAGTACAACTGGCGGGTGCCAATTGCTTGATGGTAAACTCGTCAGTTGGCAATCAAAGAAACAAACTTGCGTGTCTCTTTCTACAGCCGAAGCTGAATACATCGCCGCAACATCATGTACTTCACAAATCATATGGATACAAAGCTAACTTAGGGATTATGGCCTTAGCATGAAGAAGATTCCCCTCTACTGTGACTCTGAAAGTGCAATTAGAATTTGTCACAATCCAGTGCAACATTCCAAGACGAAACACATTGCACTAAGATACCATTTCATCAAGGACCATGTTGAAGATGGTAATGTCGAAGTCCATTTCGTTAAATCTGCTGATCAACTGGCTGACATATTCACCAAGGCCTTATCTGAAGCAAGCTTTAATAAGATTCTCCAAGGCTTGGGAATGATGGAAGTTGAGTCAGTACCGAAACCTCTTTCTTCTCACTAAAACGGTACAAGCGAAATAGAGCGAACGCTCGGTCTATTTCGGTTCCGGAATTTTCGGGAACCGAAATGAACCGAACGCTCGGTCTATTTCGGTTCTGGAATTTTCGGGAACCGAAATGAACCGACCGCTCGGCCCATTTCGCTTCATCTTATCTAAGGATTGATTTCGATTGTATATTTTTGTAAAACTTGTTTATCCTTTCGCCTGATTTATTTTGGTATTTATTTTATTTTCTGTTTTTATTATTTTTCAGAAATTACAAAAGTCCAAAAATATTTTATTTTATGTTTTTATCATTTTTCAGAAATTACAAAAATCCAAAAATATTTTATTTTCTGTTTTTATCATTTTTCAGAAATTACAAAAATCCAAAAATATTTTATTTTCTGTTTTTATCATTTTTCAGAAATTACAAAAATCCAAAAATATTTTATTTTCTGTTTTTATAATTTTTCAGAAAAATCCAAAACTACAAAAATATTTCTATTTGTTTTTAGTTTTTCTCTCAATTCTTATCCTGATTTAAGTTCACAGATGCGACACAAAATGATGTTGGGGCAGATATAACTTTCTTATCTTTGTACTAGCTAGGTGTCCCTAGAAGCATGTTGCTGCATGTAGACCGAAGCCTCCAAGACTCTGAGTGAAGCCTTAATGATTCGATAAACACCAATTGTTTCTTCCCAATCAGGCTGCTAAAATCACTCAAGTAATGAGCTACCTTACTATTCTCATATTGAGTTAAGAGTTGTCTGCTTTGTCATTTTTGTATAGCAGAGGTACTTTCGGTTCTTTAACCATCTCCATACTTTTCTCCATCTATTTTCATTTCAGGATCGTAACCCTCGAGACTCTCAGAAATTACCACTGAGGTTTATGGTTACACAACATCTGTGTTAATGATCTTAGTTTCGTTCACCACGTGCTAAGTGAAACCCAATATTCAATACCTTAAATGAATTGACGGTGAACGATCTGATGTTCAAGCTATTACTTGTTACCTCAAGAAATCTCTTTTTATTTTTGCATGATCTTTATGAAATTGTCTAACATCAAGACGTTTCTTCCCATAGGATCCAGTTTTGTTTTTTTTTTTGTTTTTTTTTTTGAGATTTCCATTATTCATCAAGTCACTGAATATTTTATCAAACCTACTTGTTTAATAGGCTACATTGATCTAACAAGTACTTCATCCACTTTCGGTCTTATGTCAATAATCAAAGTACAGATTGAAGCTCAACCACCATCAATAGCCTTATAATAAAAAGATGCATTTCAATACTTCTTAACAAGTATTTGATCGTATTTTAACGGGGAACCACACAAGCTCTTTGAAGTCTCTCTTGAATTTGAAGGAAGAGATTCGTGCCCGGGATCCACTACTTCATTTCTTATTTGACATCACTTATATCCCACATATAATTTGTTTTATTTCTTTATCTTTCACACTGTCTTGCACGAAAATCTTCACGATTTTTCCAAACTCTTGTTCGGTTACTAATAAGCTATTTTCAGACATATAGCTTCGGTCCTTTATGGTGGAGTCGTTTCATTTAAAAGGGAAAGGATGAGTCAGCATGAATTTGAATCGTTTCAGAATTGGAAAAGGAGATAAGGATGGAAAGGCGCGTGAATTTGTAACGGTTCCTAAACCCACGCTTGATGACGTATATCTGGGGAAACCAAGCTGTCAAATCGCGCTTTTTCAGGCGTCGTTTCAGGAGACCGTGTAATCATCACAACAGATTCTTTCTATCTCATGGAAACGGTATAAAAGGGTTTCTCACACCTCCTGTAAATCCTTACCACATCTAAAACCTTACGAATACAACATGCGATTTTCAACTGTTCATATTCTTCCTCACTACAACAATGGCATAATCATCATATGTTCAAGAGCAAACTGCTTCTTCTTCTCTTCTGGTCATCAAACCAAATCAGAATCTTATCATCGAACTGAATAAGGATTCTATGATTCATACATGCTTCATGTGGTCGAATGTCTCAAGTACTCCGCGCTGGTGATTGCTCTCACGCAGGTTGAATATGTTCCCATGTCACTGCTCTCACAGGTCTATTCATCTACTAAATACGAAAAACGCAAGGAAAGGATCTTCTTTGACATCTTCAATCACAAGACCTCTGTTTCAAAGGCTCGCTTTTGTTCTCTGCTACATCTTCCTTCAGACGCCTCTGTCATCTCTCCTGATTTCATCACCACTACGCAGTTGTTCACTATGTTCTATGACATGGGGTACAATGAGGTTCTAACCACGGTGACAAAGTTCAAGAAGTCTTGCTTACCACCTCAATGGAATGGTCTTTTCACTCTTATCTTCAAGGGATTAGCTGAACGGGTTGTTGGGTCTGATGGTGCCAGCAAAGGCTTCATGACCATTCTTTATGGTCTCTATCATGGAATTAATCTGGATTATGGCTCTCTTATTTGGTCTCAACTGGTGCAAAGTCTCAATTCATTGACCAGATACTCTGAAATTTCATGTGCACGCTTCTGGACGCTGATTACTCGAAGGGCCATTGAGCATTTTCAGATTCCAATCATGGCAGATGCTATGATGTCTTCAATTGCCACTTTACATACAACCAAAATCATTGTCACCGATCCAACCAAGTTCATGTTCATCGGGTCAGTTCCGGAATCAATGTACCGAAGTATGACTACCGTAAGCAAGGTCATGGCTGAATACAGAAAACTTCCTCCTACAGGACCAAGGCAATTGACTCCAGAGATGCAGAGTGCTCTGGACACGGTTGAGAAACCAACAAAACGGGGGAAGAAACCGGCTTCCAAGAAGAAAGAGACCGAAGGTCCTTCATCTCCAGCTGCAACGCCGAAAAAGCGTAAAGTTGAAAAGGAAGCTCCTTTTGCTCCAAAGAAGAAAAAGGTTAAGAATATGGAAAAGAAACCGAATGCATCCTCGCCTAATGATTCAGATTATGTTCCTTCTGATGATGATCAACAGAAATCAGCCGAAGGTGAAGATGTTCATCAAGAAGGCTCAGCGAGGGGAAACACGCCTCAACGTTCTCCAACTCCAGAGGTACAACTTAATGACTCGGTTCCAACTCCTCCACTTTCTCCATCTCATACTACCGTACCTATTTCCATTGCACCACTTCCACCACCTGTTTCTTCTGTATCCACTTCAACTATACTTCTACCTCCACCCATCATTTCTCAAGCAACTTCAACAACAACAGCTAAAACCGAACCTCCGGTTTGTGTCAACGTATCTGATACGGGGGCACTTACCTCAGGAACCGAAACCACTGTTACAAACCCACCTCCATCTCCGTCACCCTCAACCGAATCTGGTCATACTCTTGGTGGAGCTGACATGGACTTTGACTCATGCTACTATAGTCTTTATCGTGTTCAAAGCGAAGAAGATGATGATGCTCCAATCACTCAGCGTCACTTAAAGGATCTCAATGCCAAGCTTGATCAATTGCTTGATTCTTCTGCTACTCCATCCACTTCAGCATATTCTGATGCTGCTATGGAGGCTCTAATTGAAACTTTGATCAAACAGCATGATCAATCCATACTCAAAGCTACTCAAGCTGTGGATGCCTCCACTCTCTCTTGCACCAATGCTATTAGTTAGGTCAAAACGCTTATTTCAGATACAAAGCTTTTCATGGAATCTTTTCAAACCACTGTCGACAACAATACCAACAAAGCAAATGAAGCAATTGCCTCTCTTTCTAAATCTCTCAAGGCTGAGAGGGAAAATTTTGAAGTGATTCGCCAAAGTCTAAAAGCTGACAAAACTCTTCTTCTTTCTTCTGTTAAAACAAGTCTCACCAATTTAAAAACTGATATTGCCTTGGATAACAAGGTCAGGGAAGATCTCGCTCTATCCCAAACCCGAGTTACAACACTTTCCTTGGAGCTTTCCAAAGCGAATAAGGAAATTGAATCCCTCCGGACCGAACGCACGGTCATCAAAAGCTGTGTGAACGATGTGCACTCTCTTCTTTCTAATCTTTTAGAGGCACATGATTCGGTTCTTACCATTTCTGTTAGACGTCATCTAACGGATAAACTTCGTCCAGCTCTGGAGATGTTAAGTCGGATTGGGGGTGTTACAGAGCCAATTGCTACTCCGCAACAAGGGGGAGAAGTTACTCAAGATCCTCCTATTCAATCTTCTGCAAAAGAGTCTGCTGGCAATATAGCAAATCAATCGAAAGTCACCACAAAACCGAAGGATAATGAAGCTTTGGGTTCTAGTGTGTTGGAAAAAGAAAAAGGTATAATGGGTCAAGGTGATGAGGAAGAAAGACTGAGGAAGAGTTATTAAAAAGAAAGAAGAGAAATAAAGAGCGTGATGAAACACTCAAAGTGGCAAGAGAAGAAGAAGAAAGAGAGAAAAGGGAAAAAGAGGCTCACGATACGTTGGAGTGCAGGAAAGCTCTATTTCCTTTATGGACTCTGGAGAAGATGATCAAAGAAGCGATTGAGTTTCCTAGCACTCATTGGCTGGAACCAGTTGCCTCTTTTGATTGTGATAATACCAAGGACTCACAATTTGATATGCCTATCACCCGAAAGGCGTTTGTGTTTCACTGTTTTGATGTGGTAGTGAATATGCCTTCTCTAGACCCGAAGGTTGATCGGGATCTTATTGAATTTTATCTTAAATATTCTCAACCACAGTACTTGACATGGAGTGCACAGAAGATTACATCCGTCAAAGTATTGAAGACAACTTCGGCAGGGCCATTTGTCAATGTTAGTTTCAGAGTGACCCGAGGGTCAGATGATTCGGTTCATGTGTTTTCTCTGGGTGATCTACCGAACCTGAATCCTCATGATTGGATTCTTCCGAACAACATTCTGCTTTCCGATCCACAGCAGTACGAGCCCATCATTGATCATATCAAGAGAATGCTAGCTTCCTACATTCATGAGGTCGCTAAGATGGATCAGGAAATTGCTCTTGTTTTGAGAAAAAGGCCAACTGTTAAACCCATTGGGACATCATGCGATGCTTCCAAAATGCAGATGGGAAAGATTGATTCTAAGTATCGTGCTGTTATGTTTACACGAGCAGAAGGTCAGAAGTTCGTGTACTATCTTGATGATAAACACTTGTTCTCCACGACTTGCCTGGAGCATATTTTAGACATAATCCATAGGTGTAAGCAAAACAAAGAAGCAGATAAGAAGAATTTCACAGATATGCTTCAGTGGTACATTGCTTTCCGTTATACTCTTCTAGCTATCGTACCGAAGTTATTCAAGACTGTGAAGAATACCATTGTTGCTCAAACGAAGTAGTCTCTCGCCTCAGTTGGCGCAAAGGGGGAGATTGTTGGGTTTAAAAGTGTTACGCCATTGGGCTCTTTTGTATGGTCTAGTTTTATCACGGGTTTGGGCCTGTCCAACCGTGTTTATCTTTCTAGTGTTTATCTTTCTAGGGTTTAGTATATAAGGTGCATGCATGCATCCTTTGTCATTAACGCTTTTAATTATTATCTCATTGATTGTACTGTAAACCCTAGCACACCTCTACAGAGGAAGTTCTTAATCGAGCTCTTCTGAGGTGTGACTATATTTTAATCATTCAACATATGGATTGATTCATTGAGTGTTTCAGTATTTATTATTCTTATTGTTTTACCTGCTAAAGATCTAATCGATCTAAAGAGTTCTCAACTCATCAACTGTTTTAGTAAAACATTGTTGATATCACTTCAAACCACAAAACCATAATTATATGTTTTAACAAAACATCATGTCTAATAGTATAGTGTAAAAGTACAATCCCAGGGTTCTCAAATGCGGAATCATGTGTGCATGTGTGATGCACTGCTACCCTGCCGGCTCCTTCCCCTTAGATGAAGAGGTACCTGAAACCAAAAATAAAATTGTAAGCACAAAGCTTAGTGAGTTCCCTCAACATACTGATACCAAATAATGCATAATCCTCGGTATCTTTCAACCGGTAACTGTCGGGCATAGCCAGAAGCTGGACTCCTATTCGGTATCTTTCAAACGGTAACCAGGAACTAACCTCCCCTTCAGTATCTTTCAATTGGTAACTGGGAACTACCCTCCCCTTCGGTATCTTTCAACCGGTAACCGGGGACTACTTCATCCCCTACTACTGCTAGCACGTGTTAAGCACAATAAACATATCAAGCACAAATAATCATATTAGACACAATAATCATATCAGACACATTAATCATATCACATATCAACACTAGATAATTATCACAAAGACAATCATCTATCCAACACTCTTACTCGTCGAGTCTAGCAAGTGCTCGATGCGTTCGCCTTCAAAAACACATCGAGTTATCTTCAACCGACTCGCCGAGTTCGTCCTTGAACTCGTCGAGTCCATCTTCATCCACTATGACTCGCCGAGTTCATCCTTGAACTCGTCGAGTTCGTCTTCATGTAGTTGGGACATTGCCTTGAAGTAGCCGAGTTCCTCCTTGAACTCGTCGAGTCCTTCGATCTTCAAGTCCATAACAAACCCCCTAACAGGTGAGTGTTCCCTCCACTCAACCAAAACCACTTCCAGAAGACATTGGGGAAAAAAGAGGCCCGACTCGCTGAGTCACCCACGAGACTCGTCGAGTACCTCTATGACCAAAACTATATAGTCGATTATAATAGGTCTTAATGCATCAAAACCATAGATCTGACCTCCTAAGGTCCATCTCATACGTAAAGCTACAAACTTGATGTCCATGCATGGGGCCGTTGGCTCAAAAAGCCATAAAAAGGTGTTTATAAGTTGCATGAGTCTCCCAAGGCCATAAAGTTGACACTATTATGCCATGGGAACCCCCAATGGTTCCAGATCTGAAGTGCAACTCCAAATATGCATACAAATCCGATTATAGCCTCTCAAAAGCTTAGAAAAGGTAGAAAATAGCCCCAAAAAAAGATCTAAGAGATAGATGGTCAAGGTTCAAGCTTTTTTACCTTGAATGAACTGAGAATGAAGCAAAACCTTTGGATCTACTTGTTGGGTTTTAGTATACTACAACATCCTATGGTGCACATACAACCCTAAATACCTTGGATCTATGTTTTCTCTATTATACATGCAAATATGAATTTCCAAGATATTACCCTATACTAGCATACAAATATCATATACTTGGGTAATAAAATAGATAGAATACATACCTTTTTTTTGATGTAACTTGTCTTCATGAAGCTTGAGTGCCTAGTGCCCCAAGTGTGACACCTCAAATGGTTCACACAACACCATGAACACTTGGAATAACCTTGAGAATAAGGATACTTTGGTTCTCTCTAGTGAAATCGGCCTTGCCCTTTTGTGTACACACACTAGTGCCAATTTCACCAACCAAGGACATCTTTATATAGTGTCGAGATTAGGGTTAAACCCTAATACCCATGACCTTTCATTTCATATGATCCATGGGTTAAACACTCCATGGACTATACATGAAAGCTTAACCCAACCTAAATGAACTTGGCCCACCACACACATATATCTTAGAGTCCATATTTAATTAGTTCATTTTGATCACTTAATTAATTATAAATTAATTCTTGATCAATACTAATTAAATAATATGATTATATATTAATATATTAGAACTTATAATATATTAATATAAATCACTAGTATCCTTTTTCCTCATCTTGTCTATCCAATTGTCCCGATGCCATGCAACCCAAATGGACCATGCCGGGTCGGGTCAAGTCTTACCAATTATAGTTATGGACTTAGACATTAATCCAACACTACTTGCTTCCACTTGACTCCCAAGCTTTCTTCCTCTCTTCCAACTTCAAATGCACATAAAAGGTACCAACAAGCTCAAGAACACACAATAGAGGCTTAAGGTTTCGAGTTATGGTTTCTCTGGGTAGGGAGGGACGATGGGGGCTGGGTTGAGGCAGAATAAGACGTTTAAATAGGTTGTAAACCCTAACATTAGAGTTTCATCCAAACAGCTCCTACTCGTCGAGTCGGTCCCCCGACTCGTCGAGTAGGTCACTAAACCTTCGGGTCCAAAGTCGAGTCTACTCGACGAGTTGAGCCTCCAACTCGCCGAGTCCCAGGGCAAAACATGAAAAATACTTGAATTTAAATACGTACCATGCACCTGGTGTTACAAGAGGCGTAGAGAAGAAGCCATAATTCAGCGGAGACGATGAAGTACGAAAGATAAGGAGGTGAGAAGCAATGAGAGGTTTGTGGAATAACACAAAAGGAGGATAAATAAGAATTTAAGGAAAAAAAAGAGTCAATCACAGCCAAGTACTGTTGCCTAAGGAGTTCAAAATTAGTATATTATATAATAATGATTCAATTTCAACCACACTTTATTTTCCATTATATTTTTACACCCAAAAAATATTCAAACTTTATTTTTTTCTCTAAATTTTTACATTTTCATTAATATGTCTTCAATTTAAAAGGTTTTACAAGTTGTCTATAATCTTCTTTTCTTAACTTTAAAATTTATATTTTTAAATAAATATAACCAAACAAATATATCACTTTAAATAGTTGTAACAAAATTTTCATTAATTATACTATTAAATACAAATACCAAATAAATAAACTCAAGGCAAGAACAAATGAAATAAACTACATATATATAAAATCAAACCCAAGGACCAAATATCACATGTGAAAGTTGAACTCTATTTATAAAGTTTATGAATAGTATAACTTCAAATTTGAAGATTAGTATTCATATTTCTATATTTGGTGTAAAGTATAGAGTAGGGTTAGAGAACATCAATTCTATATTTTACATAAATTAATAGCGCTATAAATGAACTGAACGTTCAACGAACTGTTTGTAAACCGTTCAGTAGAAGTGCTGCCCAAATTATTATTTTGACCCCCGGTTAATTCACGCTGAGTTTAATATGTAGAAACAATTGTATGTTATGTGTTATATGTGCTATGTGCTTTTCCATGTTATCATCTCGAGTTGTTGTATCCGCTATTTTTATAGCAAGACTGTACCTCTGACTTGAAGTGTATGACATAGGCATCACTTGGGTATTGGTATGAACCGTTGACCATGAAGTGTATGACATAGGCATCACTTTGGCTTTGGTAGAATGTTATTCCTGATTATTTTCCCATGTTATTTTTATTTTTGCTATTTATGATAGCAAAGCTATACCTTTGACCATGTGATCAGTTTAAGAACTCAGATTCACAGTGGTACTGGTATGTAGCCTCTGGCCATGTAGAGCATGTCCCCCAGTAAGTGAATGACTTTATTCTATGGCATTGGCATATGGTTAGACAGGGCGTGAAAACCTGAAATCTACCTTAATGTTAATCAGAAATTGTTTGTCTTCAGTGCCATTTGGGCCGAAGCGTTATTGATGTTTATCAAGTATGGAAATTGTTATGTCTCAATGATTGTATATCTTTGAATCAAATCAATAATTGTTAGGGAAAACTTATCACATTATGCCTTTGTTGTTCCTTGCTCCTATTTGCTTCTGCCATATTGGTATATATATATGGCATAACGTTATATTGTATCTATTATTGAACTCACTAAGTGTTATCGCTTACCCATCCCAATGTTTTAACATAATGCAGACAATAAGCACCCAGTATAGTTGGAAGACTTAGAATAGTTGTAATATTATTTTTTGTATTTTGGTTTAGGTTTGTATAGATTTACAATATCCTGGGTAGTCATGTAAAATCTCAAAACATAGTCGGTTTGTATCCAATATTTTGTAATGACTTTATCAATGTAAAAATATTCTTTTATGAATATGCATGTGGCATGTTTTGGAGTAACTATATTGTCAAGTATGAAAGTTTCGGTCTTTCAGAAATATGAAAGTATAGAAAGGGGTCCTTTCAGTTTATTCATTTAAGTTTCTTTTATGTCCATATATGTTCAATTTTGTTTGATTACATTAGTATATTTTATGTTTGTTTATGTTCATGTATGTTCAATTATCTTTGTTTATCTCTGTTCATTTATATTTGTTCTGTTCGTTTAGCATGTTCACGAACATAAACGAACAAACATGAACAATGTAATTTTTTAAACGAACAAACATGAATAAGAAAACTCATTTGTTTATTCGTTCGTGTTCGTTCATTTATTCGGCTAACTTAAACGAACGAACATGAACAACCCTCGTTCGTATTCGTTCAGTTCGTTTCGTTTACAGCCCTACAAAATACAGAGTAACTCTATAAATTTGAGTGAGGTTGGAGATGCTCTAAGCTAATAGATTATATTTGTTTAAAATGACCTGCCCCTAACTAAAATAACAATATATTGGCCAATCGGCAATGTATGCGCTCACACCCACACCCACATCGTCCCGAGGCAACCCCACACTTAAGCAGTGTGGGTTTTCACCCCCTTTATAGTACGAGTAGTTTTAAAAAACATATAAGTTTTTTCATAATTTGTACCAAAAGAAAGAAAAAAACCCACCCATTTAACTTGATTAAAAAAATCATAGACAAATAAACGATACAAATGTATTCGGTGTACCTACGAATAACAACAAACACTTGTAAGGGTTCTTTTGTAATTTCACTTATGAAAATGAGCTAAACTACCACACGATGCTTGTTGTTATCAAGGAAAGTGAGGATGCATTCGTTCACGTGGTTGGGGAATTGCTCGTGAACAAAATGAGATCCACCGGGCACATATATTGTTTCTTGATTTGGTACATACTTCTTCACCTTGAATGAACTGAGAATGAAGCAAAACCTCTGGATCTGCTTGCTTCCACTTGAACTCCCAAGCTTTCTTCTTCTCTTCCAACTTCAAATGCACATAAAAGGTACCAACAAGCTCAAGAACACACAATAGAGGCTTAAGGTTTCGAGTTATGGTTTCTCTGGGTAGGGAGGGACGATAGGGGATGGGTTGAGGCAGAATAAGACGTTTAAATAGGTTGTAAACCCTAACATTAGGGTTTCATCCAGACAGCTCCTACTCGTCGAGTCGGTCCCTCGACTCGTCGAGTAGGTCACTAAACCTCCGGGTCCAAAGTCTAGTCTACTCGACGAGTTGAGCTTCCAACTCGCCGAGTCCCAGGGCAAAACATGAAAAATACTTGAATTTAAATACGTACCATGGACCGAGTGTTACAAGAGGCGTAGAGAAGAAGCCATAATTCAGCGGAGGCGATGAAGTACGAAAGATAAGGAGGTGAGAAGCAATGGGAGGTTTGTGGAATAACACAAAAGGAGGATAAATAAGAATTTAAGGAAAAAAAGAGTTAATCACAGCCAAGTACTATTGCGTAAGGAGTTCAAAATTAACATATTATATAATAATGATTCAATTTCAACCACACTTTATTTTCCATTATATTTTTTCACCCAAAAAATATTCAAACTATATTTTTTTTCTCTAAATTTTTACATTTTCATTAATATCTCTTCAATTTAAAAGGTTTTACAAGTTGTCTAAAATCTTCTTTTCTTAACTTTAAAATTTATATTTTTAAATAAATATAACCAAACAAATATATCACTTTAAATAGTTGTAACAAAATTTTCATTAATTATACTATTAAATACAAATACCAAATAAATAAACTCAAGGCTAGAACAAATGATATAAACTAGATATATATATAAAATCAAACCCAAGGACCAGATATCACATGTGAAAGTTGAATTCTATTTATAAAGTTTATGAATAGTATAACTTCAAATTTGAAGATTAGTATTCATATTTCTATATTTGGTGTAAAGTATAGAGTAGGGTTAGAGCACATTAATTCTATATTTTACATAAATTAATAGCGACATAAATGAACTGAACGTTCAACGAACTGTTTGTAAACCGTTCAGTAGAAGTCCGTTTATTTAATAAATAACGAACACGAACATGCATTCTCGTTCGTTTAGTTAAATGAACGAACATGAAAAATGGTCTTGTGAACGTTGGTTTATGTTTATTCATTTAAGTTTCTTTTATGTTCATATATGTTCAATTATGTTTGATTACATTAGTATATTTTATGTTTGTTTATGTTCATATATGTTCAATTATCTTTGTTTATCTCTGTTCATTTATATTTGTTCTGTTCGTTTAGCATGTTCACGAATATAAACGAACAAACATGAACAATGTAATTTTTTAAACGAACAAACATGAATAAGAAAACTCATTTGTTTATTCGTTCGTGTTCGTTCATTTATTCGGCTAACTTAAACGAACGAACATGAACAACTCTCGTTCGTATTCGTTCGGTTCGTTTCGTTTACAGCCCTACAAAATACAGAGTAACTCTATAAATTTGAGTGAGGTTGGAAATGCTCTAAGCTAATAGATTATATTTGTTTAAAATGACCTGCCCCTAACTAAAATAACAATATATTGGCCAATGGGCAATGTATGCGCTCACACCCACACCCACATCGCCCCGAGGCAACCCCACACTTAAGCAGTGTGGGTTTTCACCCCCTTTATAGTACGAGTAGTTTTAAAAAAACATATAAGTTTTTTCATAATTTGTACCAAAAGAAAGAAAAAAACCCACCCATTTAACTTGATTAAAAAAACCATAGACAAATAAACGATACAAATGTATTCGGTGTACCTACGAATAACAACAAACACTTGTAAGGGTTCTTTTGTAATTTCACTTATGCAAATGAGCTAAACTACCACACGATGCTTGTTGTTATCAAGGAAAGCGAGTATGCATTCGTTCACGTGGTCGGGGAATTGCTCGTGAACAAAATGAGATCCACCGGGCACATATATTGTTTCTTGATTCGGTACATACTTCTTCACCTCCCCACTCTTTACGTATTCATCCAATCCAGGAATTTTAAACGCATAATCTTCCTCACCTATAATTAACAGTGTTTGAGCTTCTATTTTAGGATCTTGTAATGTGGATCCAACCATTTGCAATAATCTGCAACAACGATTAACAAGAAATGGAACTAGGATATCATTTTCGTGCATTTATCTGCTAAATGCAAGAAATAACAACATACCTTTGTTTTCTTGTGTATTACAATATTACAAAATTGTACTTTCAATTTTCTTTTTGTTTAGGAATTGTAGTTTGTAAAAATTATTTTAACAATGAAATTTAAACTTTATTATTATTATTATTATTATTATTATTAGGATATTATACGTAGCTATTAATTGCAGTCACCCGTGGGTAGATCCAGTTAATTACCTATAGGGAACTTGGAGAGCGGTTCGAAATCCAGACTTTTCATACAAATCCACATAAACCGAAAGATCCTCTTCGGTCAACCAAGAGGGTAGAGGAGTCAAGGGTTTGACCAAATCCATTATCTCCTCGTTTTCATTGGCTATTGGCATTTCACTTTGGGAAAACAAAATATAAATGTTTCTCACTACTGTTTTGATATCAAATCGACCAAAATCAGCTTCAGCTCTTCCGGGTTCCTAAATGAAAATTGCAAAAACAGGCTCAAAATTTAAGGGAAAAATGGAATTCATAGTTTGATAGATGTTAATATAAAGGGCATAATGTTTACCTGCCATCTTCGGACATATAAGCCTTCTGGGAGGACAAAATGATGCGTGAAGGCACCTGGAGGCATAAAGGGCAAGCCAAGTGCTATAATTCCTGCTACTTTGTGTGGGTGGAGAAGGGCGAATGGGTAGGCAACCATTGCTCCAAAATCTTTAGCAATTACGAATACCTAACAATGTTCAAACAATTATGATCAATGTAAGTCAGTGTCATGTGAATTCTGTGAAAGTCAATTCCTTGGTACGTTTTTTCAATCAATTGCACAAAATTTAATCATTTCAAATGTTTAATCTGGTTTCAGTTGTAACGAGTCAACGCAGACATATGAACTTATATACAATGTACTAACAAACAATTTGACCTAGCCCCTTAAATTAAATCATATCAAATTATCGAAGAAATTAAATGCATCTGTGATTCTTTTTGGAGTTTAACATAAGATTAGAGCCGAGATTTTCTATCGATCAACTGTGTGTAGGTAGAATCATGAAGTTTGCAACAGCATACCTTAGAAATGGCGAGAGAATCAAGGATAGAGGCAGTATCGTTGATCAAGTCGTCGAAGGAGGCTTTCTCGGGTTCTGCAGGCGAATCGGACAGTCCGTATCCTCTGAAGTCGGGTGCAATGGCTCTGAAACCGGCGTTTGCGACGGCAATCATCTGGTGGCGCCAAGTGTACCATATCTCCGGGAATCCGTGAAGGAATATCACCGCCGGCGAGGACTCGGAGCCGAGCTCAGCCACGTGAAGCTTTAGCCCGTTGACTTGTAGGAATTTGTGTGCAATTTGATCCATCTCCAGAGTGTTTGTGTGTGTTCCATGTGATACTTCTTTTTATGCATCCAACAAGGCGGGTTGTTTTTATTTATTTATTTATATTTTTTATATATATTTTTTTTGTTATAAAGTTGGGTTTCAAAATTCTAAAAAAATTGTTTGTAGAAAATTTGAGTTCATAGTTATGTTGAAGGGTACCGTGATGGTTTTGCCAATAATAAAACTGTGCAATATAGGCTTCAAATTAGTTTTTATATATTTTTTTTACAATTTTTACCTATGAACTATGGTGTGGTGATGGTTTTACTTATGATTTTTTTTTTTAATTTCAATAAAAAATAATAACTTTTTAAATAACATAAAATTAAGATCAACACCTTCACCGCTTTAACCGCTTCCTCCCGATCTTCGCAGTCAAGGTGCCTCAAATCTTGCATTAACAACAAATATTTTGTGAGTCAGACGGTTTCAGCTATATGCTTCCGTTCCGACCGACGAATTTGACGATGTCACTTTTCCTTTATCCCTACCCATGGGACAAGGAGGCAAGACATATTTCTTCTATGTCGCCATTATCATCATTAAGATCAACTCCTATGGGACCATCCGATGACATTTGTTGTGAGCTCGAATATGAAGATGTTCGACTTCTTTTTGGTAGATAAGCAATGTCTTGATGTGTTGCAGACTCCTTCCACCTAATGCTTCTATTGACAACTTCCCACACATGAATGAACTTACAAGGCTTTAACACGTCATCCTGGAATGTCGCATGTGTTTTTTTCAACAAACTCGATTCACTTTCTCCGCTAGCCCATTGCTTTTCAAAGTTTGTGTAAAATTCGTTCCAATGTGACACGATGTAACACCCTGTTTAAAAGTACTCGGTTGGGGTCTCGGAAACCAAAGGGTAGGGGCGATTCGGTTTTTTATGGGTCTCAGGTTTCATCCGGAAGGTTTTGGACTTGGAGGTGTCGATGGGAGCGTAGGGCTTCCCGCCACCTTTTCGTGGAAATAAAGTTCGTCGGAAACGGACTTAGAATGAAGGATTTATGACTCTTTGACGTTATTGGCGAAAATGGCCCCTAATGGAAATAAATGACAAGGAAGGACCATGTATGCAAAGTGGAAGGCGCGTGGGTACGCCCAGCGTAAGCTGGGTTACACCCAACGTATAAGAGGAAATGATCGCGGGTGTTTTTGGCGTACGCCCAACGTACAGGATGTACGCCCATCGTACGTCCAGTGTCCAGAAACCCTAATTTTAGGGCCAACCACTATATAAAAAACTTAATGGCTCAAACCCTAGCCTCCTTAACTGTCCCCCAACCTCAGAGATACCCTAGGACGCCTCATCCCCTTATTCTTGTGTTGTTTTAACCTTAAGAAGCTCATTTTGGTGGTGTAAGCTTGGAAGAGGAAACGAAGAAGTTGGCAAGGAAGAACTTGGGAAGTTGGAGCTCATAGATCTGGGATAGCATCATCCTTTGGGACTCTTTGGAGGTATAAAGTTCATAACTTTACCTAAGAATGCTTAGATCTAGTGTAGTTTGGTTTTGGAGTCATTTTTGTCCCAAGAATGGACCTTTATGGTGAAATCTCGTTTGTGAGCTTAGGTTTGCCACCCTTAGAGAAAAGGGTCCCATAAGCAGTAAAGTCTCCATCTTGAATGTCTTAATGGGTTCATGCAAGAGATCTAGCCCTTTTCATGAAAGTAGAACATCATTTTTGGAGTTTGGGCTTGTTTGAGCCAAGTAAAGTCACCAAGTCAGTGACTTTATGGATTAAGACGTGGAAAAGGACCAGGATCTGTGATTGTAGCTTCTGAAGTGAAGTATTAAGCACTCAATGAGAAATGGACTTAACAGGGGGTTTACGCTGAGCGTACGTGAAGGTACGCCCATCGTACGCACCACTTAGTCAGTACGCTTAGCGTACGTGGATGTACGCCCCGCGTACTCTGTCAGTTGGGCCTTGTGCTATTGGGCCACAGTTTGGACCGTGCTTTGGGTCTTTGGGCCTTAGTGGGCCATCAGAAGTCAGATAATTTAGGCCAAGAATATGTTTGGGCTTAGGGTAAGGCTCATTAGAGGGATTAGGCCCAATTGAGCAACTTGAGCCATTAGTGGGCCACTAGTGGGCTTGGAAAGCCTACCTAGTGTTGGGCTTTTGTTTTGGGATTGGGCCTAGGTTTGGATCGTACTAGGCCAGGGGTAGAATGGTCATTTTACCCCATGCATGGATTAAGGATTATCGTATGGGATCCAATTGCTAATTGGGTATATTGATTGGTACTGGCAGCTCGGGAAGCTGGCAGGGCAGCAACTAAGGAATTCATGCGGGAAGCTTCTGCAGTGCGAGGTGAGTCTCATCACCATACCAATGGGTCTAAGGCACCAAGGCCGACCCATTATGCATTATGTGATATGCTAGTTGATTTCGTGTTATGTAGCATGCTAGTTGATTATGTGGTATGTGATATGCTAGTTGTCTTTGTGATGCTTGCAGGCAAGACCTCGGGGGGTTCCCGAGGCACTAGGGTGTAAGACCTTGGAGGGTTTCCATGGCATCCTTAGTCAAGACCATGTTAAGGTTTCCATGACATTGGGCTAAGTACATGTGGGGATTCCCATGGCACCCAGAGTAAGACCCTGGAGGGTTTCCAAGGCATCCTTATATGTATGGTTGGTATGACAGTGGGCTAAGACCATGTGGGGGTTCCCATGGAACCCGGAGTAAGACCCTGGAGGGTTTACATGGCATCCTTATATGTTTGTATGCATGGATTGCGTGATTGATATGGTTTATGTAGCTTTTATAGCTAATATGGATTATGTGATTATGTGGATTGTGTGGGGTATGATTTGGGGAACTCACTAAGCTTCGTGCTTTCAGTTTTGTTTATTGGTTTCAGGTATCATCGTTTTGGAAAGGAAGGGCTCGGATTGATCGCAGTGCACGCACCTATGTTTTCCGCGTTGAATGATTTTGGGATGAAATCTGATAAATGTTTTTAATTAACGATGTTTTAGATGTTTGGAATAAATGATATCTATATTTTCACTATATTAAAAATAAAATTTTTACCCTTGATTTTTAAGTCGTTACAAGTTAGTATCAGAGCCTTGGTTTGAGCGATTCGGACATACTTTCGGGTGTATCTTAACTCAGACTGAGGATCTGTAAAGCTTTCAAAAGAAAAATGTTTTAAGTAAAGAATTTCTAAGACAAGAAAGGGCGTGGTGCATGTAATAAGTCGAGCTCGAGTAAGTTTCCCCAGAATACCCGCATTTGTTATCTGTTATGATTTGATTATGAATCTGTGAATCACATGCTAGTTAGGGCTAGGGGAGATGCCTGTATATGTTATATGAGCTGGTAGACTTGCATGTTAGTGCTGAGTAGTCAGCAATAGGTTAGCCTGATATGTGGTGCTTGTAGCCATGAGGATATTGGATGTCATGCTGGAATGAGAATGATAATTGGTATTTGTAACTGCAATGTGTATGTTTTGAAAATTGTATATGGTTAGGATCTTATAGCCTTAGAATAGCTGATTTGGCCTTATTTCCTGTGGTCTTAGGGTAGAGTCTATTATTCAACAGTCTATTAGATCCTGTTCTGTGTATAATTTGCATGCATAAGGCAGCCGACAACGAGGGTGGATGTGGACAGCATGGGTTGTGGTATATGTGGCGAATGTTCTATGATAGTTTGTGGGTCGGAGATTAACCTAGGGTAAGCCCAAGATGAGATTAGTGACATGAGTCACCTGATTGTGAATTGTATGTATAGGTAGAATTGTTTGTTTGGAATATGTTGGTTAGTTTTCCGTTGTACGAATGCTGCTTGCTTTGTGCTTTGTGGGACTTCTAGCAATGTAAGCTAGCTACTAAGTGAATATGCTAGGTCACATGTGGCACAGGTTGGATAATCTCAGAGTGATGGATTTGGCCCTATTGCGCAGCTCTCGTCTGAGTCTAACCGTTCTAGGATTGAGTCTTTTACTTGAAGGATTATCTGATCTCTGCTACATGTGGCTATATGCATAAGGTAGCTAGTTGACATTACTGGGAATCTTTCAGCAGCTGAGGACTGGGTAGGTTGGGAACCTAGGGGGAGCCTAGGAGGTGCTTCGGTGGATATTGTCCTGCTGTTTAGCAGACATTTGGTACATCATGGGAGTAGGTGACTTAGAGGATTCGGGATGATTCCGGAGGAAAGTATGGATAGGTGTGGAAGGTAGTATTGAGACCGTACTACTGAAAGCACAAGATCCATAATCGAATTGGGGAAAGTCTTGGATAATCTAAGAAGCCTGGGAAGGAGAATTCTTGGTTATGATTGGACCGTGGGGATAGCTGCTATGCAGAATGCGGATGAGCACGCAAGGGGAAGGACCAGGGTTTGGTCCTGGCTCCGGTGGAGAGCCAGTTAGCGGAAGGACCGCCAGGGATTTGAGTTCGCATTGGACTAAGGATATGGAAAGTGTTCTCGCGCTAGCTCCTACTCCTCAGGGGCTAAGGTTTGGTATGCCTTGGTTCTCTTGTATCAGGGGGCAAGGATTGATTGTGTGATCTATTGCGCTTTTGGGATTTGGGACAATGTCTTGGGAGTAATTAGTAGCTGGGTTTAGAACAGAGGTGGCTCCAGCTATTGCAGTTCAGTCGTTGACGAGTGACCTGGTGAGTGAGTCATTGTGCGAGACCCTGAATGATATGGGTCCCGGAGCCCGGGAGCGGGAGATCGAGTTGGAGTACCTCGAGCAGAGAGGTTCGGGTTAGGTGAACTAATTGGAGGGTCTCGGGCGGAGACCCAGGAGTTTAGACCAGCCTTTGAGAGGCCAGCAGGGTCGGATCCAGTGCAACGCTCGCAGAAACTGCGCGGCGGAGTTTCGTTCCAAGGGTTTGGATTGTCATTGGGATCAGAATGAGGTGTTTCATCATGTTCTCAGGGTGGTCGAGGTAACCCATGACGAGGTGGTCAGGGTTCCTCCAGATGTTCGCGGATATGATATCTTCGGCCATTTCCGGTGGGTATCGGGTATTAGTATAGCTTGGGAATTGTGATAAGTTAGATCTCGGGTCGGTTTTCTGCTATTTTTTGGGTTAGCAAGGGTTGTCAGATGCCATTCAGCATGTCGAGGAATCTTTGAGAGATCTTCAGATGGATGTATCTCGCGGAGTGGATTCCGCGTGTACCGTGATTGCCCCGAGTCGTTGTCGGAATCTGTTCGGTGATCTAGGTTGCTACAGGTGTAGCAGGTTTAGCCACGCCATCATGGATTGGCCATAGGGAGCAAGCCCGTTGCATTTTCGTTGTGTTCAGGTGTACGACAAGGGGGTCGATTGTCTGACGATCAGGGAGGAGCAGTGAGTGTACCCGCTCCAGTCATTTTCGGGGTTGGTTCAAGGGCTTGAATGAGGGAGATATGACTAGTTTTCAGTAGCCTTAGTATTTATGTTTGGAAGAGCCATCGGGATTGCCGAGGGAAGAGAGAGTTTTCGCTGAGATTTCGGTTAGACTATCCATTGGCTGGACTCCGAGATCTGAGCCTGATATCACTTTTAAGAGATTGAAGTCATTGATGTAGTTGGGATGCAAGAAGTGTTAGTTGGTTTTCAGGAGGTGTGTTGTTTGGACAGGGGTATTTTTGGTGTTCTAGCTTTGGTAAGCACTGGTCGTCAGCAAGGTGAGCATTGGAACGTAAAGAGGATTGGGAATCCTTCAGTTTTCGTGTGCTGAGCGAACTGAGTTGAATCTGAGTGGGGGAGAACCGTCCATGTATCCAGGACAGAAGCAAGGGTGGAAGTGATGTAAGACTACGGGGGAGCCGTAGCATTCACTAATGGTCAGTTAGGGTATAGTGTTGTAAGACTGCGGAGGAACCGTAGCATTCACTAGCAGTAGAGAGTGTTATAAGACTGCGGGGGTGCCGTAGCATTCACGAATTCTTTCAGGTGATTTGGACTAGGGTAAGCTAGTTCGTAGGGTTGTGGGGGGAGCCACAACTTAGTTAGGATCAGGACCAGAGGAGATTGACCGATCAGTTATCCGGGGGCGAGCCCGGGTGGTTATGGGAATTTAGGATGGAACCGGTAGAGACTGATGAGCCAAGGGTTGGATCTTGTGATGCAGGATCATGTGGATGAGTAGTGCATGTCTCAGTAGGGATACGACTGGGTAGCCCTGATATTGGTTCTCATAAGAACCCGTTGGTTGGACCGGGTGCGGGATTGGTAGTCTCAGGGAATCGGGTAAGGGTATTTACTAATCGGTCGAGTAAAGGATGACGGGAAGTTGTGGTGCATTATGCAAATGCCGATTCAAGGATCTCTGGATAGGAGCAGGGTAACAATTCATATTTGGATAGGAACCCAAATCGAAATTCGTGCATGATTTTGTTTCAGTGAGTCGGGATGTGGGGCATTTATATGCCAAGGGCGTCGAGGGCAGAATTCCAGGGTGATGAACGGGTTGGTATGATGGTAGTTTAAGCATTTGTGATGTGTATCGGGTGGATCTATCCGTAATAGAGCCACAACATGTCAGAATCAGGAAACGGTAGGTCAAAGGAGACCGGGTATGAGGTAAGACTACAACTATTCTGGTAGTATCCACCTTTTTTCGGATTCAGTGGTGGCAGGTTGTCAGCCTATCACGATCAGGTTGGATCAAATGGATCGAAGGAGATAGGGCGGTTATGGTTAGACGAGGTATCCTTCGAAGGACGTAGGGGACTGCTACGTGTGTTTTTGGCTCAACAATCGGGTAGGTGTCTAATGTTCCGGACAGTGGGCATATAGGTTGGGACCAGGGAGGTCCCTGGTTGTTCTTCAGGAAAGCATCCATGTGGCTGCAAGAGGAGTGGGGGCGACTTCAGTGATTTGGGGTCTGTGTGTGGAATTGCTGTTATTCGATAGTCGCAGTTGATCGATGATTTTGTTCTTTAGGAAGCTTCAAGGTATTACGAGTGGGAGTATTCTATCTAGGCAGGTCTCTGGTGGAATCAGTTCAAGGATGATTCGATGTGGGCAGTCTATCAGGGAGACAGACCATCTCGAGACTTTAGGTTTCAGATTGAGAGGATGTGATCAGGTTGCAAGGAAATCGTCATCTTCGGATTCTAGAACCCTGCGAGGGTTGGTTTTGATTGTCTTGGGAAGACTGGGGTATTCCCGGGTTTGTGACCGTGATGCCCATGTAGCCTCGTATGCCGGGGATAGTGATGCATGACTTCGAGGACGAAGTATAGTTTAAGTGGGGGAGAGTTGTAACACACAGTTTAAAAGTACTCGGTTGGGGTCTCGGAAACCAAAGGGTAGGGTCGATTCAGTCTTTTATGGGTCCCAGGTATCATCTGGAAGGTTTTGGACTTGGAGGTGTTAATGGGGGCGTAGGGCTTCCCGCCACCTTTTCGTGGATATAAAGTTCGTCGGAAACGGACTTAAAATGAAGGATTTATGACTCTTTGAAGTTATTGGCGAAAATGGCCCCTAATGGAAATAAATGACAAGGATGGACCATGTATGCAAAGTGGAAGGCGCGTGGGTACGCCCAGCGTAAGCTGGATTACGCCCAGTGTATAAGAGGAAATGATCGCGGGTGTTTTTGGCGTACGCCCAACGTACAGGATGTACGCCCAGTGTCAAGAAACCCTAAGTTTAGGGCCAACCACTATATAAAGAACTTAATGGCTCAAACCCTAGCCTCCTTATCTGTCCCCTAACCTCAGAGATAACCTAGGACGCCTCATCCCCTTATTCTTGTGTGGTTTTAACCTTAAGAAGCTCATTTTGGTGGTGTAAGCTTGGAAGAGGAAAAGAAGAAGTTGGCAAGGAAGAACTTGGGAAGTTGGAGCTCATAGATCTGGGATAGCATCATCCTTTGGGACTATTTGGAGGTATAAAGTTCATAACTTTACCTAAGAATGCTTAGATCTAGTGTAGTTTGGTTTTGGAGTCATTTTGGTCCCAAGAATGGACCTTTATGGTGAAATCTCGTTTGTGAGCTTAGGATTGCCACCTCAGAGCTAAAAGGGTCCCATAAGCAGTAAAGTCTCCATCTTGAATGTCTTAATGGGTTCATGCAAGAGATCTAGCCCTTTTCATGAAAGTAGAACATCATTTTTGGAGTTTGGGCTTGTTTGGGCCAAGTAAAGTCACCAAGTGAGTGACTTTATGGATTAAGATGTGGAAAAGGACCAGGATCTGTGTTTGTAGCTTCTGAAGTGAACTATTAAGCACTTAATGAGAAATGGACTTAACAGGGGGTTTACGCTGAGCGTATGTGAAGGTACGCCCAGCGTACGCACCACTTAGTCAGTACGCTTAGCGTACGTGGATGTACGCCCCACGTACTCTGTCAGTTGGGCCTTGTGCTATTGGGCCACAGTTTGGATCGTGCTTTGGGTCTTTGGGCCTTAGTAGGCCATCAGAAGTTAGATAATTTAGGCCAAGAATATGTTTGGGCTTAGGGTAAGGCCCATTAGAGGGATTGGGCCCAATTGAGCAAATTGGGCCATCAGTGGGCCACTAGTGGGCTTGGAAAGCCTACCTAGTGTTGGGTTTTTGTTTTGGGATTGGGCCTAGGTTTGGATCGTACTGGGCCAAGGGTAGAATGGTCATTTTACCCCATGCATGGATTAAGGAGTATGGTATGGGACCCAATTGCTAATTGGGTATATTGATTGGTAGTGGCAGCTCGGGAAGCTGGTAGGGCAGCAACTAAGGAATTCATGCGGGAAGCTTCTGCAGTGCGAGGTGAGTCTCCTCACCATACCAATGGGTCTAACGCACCAAGGCCGACCTATTATGCATTATGTGATATGCTAGTTGATTTCTGTTATGTGGCATGCTAGTTGATTATGTGGTATGTGATATTCTAGTTGTCTTTGTGATGCTTGCAGGCAAGACCTCGGGGGGTTCCCGAGGCACTAGGGTGTAAGACCTTGGAGGGTTTCCATGACATCCTTAGTCAAGACCATGTGATTATGTGGATTGTGTGGGGTATGCTCTGGGGAACTAACTAAGCTTCGTGCTTACAGTTTTGTTTATTGGTTTCAGGTATCATCGTTTTAGAAAGGAAGGGCTCGGATTGATCGCAGTGCACGCACCAATGTTTTCCGTGTTGAATGATTTTGGGATGAACTCTGACAAATGTTTTTAATTAACGATGTTTTAGATGTTTGGAATAAATGATATCAATATTTTGACTATATTAAAAATGAAATTTTTACCCTTGATTTTTGGGTCGTTACACACGAGTTTGTTAATATGTTCAATTATGAGTTACATTGGTCAGAAGTCCGGTAATCTGGATCTCGACCCATACGCAAACAAAACCATTGTGTAACATGTAACCAAAATTGATCACGCGATTGGCACTTTCCCGTGTTCCTATCTTCAGATATGTCGACCCATGCCTTTGCTAATTCCGTGTCTTCTTTTTAAAATTGTCTTCTCGGATCGGCCTTTCCTTTTTTGTTGAGGTTATTCTTCAGTCTCGGAATCAGAAAGATTTTCGGTTGCGGGTGTGAAATGCGGTTGGGATTGAAATTGGAATTGGGTTGCGTTTGGGTTTGGGATGTTGTTCGGGGTGGTGGGGATTGGAATTGGAATTTATAACACCCGTTTTCCAGAATGGTATGAAAGTTAGGGCACTAGTCGATGTGTTCGACAGGGACTTAGAACCCTATAATAGGGGGGGGGGGGTGAAGGTGGGTTGCACGTAATCCCACGTCGGCTTGGAAGGAGAACGAAGCATTTCCTTATAAAGGGTTGTGGATACCTTCCTTGTCACAACACATTTTAAACTCGTGAGGGCAGCAGATGATGGGTTTTGAGCATCCTAACAACCTTAAGGTGCATATACAACCCTAGATGCTTTGGAACTATGTTTTCTCTATTATACATGCAAAATTGATTTCCAAAGCATTGTCCTATCTAGCATGCAATTGTAGGTTCTTATACAAAAACACTAAATAGAAATACATACCTTTTCTTGTAGTTGATTGCTTGGAGCTTTAAGAGCCTAGCACCAATAATGTGAATGCCTCAAGTGGAATCATAAATCACCACAACAACTTGGAAGTTCTTGAGAGAGGATACTAAGCTCACAAAATCGGCTATGCTTCAAGTCTCACACACTAGTGCCGATTTCTAGAGCCTTGGACTTCTTTATATAGTATGGAGGATTAGGGTTACATCCATGTAAACCCAAATAACCATGACCTTTCATTTCCATTGGATCCACAGGTTAGAAGCTCCATAGGCCCATACTATTAGAATCCATATTTAACTAGCCTCTTTTGATCACCAAATTAATTCCAAATTAATTCTTGATCAACACTAATTAAATAATGTGATTTCATATTAATATATTATAACATATAATATATTAATAAATCACAAATATACTATTCTCAAAAGACTATCCATACAAATTGTTCCGGTGAAGTGCAACCCAAATGGACAATGCCGGGTCGGGTCAAGTACATACCAAATATTGTTATGGACTTAGACACCTTATCCAACAGTCTCCCACTTGGATAAGTCTGATAACTATAGTTGCAAGTATGACTTCAGGAATCGACCAACAATCGTAGCTCTTAAAACTTCGTCGAACTATGAAGTGCCATATTAGATAAGTGATCACATAATCCTCTATACAAGATATCAGCCGGACATATACATGGACCAACGTCGTACTTATTGTCCAGCAGTTTATTTCCCGATTTCCGATTTGTTTGACATAGAACTAAATTGAACACATCAATTAGGTTCTGACTGTTAGGGTACAAAGTTTTCCATGAATGACTTTGTAATGTTTGACTTTTGTAAAACCCACTTTCATGTGCTGCATTAGCCTTTTGACTCATGAGATAGAGAGTGAGAGAGAGACATGTAAACACCTCTATATAAGGTGGGTTTAGTCTACTTGTAGAGGTGTAAAAGTTGAGTGTGTAAGTGTGTTACTAGATCTATGTCCTTTTTTGTAACACAATACATAATCAATACATCTATTGAACACCAAAATCACCATGTTCATTGTGCAATCTTTAATTCCACATGCCAAACCATGTTCTATAATCATTACAATTGGTATCAGAGCGGGTCTTCAAGATCAACGTGATTTTTGAAGAACGATTCTCGGTTTGGCAACTTTTGTCACAATTGAGGCATTTTTGGTGAGTCTCTCTTTATGATCTCTCTTAATTTCATTGAATCGTGCGTTACGTTTTTGATTTTTGATCATTTTGACTCAATTGGACCGAATTTGTTTCAAACCCCATTGGTGATCCAATAAATTTTTGCTTAGATCAAGCCCAGCCAAAAACAAAATCAGTTCTACTATTTATCCATTTATTCTTTGAGCACAAAGTTTTAATCTATTAAAGATGAATTAGTAATCCAATTCGTAACCCAAGTCAAAGATATGATACTATTCATCTTCACTTTTTATCCCATAAGTCATTGGATTCGATATACTCACTGTGTTGAGCCCAATGATTCATTAAATCCATTCAATTAAAGCGTTGTTGTTCGTTGTTCGTCATATGCATATTCACTTGTATCCTATGCTTTTGACTCGATTTTTTTTGATGTTCTTGAGTTCTGGTCTTGTTTCAATGTTTCTGATTAATTGATTAGAGTTTGTTCTTGAATCTAGACTTGTGAATCGGTTGGATAAGAGTTGCTCAATTATAAATCGATGATAATCAAGTAATTGTCGATCAATTCTTTGATTTGGATGAAATTGATCAAGAACAATCAATTATTCTCTGTTTGATATGAATATCGAGGATAGATTCATGGATTTGGGTTTGTCGATTGATGAATTGAAGAGTCAAAACAAACAGTCAAAATTGGTGTTTTTGGTTCAACTTGTACGCATGCTTTACTGAGTTGTACAATTGGTTCATCATCGTTTTGTTCTTCAGTTCCGATTTCACTTCATTGTTCTTAATAATCAATGATAAATTGAAATCAAGTTTTGATGGTGTTGAATTCATGTTCGTTGTATGACTTTCAATTTTGACCGGTCTTAGTTTGAATCGATTGAAAGTCAAATTTATCATGGTCCACTGGAAATCGGTTGGAATCGATGTCAACTGTACCATTTGGAATCGAAATGTTGATGTTAGATTGGAGTCGTCTGTGTAATCGAAAAGTCGATGGCCATTGTCTGTAAAACGAAGCTAACAGACAGATTGATTTGAAGTTGATGATTGCAAACTTGATTTCGAAATATTTGGAGTCAAAGAACGATCATTTGGGTATCGATGATTGATAGCGAACAGATGAAGAGATTTGATTGTTGATTTCGAAAGATTGGAGTCTATGTTCGTTAATTTGGAATCGATCATGAGTTAGGTCAAGAATCTTTGATTTTGAGACTTGTTGCTGAGTAATGAAGAACGAAGGGTCAATGTTCGTTTGTTTATGGGTATTGATTGGGAACGAGACAAATTGACGAACAGTTGGGTTGAGTTACAAAAATCGCAGGCTGTTTGATGTTGAGTTGATGATTGAACGAACGAAAGTTTTTGGTTTGGGAAGAACTGTAAGAACGAATTTTTGGGATCGATGGACTGGTTATAACAAAAATTTTTGATTCAGTGATTGAATTGAATGATTAAGACTTGATTCAGAGGCTTCGAACGCCTTCGATTTCGTTAAAATGGTGTTGGAAAAATTTCGTTAAAATGGCACTGAGGATTTCGTATGAAGGGAAGGAGAAAAAGTTTCATTCAAATGGTGCTCTGTGAAATTTTCGTTACCATATTCACGAAGTGGGAAAGGAATTTGGGGAAGAAGAAAGCAAAGTTTCGTAAATGACCCTTAAAGTTTCGTTAGTTTGGCACTTTTTCGTAAGTTCAACAAAATTTCGTATGTTTTGAAGGGAAATAAAGAATTTTCGAAAACAGCCCCTGCAACTTTCGAAAGATTGGCAACTTTTACCCATATTCGACAATTGGGCTGATTTTTGACATTTGGGGATAAAAGCAGAAATTTTCGAATGTAGTCCCTGATATTTCGTAAGTTTGGCAGTTTTTGACCAATTTCGAAAAAGGACTGATTTTGCTAAGAAATTGAAGAAAATGCATTTCAAGCCCCTGCAGTTTATGCAAATTGACGCTTTCTACCCAGCTTTGGAAAAGGGGGAGAGTTTTGCATTTTTGGTTGTTTTGGGCGCACCGGGTCACTGCAGAATTTTGAAATTGACAATTTCTACCCATTTTTGAGAAATTTTGTCAAAGGCAGTCCGTGAACGAAGCTAAAAATTGAAGATTTTTTGGATATTCCGGATTGATGCTAAAAGTTTATGCCACATGTTAAGGGGGAGTTTTGACACGAAAAGTTCCGAATAGAGCACGTTCTCTTTCCTTGAAGGTTTTATAATCAAATTTCGATTATAAAAAGGGGGATAAATTTATATGGAAATTCGAACTTGAATTTTTCATATTACGCGGATTTGACGACCGAAGTGACCTTGAATTTTTGAAGCATACGAAATGATGCAATTGGAAGTTCGAAAATGATTTATTTTCAAAATGGGTTTGGTTTTATTGAAGATTTTTGGGGTGTGTTTTTATGCTCAACTTTTGGTGATCAATTTGTAGTTTGAGAAGCTCGTGATCATTCGTTGATGCTCGGTTTGTATGGTCTCACATCCTAGAGCCCAAATTGAAGAATCATGGAAGAATTGAAGATTGAAGTTCGTTTCGACATGTGTCACCCTTGAGGCTCAGATCGCATAGTTTCTCGATTTTGGAAGATTTGAAGTGGGTCATTCATTCCTAACTTTGAGGGGGAGAATGTTAGGGTACAAAGTTTTCCATGAATGACTTTGTAATGTTTGACTTTTGTAAAACCCACTTGCATGTGGTGCATTAGCCTTTTGACTCATGAGATAGAGAGTGAGAGAGAGACATGTAAACACCTCTATATAAGGTGGGTTTAGTCCACTTGTAGAGGTGTGCTTGAAAGGTGTAAAAGTTGAGTGTGTAAGTGTGTGTTATTTATGTAGACTAGATCTATGTCCTTTTTTGTAACACAATACATAATCAATACATCTCTTGAACACCCAAATCACCATGTTCATTGTGCAATCTTTAATTCCGCATGCCAAACCATGTTCTATAATCACTACACTGACCGGGCCTGGTACATAGGTCAAAATAAAATCATCGAGGGGCCCAAGATATCACTTTTAATCCTCCAAGGACTAAAAGGAAGAGATAAACTTCAACTCATATGCTTGTACTAACTACTTGTTGAATCATACACAAAAGCATGTTTTATAACATCAAGTTACTGATGCATTTTCGTACAATCAATGTACAACAAACTCATAGTCAACAACTCATATCTCTAGGTTTGAAGACTTATATGATATTACCGTCTCACGAGCACTTGAGATAAATTCCATGAAGTGATACAATTGAGCATGGGTTTAATCCAATACTCAGAACTTATGAGCACTCATGAATGTTGCAGCAAAATTTGCTATGTCTAAACACCTTAGACATCTATAAGCCCAATTCATGACAGTCTTGATTCATACCTACTTCCAAAGTATGATTGACTGTGGAGAGTTTGAATAAAGTAATTATTCTGGAAGTCAAAACATGCAAAGTTGAAACAATAGTAAACGATCGACACAAGACAGTAACACTTTACTCATAAACAACTAACAACTTTTATTTAATCATCTAATGTCAATGATATTTTACAAGTTTCAGAAATAGCTATCTAATTATTAAAACTAATATCGTCCTTCAGCCCGATGCTCCTTGCATGCTGCAAATGCTTAACCCTAGTCAGTCCCTTCGTTAGGGGATCTGCTGGGTTATCTTCTGACGATACCCTCTTTGCCACGAGGATTCCTTCTTCTATCTTGTGTCTTATGAAGTGATATTTTCTATCAATGTGTCTGGATCTGCCATGATCTCTTGGTTCCTTGGCCAAGGCAACCACACTATTGCTGTCACAGAAAATCTCCATAGGCTCCTTTATAACTGGTACAACTCCAAGGTCTCCAATTAAGTTCTTCAGCCATATCGCCTCCTTCACCGCTTCACTTGCTGCTATGTACTCTGATTCGTAAGTTGAATCAGCTACTGTCTCCTGCTTGGAACTTTTCCAAGTAATTGCTCCTCCATTTAGGGTAAAGACCCACCCCAACTGAGAGCATAAATTATCCCTATCAGTCTGGAAGCTGGCGTCACTGGACCCTATGACTCTCAAGTCATCACTCCCACCGAAGTTAAGGACCCAGTCCTTAGTCCTTCGCAGGTACTTGAGAATATTCTTTACCGCAATCCAGTGGGCTTTGCCAGGGTTCCCCTGATATATGCTGACCATGCTCAAAGCAAAGGCCACATCAGGGCGAGTACAAGTCATAGCATACATGATCGAGCCAACATCAGAAGCATATGGTAATCGACTCATCTCAGCTATCTCAGCCTCTGTACTCGGACTCTGAGTCTTACTCAGTCTGGAATTGTGCTGGATCGATAAATCACCTTTCTTGGAATTCTGCATGTTGAACCTTTTCAACACCTTGTCCAAGTAAATGCTTTGACTAAGTCCAATTAGTCTTTTACTACTCTCTCTCAATATCCTTATACCTAGGATATAGGCAGCTTCTCCAAGGTCCTTCATAGTGAAACACTTCCCAAGCCATGACTTAACCTCCTGCAAGGTTGGGATGTCATTTCCTATGAGCAGTATGTCATCCACATACAGTACCAAAAAGCTAATTATACTCCCAATAGCTCTGACATATATACAGGAATCATCCTCACTTCTCGAAAAACCAAACTCTTTGACTATCTCATTAAAACAAAGATTCTAGCTGCGAGATGCTTGTTTCAATCCGTAAATGGATTTCTCAAGCTTACACACTTTATCAGGGCACTTTGCATTGACAAAACCTTCTGGCTGACTCATGTAAACATCCTCACCCAACTTTCCATTACGGAAAGCAGTTTTCACATCCATTTGCCATATTTCATAATCATGAAACGCAGCAATGGATAGCATAACCCTAATAGACTTAATTTTCGCTACTGGCGAGAAGGTTTCATCATAGTCAACTCCCGGAGTTTGAGTGAAGCCCTTCGCGACCAGTCGCGCCTTGTAAGTGTGTACCTTCCCATCCATGTCGGTCTTCTTCTTGAAGATCCATTTGCACCCAACTGTCTTACGACCCGATACATTTTCAAACTTGATTGTCATACATGGATTGGATCTCGCTGTCCATAGCCTCTTTCCATTTAGCAGACTCGGGGCCTGCATGGCTTCCCTATAGTTGTTAGGTTCATCCAGATTTACCAGTGTACTATCACTGATAAATGTATCACCTTCCGCAGTAATATGGAAACCATAATAATGCTCAGGTGGATTCCTAACTCTAGTGGAACGTCTCAGAGGTATGGGCTCGTTAGTTGATTCAATAAGAGTTTCATCCTCAGGTTGATTGCTAGGGTTTGAGGTTCCTTTACCGCTTGACTCTTGAATCTCTTCAAGGTCAATTTTCCACCCACTATTTCCTTGGCTTATGAATTTTCTCTCACGAAAGACTCCTCTCCTTGCCACAAAGACCACATTCTCACTGGGTCTGTAAAAGAGGTAACCAAAGGATTTCTGTGGGTAGCCGATGAAAATACACCGCTCACTTCGAGGTTCGAGCTTATCGTGAGTTTCGCGCCTCACAAAAGCCTTGCAAACCCAAATCTTGATGTGGTCTAAGGTGGGTACTTTGCCAGTCCACATCTCGTGAGGTGTTTTGGAAACCTTCTTGGTAGGGACTAGATTAAGGATATGGGCGGCAGTCTCTAAGGCATACCCCCAAAATGAGATTGGTAACGAAGCTCGATTCATCATGGAACGAACCATGTCCGACAAGGTTCGATTGCGCCTCTCAGCCACACCATTCAGCTGTGGTGTCCTGGGAGGTGTCAATTGTGAAACAATTCCACATTCCTTAAGATAGTCAAGGAACTCGATACTAAGATACTCACCACCTCGATCGGATCGGAGCATCTTTATCTTCCTGCCCAACTGATTCTCCACTTCTTGTTTAAACTCTTTGAATTTCTCAAAGGTTTCTGACTTATGCTTGATTAAGTAGACATAGCCATATCTACTATAATCATCAGTAAAAGTCACATAGAAGCGGTTAGCATCCCTTGTGGCGGTTCTGAAGGGTCCACACACATCTGTGTGTATGAGATCTAACAAACCTTCACCCCTAGCATAAGTACCAGTGAAGGGTGATTTTGTCATTTTTCCAAGTAAACAAGACTCGCAACTATCATCTGACTTTAAGTCAAATGACTCCAAGACTCCAGCCTTCTGGAGTTGGCTTACGCGCTTCTTGTTGACATGTCCAAGACGACAATGCCATAAGGATGCCTTATCAAATTTAGTGGAAGAATCAATATGCAATACATTATTTACTAAGCTGTCTACAATCGACACAGTTTCATATACACCATTACAAGGTAATGCTTTAAAATAAAGAACACCATCATAAAAAGCATTAATACCACCACATTCATTATCAAATGAAAAAGTAAATCCTTGTTTGTACAAACCATGAAAAGAAATAATATTAATCGCCATTTCAGACGAGTAACAGCATTTATTCAAATCTAATACTAATCCACTCCTAAGCAATAAAGAATAAACTCCAATCTTGGTGACAGGTGAAACTTTCCTATTCCCCATGATCAAGTTTATCTTCCCGTGCTCCACATCCTCACTTCTTTTTAGGCCCTGCAAATCAGAACAAATGTGAATTCTACACCCTGTATCAAGGACCCAAGAATTAGTATGTGGTGAGTTATTAGACAATATAGTGTAAATACCTGCATGAGTGGGGTTCACTTTCCCATCCTTAAGATCCTGCAAGTACTTGGGGCATCTTCGCTTCTAGTGCCCTTTTCCCTGACAGTAGAAGCATTGTGCATCCTTCGGGTTGGAAGAGGGAGTGGCAGATCCACCTTTGGTTCCACTCGAAGAGGAGCCATCAAGAGACTTTCCCTTGGTACCCTTCGAAGGGGTCTTCCTATTTTTCCCTTTACCTTGCCCGATTTACAGAACAGGGGCGGTGGTAGGAGTAGGAGTGGGAACAACCGACTTACCTTTGAGACCACTTTCGGCGGTCTTCAAAAGTCCTTGAAGCTTGCTGAGTGTGACCTCCTCCTTGTTCATATGATAGGTCATTCAAAACTGATCATAACAAGTAGGTAAGGAGTGCAGTATGATGTCAATAGCCAGCTCCTCAGGGAAGTTCACATTCAACTTCAGTAAACGGTCCATAAACCTTTGCATTTTCTGTATGTGGCCCGTGATGGGTTCACCATCCTTCATTCGGGTTGTTATCATGGAAGAGATGATTTCATACCTCTCTTGACGAGCACTCTGATGGTATCTATCCATCAGGTCCATGTGCATCTCAAAAGGGTAAAAGTAATCATAGGACTTTTGGAGTTCAGCTGTCATTGTGGCCAACATGATACATGCCACCGTGGTGGTATCTCTGTCATGAGTCCTAAAGTCAGCGATCTCCTGTGGAGTAGCAGAAGACTGCTCAATTTTCATCAGCTCCTTGTCGAGGACATATTCCTTGTCCTCGTAACGTGTGACCATCCTGATGTTCTTGATCCAATCATTAAAGTTTGAACCATCAAAGATGACTCTCCCATAAAGATTCATGAGAGAGAAGGAGCCGGTAGGGTTTGAGCCAAAAGCATTGTTGGAAGACATCTGAAAAGAAGAAAGACAAAGTTTAAATTAGATAAAGAATCCTTAATAAGACACCCAAATGTAATATTAAGGCTAGGACCCAACACAATATTTTACAACATGGAAGAGGGATGCCGTAATCCAAGCTACAAAATATTTGAAGGTAGGTGAATGACGATTCACCAATTTCCACCATGAAAAACGAAATAAATTATTAAGTTTTTGTAACACCGGGTTCATGGTATGATTTTATTTAAGTTTTATTCTTATTTTTACCACGAACTCGGCGAGTCTACGTCCCGACTCGCCGAGTAGCAGCAGGGTGGACACGGGATTTGAGCGGTGAACTCGGCGAATCGATGCATGGACTCGGCGAGTCCACCCGTCTGAATGAAACTCTATTTCCAGACATTGCACCCTATTTTACCCATTCTAAAACACCCTTTCGTCCCATTTTCCTCCCAGAGAGCAGTAGAGAACAACCCTAGCTCCTTTAGTGTTCTTGATTGATTTTGATCTTCCAAAGAAGGTTTTGGAGCTTAGAAGAAGAAGGAGGAAGTTGGAGTGGTCCAGAAGTGAAGGTAGAACCGAAATCTTCTCTGGGGAAGGCATCAAATCAGGTAATAAAACCCTCACTTTGCTCATTAGCTCTTAGGTTCGTTTTTGTCCCCAATGGTTGATCTTCAAGCCTTAAAACCCCCAGATTTCATGTGTATATGTGATAACCAGACCCTAGGAACTGAGACCCATGAGTTGGATCAGTTGCATGTCTCAAAATTGGCCAGAATGGGTGAAGAGTCGAAGGGTACTCGGCGAGTGCCAAAGTGCACTCGGCGAGTTCCATGAAGATGGCCTTAGACTCGGCGAGTTGGATAAGAAACTCGGCGAGTCCTATGAAGATTGCCTGGTACTCGGCGAGTCGTTGCTCAAACTCGGCGTGTCCTTTGAATATAGCCTTGAACTCAACGAGTTGTTCTTCCAACTCGGCGAGTCATATGATCAGTCACTAGGATAAGAAGGGTTTAAGCGTAGGAGGTCCAACCCACCGTAGTCGCACGTGGAATTAGCAATTTAACGTGTAGCTATAGTCCCAGAATCTCCAAATCTCCAGGGTTGATGTTTCGATGGAAGATTGGAGCGGATTGTGAGATCTGTTCGTCGGACTCGGCGAGTCACCCCCTTGGACTCGGCGAGTCCAGTCGCGGGTTTGTTAGTTGACCCCGTCTAGCGAGTCAGGCTGACTCAGTGAGTGGGTACAGGGACCCGATGAGTCAGAGTCGGGCTAGATAAAGAAGGACTCGGCGAGTCGCCATATGGACTCGGCGAGTCCAGTCAATCAGAAGGTTGACTTTGACCAAGGAGTTGACTTTGACCAGTCATTTGACCTTAGGGGTATTTATGAGTACCTAATCCATGTTTACGGATTTATAGCCGGAGGGATTACCGGTGCGGCAGCCAGGCGTAGTCTGAGCAGGTTTTTCAGCAGCTACTCTCGAGGTGAGTTTTCCTTCCAGTAGGGACGGGTCTAAGGCACCAAGGCCGGCCCGTATAGACGATATGTTAGTATCGGAGTGTGGGCCGAGCCCGTATCTCATAGCTGAGTTTGATTGTGTTATATGCCAGTATGATAGAATTGCTTATACTTGTTGTCTGTGTGATACTTGTATGTTATGGTTTAGTAGCGGAGTGTGGGCGAGGCCCGTATCTCCATGGATAGCAGAGTGTGGGCGAGGCCCGTACCTCTCAGAAAGTAAAGTGTGGGCGAGGCCCGTACCTCTAGGGGTGTGGGCGAGGCCCGTATCCCTTAGTTACTCATTATATGATTGCATGGTATGTGGCATTATAGGGGAACTCACTAAGCTTCGTGCTTACGTTTTATAGTTTGTTTTCAGGTACCTCTTCAGCTAGGGGAAAGGAGCTGGCGCGGTAGCGGCATATCACACACTCTCATGTTTTCCGCACTATGGATTTCTTGGGATGTACTCTGAATATTTTACTATGATGTTACCGGTTCTCAGACATAAATTAATATTATGAATGTTTTGTAACGATGTTTTTATGAATTAACCTAATTTAAAAATGAAATTTTTAGCTGGTATTTTTCGGGACGTTACAAGTTGGTATCAGAGCCCTGGTTTGAGGGATTCGGACACACCTTCGGGGGTGTCTGGACTCAAATCGAGGGATTAAAAGATTTTTATAAAGAAATGATTTTCTAAAGACTAAGTAAAAGGGGTTTCTAAAAAGAAAAAGGTGTGTGATGTGTGCGACCGGCCGAGCTCAAGTAAGTTTTCCCCAAAGTGCCCATACAAGTTTACGTTATGATTATCAGTTCAGTTTCAGTAGAACAGCATGCTAGAATAGGACTAAGGATCTAGGAATGATGCCTTATGTGTCTGCTTTATGTGTTTCGGCTTTTTGAGAATTGCATGCTAGTACAGATCAGTCAGTATGATAGCCAGAGTAGTATATACTTGATTATGTGTACTCAATGCCCGAATGCTGCTTGCTTTGTGCTATTAGGAGTTCCAGTTGTCTTTCACTAACTAGTGAACGAATATGCTAAGTTACATATTGCAAGGATTAAATAATTTCAGAAGGTTGGGTCTAGCCCTATTTCGCAGCTCTTGTTTGAGTCCAACCGTTGTAGGGTAGGACCTCTCATTCGAATAATTATCTAGTCTGAGTAATATGTAATAGTATTCGCGAGCTAGTTAGGGAAAGAAAGCAGGGACCTCTTGTGCAGCTGATGGCAGAGAGTGGGATGGCGATTACTTAGGGCGAGAGTAGCATGAGATTTCTCGTTATGAGGATAGATTTGCTTGAGTAGTTTACTGTGTCTGAATGCTGCTTGCTTCGTACTTGTAGGGCTCGGAGTGATGGGAGTTAACCATTAGGTGAATACGTCACGTCACATGCGATCAGGGTTGAATAATCTAAGAGTGCTGGATTTGGACCTATTGCGCAGCTCTCGTTTGAGTCTAACCGTTATAGGGACGAGTCTCTTACTCGAAGGATTATCTGAGCCTCGTCACATGTGATGGTATTCAGGTGATGGCTAATTGGCATTACAAGGAGGCCTTCAGCAGCTGAGGACTGGTTTGGGTAGAGTCAGAGATTTCCCTAGGGCAAGCCTAGGGCGAGAGTAGCACGAGAACCGCAGTATTAGTAGAAAGGTCTTGGTTGAGTTGAGGCAATTCTTGAGGAAAGTACGGATAGACGTGGAAGGTAGTATGGGCCCGTACTACTGAAAGCGGAGGATCCGTACTCGATTCAAAAAGGGCCTAGACGAGACTGGGAACTTGTGATATGAATGTGAGCCTCGTTAGTGGAATATAGTATAATGGTGGTTATGTTATGTTTTGCAGCATGGTGACCACACGACAGGGAGCGGGAGGCTCAGGATCAGGATCGGGTTCGGGTTCAGGGTCCGAACCAGTTGATGAGGGTCTACACGAGTTCATTGCGTCAGAGATTACCAGGGGCATCCTTGAGTCGACTCCCATCATCTTCGGGTCGATCAAGGAGGGTATTGTAGAGTTGATGGAGGATCGTCTCAGGGCGTTCAGGAATGATATGGCGGCTAGCCAGTCAGGACCACGCACACTGTCCTTTAAGGACTTCAGGGGCAGTGGTGCACCAGATTTCCATGGGGCGAAGGACCCCATTGCTGCCAGACGATGGATTGCAGACCTTGAGTCTGCACAGCTGATCAGCTTCTGCCCCGAGGGGTCGAAGGTACGATTTGCAGCAGGGTGTCTACGTGACAGAGCTAGAGATTGGTGGGAGTCGGTTTGTGACTCTTTGGGAGCCGCGGCCATTGAGGTTATGACATGGCCGGACTTTGTGACACGATTCAGGGCGGAGTTCGCGCCTACGGTGGAACTCCAGCAGTTGGCACGGGAGTTCTTGGATATGAGGCAGATGACAGAGACAGTGGCGGAGATCACTGCCAAGTTCCGGGAGAGGGCGTTACTGGTGCCTCAGTATGCAGGTGATGAGGATATGAGGAGAACCCGCTACCATGACATGTTGCGAACCGACATTCGGGAGCATGTCAGTTTTTTAGCTTGCCCTACCTTGGATTCTATGATTGCTAGGGCGAGGGAGAGGGAGATAGATCTGGAGCACATTCGGAAGAGGAAGGCAGAGGAGGGACAGACGATAGGGGCTTCGGGAAAGAAGCCCAAGGGATCAGATGGTAGGCCGAAAGCCCATTCAGGACCGGGCCGCTGCAGTAAGTGCGGCAGGTCGCACGAGGGAGCGTGTAGATCAGGATCGACAGGCTGCTACAGGTGCGGCAAGACGGGACATTTCAGCAGGGATTGTACTGCCCCTGCTCCGGTTATTCAGACATATGAGTTGTTGTGTTTCCACTGCAACCAGAGGGGCCACAAGAGGGCAAACTGCCCCCAGTTGATAGCAGCAGCGTCAGTACAGGCGCCAGCTCCAGCGACCCTGCGGATTACAGATGGCCGACAGGGCAAGGCAGAGGCTCCGGTGGTGAGGAGCCGGGCATTTCAGCTGACAGCCGAGGAGGCACGCGCTGCACCCGATGTAGTGATGGGTATGATTCTTTCCCTCTGACCTATTTATATGAGATTTACGATATTGACATGTGCTCTGTGTATATACGTTTAGGATCGTTCCATGTGAACGGTATTCCAGTCCAGGTGTTGTTTGATTCGGGGGCTACCCGATCCTTTGTTTCTCTTGCACTTAGCAAGAAGTTTCCTGAGTCCTCGGGAATGTTGGAATACCCTTTGGAGGTCGAGATTGCGGACGACCGGTCGGTGCGAGCATCAGAGGTCTTCCGAGATTGTGTGTTAAGGTTGTTCGAAGAGCGGTATTTGGTTGATCTAGTTCCCATTCCATTGCGGGGAAATAAGGTCATTATTGGTATGGATTGGCTGAGTCCCAATGGGGCAGTGATAGATTGCGCGCAACAGTTAGTACGAGTCAGAGCCCCAAGTGGGGGAGAGTTGGTAATTCAGGGTGAGAGATCATAGCGAGGGCCAACCTTCTGTTCGGCAGCGAGGGCAAGGCGTTACCTTCAGCAGGGTTGCGCAGGATATGTCGCATATGTCATGGACACCCGGGAGGCGGGTAAGGCGACGGTGGGCGATGTGCCCGTAGTACGAGAGTTCGCGGATGTATTCCCCGAGGAGCTGCCTGGGATACCTCCAGAGCGACAGGTGGAGTTCAGGATCGACCTAGTCCCTGGTGCGGCTCCGATAGCCAAGGCACCGTATCGGTTGGCTCCTCTTGAGATGCAGGAGTTGTCTACACAGCTTCAGGAGCTGTTAGACAAGGGTTTCATTAGACCGAGCAGTTCACCCTGGGGAGCCCCGATTCTGTTTGTGAAGAAGAAGGACGGGTCGCATCGGATGTGTATCGATTATAGGGAGCTGAATAAGGTAACGGTGAAGAACCGCTACCCACTCCCGAGGATTGACGATCTCTTTGACCAGCTTCAGGGAGCATCTTGGTTCTCCAAGATAGATTTGCGTTCAGGGTATCACCAGGCGAGGGTCAGAGAGGAGGATGTGTAGAAGACGGCATTTCGGACACGTTATGGCCACTATGAGTTCGTGGTGATGCCTTTCGGGCTCACCAATGCTCCTGCCGCGTTCATGGACCTCATGAACCGCGTGTGTAGACCGATGTTAGACCGTTCGGTGATAGTATTTATCGATGATATCTTGGTTTACTCCAAGACGCGAGAGCAGCATGAGGAGCATTTGCGGGAGGTTTTGGAGACCTTGAGAAGGGAGAACTTGTATGCTAAGTTCTCCAAGTGTGAGTTCTGGTTGCGCGAGGTGCATTTTCTTGGGCACCTTGTCAACCAGAACGGGATTTCGGTGGATCCGGCCAAGGTGGAGGCCGTGATGAGATGGGAGGTTCCGAAATCTCCATCTGAGATTCGGAGTTTCCTGGGATTAGCTGGCTACTATCGGAGATTCATCAAGGATTTCTCCAAGATAGCATTACCCCTGACCAGGTTAACGAGGAAGGCTGTGGTCTTTCGTTGGGGGCCTGAGCAGCAGACAACATTCGAGACACTGAGACAGAGACTGTGCGAGGCGCCAATCTTAGCCTTGCTAGAGGGCATGGAGGATTTTGTTGTATACTGCGATGCGTCCATCTCAGGTTTGGGCGCGGTATTGATGCAGAGAGGGCATGTCATCGCCTACGCGTCGAGGCAGCTGAAGCCTCACGAGGCGAACTACCCGACACATGATTTGGAGTTGGGGGCTGTTGTGTTCGCCCTCAAGATTTGGCGTCATTACCTCTATGGGGTTCGCTGTACGATTTACACGGACCACAAGAGTCTGAGGTACCTCATGGACCAGCCAAATCTGAATATGAGGCAGCGTCGGTGGCTTGATGTGGTAAAGGATTATGATTGTGAAATCCTTTATCACCCGGGGAAGGCCAACGTGGTGGCCGATGCGCTTAGCCGCAAGGAGGCGCCGATCAGGGATATTTGCATGCGGATGACAGTGGTGACTCCGCTTTTGGAGCGAATCCGGGAGGCTCAGCAGGAGGCTATGAAGGAGGAACATCGGAAGAGTGAGCGGATTGTGGGACAGGTTTCCTCCTTCGACTATGACAGCAGAGGATTATTGACATTACACCGCAGGGTGTGGGTTCCATACCTCGGAGGCGTGCGCCAGGTTCTGATGGAGGAGGCGCACAAATCCCGATTTTCCATTCATCCAGGGGCAACGAAGATGTATAGGGATCTTCGTCTGGACTATTGGTGGCCCTGCATGAAGCGGGATGTAGCATGGTACGTTGAGCGGTGCCTGACCTGCAGGAAGGTCAAGGCCGAACACCAGAGACCGCACGGCAAGATGCAGCCGTTGGATATCTCGCTGTGGAAATGGGAAGACATCACGATGGATTTCATCACCAAGCTTCCCAGGACCGCGCGGGGAGTGGATTCGATATGGGTCATCGTCGATCGATTGACCAAGAGCGCCCACTTTATCCCGATTCAGGAGAGCATCTCGGCTGAGAAATTGGCCGATATCTACATCAGAGAGGTGGTGGCACGGCACGGGGTGCCAGTTTCAGTGATTTCGGATAGGGATGTGCGGTTCACTTCCAGGTTTTGGAAGAAGTTTCATGACGAGCTGGGTACTCATCTGCATTTTAGTACAGCCTTTCACCCGCAGACGGATGGCCAGAGCGAGCGGACCATCCAGACTCTGGAGGACATGTTGCGGGCGTGTGTTTTAGACTTCGGTGGTAGCTGGGATACCTATCTTCCTTTAGCCGAGTTTTCATATAACAACAACTATCACGCGAGTATTGACCGTTCTCCCTTCGAGATGTTATACGGGAGGAAGTGCAGGACCCCGATATGTTGGGGCGAGGTTGGACAGAGAGTCATGGGGAGCACCGAAGTAGTGCTCAAGACGACAGAGAAGATTCAGCAGGTCCGGAGCGGGCTTCAGACTGCTCAGAGTCGGCAGAAGAGTTATGCCGATAGGCGCCGATCAGACCTGGAGTTCCAGGTCGGGGATATGGTTCTCCTGAAAGTGTCGCCGTGGAAGGGCGTCATCCGATTCAGGAAACGGGGCAAGTTGGGTCCCAGGTATATTGGAAAGTTTAGGGTTGCAGCCCTAGTGGGCAAGGTGGCATATCGGCTGGATCTGCCAGCCGAACTCAGTCAGATCCACAGCACTTTCCACCTCTCCCAGCTGCGGAAGTGCCTGGTGGACGATTCAGTAGTGGTACCTTTGGAGGACATCCAGATTGATGACAGCCTGAAATATATCGAGCGGCCTGTGGCTATCCTAGACCGGAAGACGAAGGAACTGAGGAACAAAAGGGTGGAGCTGGTGAAGGTGCAACGACAGCATCGGAAGGGCTCGGAATGGACTTGGGAGCCCGCGGATGAGATGATGGAGCATTATCCGGAGCTGTTCTGAAAGGGAGCGGCAGACTTCAAGGACGAAGTCTAAAATAAGTGGGGGAGAATTGTAACACCGGGTTCATGGTATGATTTTATTTAAGTTTTATTCTTATTTTTGCCACGAACTCGGCGAGTCTACGTCCCGACTCGCCGAGTAGCAGCAGGGTGGACACGGGATTTGAGCGGTGAACTCGGCGAGTCGATGCATGGACTCGGCGAGTCCACCCGTCTGAATGAAACTCTATTTCCAGACATTGCACCCTATTTTACCCATTCTAAAACACCCTTTCGTCCCATTTTCCTCCCAGAGAGCAGTAGAGAACAACCCTAGCCCCTTTAGTGTTCTTGAGTGATTTTGATCTTCCAAAGAAGGTTTTGGAGCTTAGAAGAAGAAGGAGGAAGTTGGAGTGGTCCAGAAGTGAAGGTAGAACCGAAATCTTCTCTGGGGAAGGCATCAAATCAGGTAATAAAACCCTCACTTTGCTCATTATCTCTTAGGTTCGTTTTTGTCCCCAATGGTTGATCTTCAAGCCTTAAAACCCCCAGATTTCGTGTGTATATGTGATAACCAGACCCTAGGAACTGAGACCCATGAGTTGGATCAGTTGCATGTCTCAAAATTGGCCAGAATGGGTGAAGAGTCGAAGGGTACTCGGCGAGTGCCAAAGTGCACTCGGCGAGTTCCATGAAGATGGCCTTAGACTCGGCGAGTTGGATAAGAAACTCGGCTAGTCCTATGAAGATTGCCTGGTACTCGGCGAGTCGTTGCTCAAACTCGACGTGTCCTTTGAATATAGCCTTGAACTCGACGAGTTATTCTTCCAACTCGGCGAGTCATATGATCAGTCACTAGGATAAGAAGGGTTTAAGCGTAGGAGGTCCAACCCACCGTAGTCGCACGTGGAATTAGCAATTTAACGTGTAGCTATAGTCCCAGAATCTCCAAATCTCCAGGGTTGATGTTCCGATGGAAGATTGGAGCGGATTGTGAGATCTGTTCGTCGGACTCGGCGAGTCACCCCTTGGACTCGGCGAGTCCAGTCGCGGGTTTGTTAGTTGACCCCGTCTAGCGAGTCAGGCTGACTCAGTGAGTGGGAACAGGGACCCGATGAGTCAGAGTCGGGCTAGATAAAGAAGGACTCGGCGAGTCGCCATATGGACTCGGCGAGTCCAGTCAATCAGAAGGTTGACTTTGACCAAGGAGTTGACTTTGACCAGTCATTTGACCTTAGGGGTATTTATGAGTACCTAATCCATGTTTACGGATTTATAGCCGGAGGGATTACCGGTGCGGCAGCCAGGCGTAGTCTGAGCAGGTTTTTCAGCAGCTACTCTCGAGGTGAGTTTTCCTTCCAGTAGGGACGGGTCTAAGGCACCAAGGCCGGCCCGTATAGACGATATGTTAGTATCGGAGTGTGGGCCGAGCCCGTATCTCATAGCTGAGTTTGATTGTGTTATATGCCAGTATGATAGAATTGCTTATACTTGTTGTCTGTGTGATACTTGTATGTTATGGTTTAGTAGCGGAGTGTGGGCGAGGCCCGTATCTCCATGGATAGCAGAGTGTGGGCGAGGCCCGTACCTCTCAGAAAGTAAAGTGTGGGCGAGGCCCGTACCTCTATGGGTGTGGGCGAGGCCCGTATCCCTTAGTTACTCATTATATGATTGCATGGTATGTGGCATTATGGGGGAACTCACTAAGCTTCGTGCTTACGTTTTATAGTTTGTTTTCAGGTACCTCTTCAGCTAGGGGAAAGGAGCCGGTGCGGTAGCGGCATATCACACACTCTCATGTTTTCCGCACTATGGATTTCCTGGGATGTACTCTGAATATTTTACTATGATGTTACCGGTTCTCAGACATAAATTAATATTATGAATGTTTTGTAACGATGTTTTTATGAATTAACCTAACTTAAAAATGAAATTTTTAGCTGGTATTTTTCGGGACGTTACAGTTTTAATGAATTGAAATTCCTAGATTCTTTTGAGATTCATTGAACTTTTCAATGGCATGTTTAAATCTCGATTGTGCCCTTCAGGTTTGTGACTGGGATGCCGAGGATCACAAAACAAGGTGTGAATAAACATGCAAATTAACTTGGTACCCTTAATTTTATCACCTAATCGATGTGCCGGTTAACCACACGCGCTCCACCAATCTATGATAAACATTAAGTTACCTTTTTCCACTCTTACTAGTCCATGTTAGTGTGCCGGTTAACCACACACACTCCATTAACGACTTGGTAAGGTACAAAGTGCAATTTCATGGGTTAGCACCAAATTCACATTTTCCTAAGTAACTAAGACCGGGAATTTATAAAAGGTTTAGTTACTTTATATTTATCATTATACTTTTAATGAGAATTATAGTCCTTGTCCTACCCGTTCGGCTAACGACCCTCCACCAGTCAAGGAAGCGGTGGGTGAAAGTGGACACCCATTAAGCTGCCATTTTATAGGCAACAACCTTATACCCCCTTATAGACCGACTTCGTGAATGAGGCCTACTAACGGTAAGACTGACTTGATCTTATACATATATATATATATATATATATATATATATATATATATATATATATATATATATATTATTAACTTATAATATTATAAAGTATAAGGGTTGAGTTTTAAACTTTTAAAACTCTAGGGATTGGAATTAAAGTTAGTGTGTGAGACTTTACAAATTCCAAAACTTGAGGGCAAGTTTTGAAACTCTTCAAAACTTTTCAACTCCATAACTTATGAGTTTAATGGCCTATTAAAATGAAGACTCTTCATTTCTATAACCTATGAGTTTTTTTAATGGTTCTTTTAAAGAAAACTTTTGGTAATCCATAACTTGAGGACAAGTTATGGAGTCCATTAAAACATATTCATCATGGATTCAATTAATCAAATAAGCATGCATGATCATATTCAAACTCATAGAAACAAGATAATTCATATCATCAATATTCAAGACATTAGCATAAACATATTAATACAATTCTTGAAATTATGACAATGACCTTGTAATTAGATTAGGATATTAATTACCATATCATAAAAAATAGTTTAAATGATTCAAACTAGTTAAAGGTAATGATCCTAACCCAATTCTAGCCAAAAAACTCGAACAACATGCTGTCTGGGCATCAGATTCGCCGAGTGCAGGAACAGACTCGTCGAGTCCATGCCTAAAAGCATCAACTCATCGAGTCTGTTCATGGACTCTCCGAGTTGAGCAGTTAGACAGCAAAAACAGCGTTGCAAAATCACAAATAAGCAACAATATAATAGAAAACAAGCCTAGGCTCTGATACCACTGATGGGTTTTAAGCATCCTAACAACCTTAAGGTGCACATACAACCCTAGATGCTTTGGAACTATGTTTTCTCTATTATACATGCAAAATTAATTTCCAAAGCATTATCCTATCTAGCATGAAATTGGAGGTTCTTATACAACAAAACTAGATAGAAATACATACCTTTTCTTGTAGTTGATTGCTTGGAGCTTTAAGAGCCTAACACCAATAATGTGAATGCCTCAAGTGGAATCACAAATCACCACAACAACTTGGAAGTTCTTGATAGAGTATACTAAGCTCACAAAATCGGCTATGCTTCAAGTCTCACACACTAGTGCCGATTTCTAGAGCCTTGGACTTCTTTATATAGTATGGAGGATTAGGGTTACATCCATGTAAACCCTAATACCCATGACCTTTCATTTCCATTGGATCCATGGGTTAAAAGCTCCATGAACTATCCATGGAATTCCATGCATGCTTAGCCCATTCTAAATAATCCATTGGCCCATACTATTAGAATCCATATTTAACTAGCCTCTTATGATCACCAAATTAATTCCAAATTAATTCTTGACCAACACTAATTAAATAATGTGATTTCATATTAATATATTATAACATATAATATAATAATAAATCACAAATATACTATTTTCAAAAGACTATCAATACAAATTGTTCCGGTGAAGTGCAACCCAAATGGACCATGCCGGGTCGGGTAAAGTACATACCAAATATAGTTATGGACTTAGACACCTTATCCAACAGCAGATCCCATAAGAACTCTGCCATTAAGCATATTAGCTCGAGAACAATTCCAAGATGGGTGACCCCCTGGGAAGTTTTCGTGTTGGGAGCCCAAAGCGGACAATATTGTGATACATGCCAGAGGGTGATGTTATAAGTTGGTATCAGAGCCTTGGTTGGAGGGAATGTGGCACACTCTCGGGTGTGTGTGAACTCAAACTGAGGAATTGGTAAAATTTTTGAAAGAAAATAAGTTTTCTAAAAAAAAATTACAAAGGGGTGTGATGCATGCAATTAGCCGAACTCAAGTAAGTGATTCCCAAAATATCCATACATGTTGATAGTTATATGTGTTATGCTAGAATTTAGAATAAGAATCCGCTCAGGGTTTCTTGTTAGGATGCCTGCTTAGGATAAATGCCTTTCATGCCTGATAGTGAGTAGGCCGAGGACCTTTAGGAATTGCATGATATAATGGCCTGATTTGTGATGCCTTGTAGCCTATGAGGAACGGGATGTTATGCCTGATTTGGAATCTATGTTAGTGGAATTATTTGCTAAGTGTATGTTTAAAAATTATACACGGTTAGGATCATATATCCATAGAATGACTAATTTAGCCTTATTTCTTATTCCTCGTGTGGTTATGGACTTTTGGTCGAATCATTTATCCGACAGTCTACTGGATCCCATATTTTGTATAATTTTCATGCATAAGGCAACCAACAATGTTGGTAGAAGTTCCTAGCATCGCAAAAGCAATTTAGTTGGAGGATGCCTTTTATGTTCTGTGGACTAGAGAGTGTTACTGCCCGAATGCTGCTTGATTTGTGCTTTGTGGGACCCATATTGATGTGAGTTAACTATTAAATGAATATGTTAAGTTACATGATGCAATGGTTAGATAATTCTAGAATGATTGATTTGGTCCTATTGTGCGGCTCTCGTCTGAGTCTAACCATTGTAGGGTTGGGTCTTTTATTCGAAAGATTATTTGCGTTTTGTTGCATGTAATTGTTTTCATGAAGTAGTTAGCTGACATTAGTAGGAGTTCTTTAGCAACTGATGGCAGGGTGAGGTGGGTATCGTAAGAAGTGCTTTAGTGTGAGCAGTACGCTGTTTAGCGGGTATTGGGAGTACCAGTATGAGAAGGTTCCTTAGAGGATTCAAGATGGTTCTTGAGGAAAGTATGGATAGGTGTGGAAGGTAGTATTGGGCCCGTACTACTGAAAGCACAGGATCCATACTCAAATCAAGGAAAGTCTGGAGGATGAGGATTCTTTGGGTATGTTCTAATCATTGTATGGTTGCTTTTTAGTATGTTGATGAGCATTTGTGGAGGAGGTTCTAGTTCTGGTTCAGGTTCAGGATTTGGTGCTGAGCCGATTGATGAGGGGATGTATGAGTTCATCACGTCACCCGCCGACATAGCTACATATCATCCTTCTATTGTTTGTGGGAGGAATGTCAGGGTTCTGAGTTCATGTTGGATTGAGGATATGGAGGGTGTCTTTCGCACCAGTCCCTATCTGTAACACCCGGTTTCCAGAATGGATAATTGTAGGACCTTAAGGAGTAAAATGCATGGGTTTTGGGGAAAACCATGGGTCACAACATGACCATAAGGTGGTCACGACATGACGAGTGAGGAATAAAAACGCGTATCTGAAGCATTGGTCACGACGTGACACATAAATGGTCACACCATGAAAAGGGATGCAACCCAAGCCCATGATCTTTTAGGGGTTCCTTCTTATTTAAGCACCCTAAACTCAGATTTAGTGTTCATTTCTCAGCCTCCATCTCTCTCAAACTTTAGAAACCCTAACCCTAGCTCATCTTGGTGGTTTTGGCTCATTTTGGGTGGTTTTAGATCCTTGTTGAAGTAGAAATCCCTTTGGTGCATTGTTTCAGCAATCAAGCCTCCTCCTCACCATCTTGTGGAATTTCTGGACCATTGTAATTCTTCAAGGTCTTTCCTTTCTCATTTGAGCATGCTAGATCTAAGTTTTACTCACTTTTCTCCATGTATGGGTTGAGTAGGATGCATGGAATCCATAAAGTTGGCAACTTTATGGATCTTTTAGGTCATTTGAGAAGCATAAGTCTCAGATCTTAAGTTTGGTGGTAGATTGGGCTCCAAGCATGAGTCTTGGTCTCATTTTCCTTTGTTTTGACCTAGTTAGTGTGCAAGTCATGCATCGGACATGCATGACTAAAAAGTTGTGATTTTTATGGTCCTTTGGGTTGTGGAAAGCCCTCTGGAAATTTGGAGTTGAAGAATTAATGGATTAAGGACTCAAACCATTAGAATTATGCTTCAGATTGTGGTTATGTCGTGACCTGGAGAGTGTCACGACGTGAGGATGGTGAATTCCCCTATTATCTTGTCTTATTATGTTCATGTAACATTTGGATCCCGAGGTAATTCAATTTCAATATTTTAAGAATTTAAGGTTGCCACGACGTGGGGAAAGGTGCCACGACGTTGCGCTTTAAGAAATCTCACGACTCATTTAAGGTTGCCATGGTGTGGCAGCTGGCAAAGGCCAAACCCTAAATTTTGGCGTTTGTGCCCCTATTTAAGGGAATGTGATGGATAGGATTGCTCACTCGCAGCCTCCATCACACTCTCTTAGCCTCCAAGCAAACCCTAACCTCCATTTTTGCTCTCTAAGCTTTTGTGTTGATTTTTGAGGATTAAAAGAAGAGGAAGTTGACTTTTAGACTTGGACTCAGCAAGCAACACTTCTCATCATATTGTTGTGCATCTTTTGGACTCTTATAAGTCCCCAAGTTCCAAGATTTTTGGTTTATTATGCATGGATCTTGGTTTTTATGCCTTATTCTTCATGTTGGGACATATTAGAGTGTTGGGATTTCATAAAGTTGCCAACTTTATAAATCCCCAGAGTCCCTTTGTGGTTAGGAGTGTTGGATCTGGAGTTTTATAGAGTTTTGAACTCTTGCATTGGACATGCATGTCTGGAAAGTATGGATTTTTATGTGGCTAAAAGATACTAGAAACATTCTGGAAGGATCTAGTAAGTATTCAAGGAAAAGATCTTAATCGGTTAAGCCAAGTCATGTTTTTTCCCTATTTAGACCTAGAAGGGAGATCTCTATCTCTTAGAGGGTCTAAAGGGATAAATTTGGAAACATTATCCACTTGGACCTTAGAAAGGACTAGATCTGAGCTTTGGAGCTCTTGAAATTGGAAAGAAAAATGACTTAATGGTTTAAGCTGCCCAGAGTAGTCCCCACGACGTGGCGACTTGGTCGAGACCCATTTATCTTTTCATTTAGTGGCCACGACGTGACCCAGGATAGCCTCGACATGGCCAAGGATGGCCACGACGTGGTGACCTACTGTAGTTGACTTTTACTTTTGACTGTTGACTTTGACCTAGAGGCATTTTGGGTATTTTGAGCTGTAGTTGAGTTTAGGTCAATGTTTTTCGTATAGGCAACCTGTGGAGGTGGTAGTTGGTGCATCATTCTTTTCTACTATCTTTTTAGATTGTAAGGTGAGTCTTCTCACCACACTAGTGGGTCGAAGGGACCAATGCCGGCCCATTGATTTGTATGTATAGGATGTATGTAACAATGTGATTATTACTGATATGATTGTATGATATATGCATGGAGCCAATCTGGGATCAGAGTCATTGTGGGTGTGGGTTGATACGGCCCAGACACAACTACTTTCTGTTACATGGGGTTGATACGGACCCGACACAACCACATGCTGTTATATTTATGTGTATGTTGTATGTGTTATTTTTGGGGGAAGCTCACTAAGCATTGTGCTTACAGTTATGTTTATGGTTTTAGGTAATTTTGGTGCGAAAGGGAAGGGCCCGGCATGATGGCACATTATTCTTCCCCCCATCATGTTTCCGAAATCATGACTTCTTTTACTATGATGTTTTGGATATTTTATATATTGGATGTATTTGAAACATTTGATGTGTGGGATTGATGAATTTAAAATTGAAAAATTTTATCACTATTTTTGGGATGTTACATGTTGGTATCAGAGCCTTGGTTTGAGGGATTTAGACACACTTTTGGGTGTGTAAGAACTCAAACTAAGGAAGAGAAAATATTTTCAAGAGGAAAATAAATTTCTAAAAAGGTTTTTATAAAATAAAGAGGGTGTGCGATGCGTGCAATCAACCGAGCTTAAGTAAGTAATTCCTAAAATACCCAAACTTATATGTTATGATTAGCATATCCGATATTTGAATTATATGCTAACATAGGGATAAAGATACCCTTAAGAATCGTATGATAGAATTTCCTGATTTGTGTGATGCCTTATAGCCTAAGGGATTTGGATGTCATGTATCATTTAGAATTGATATCAGCTCAGTTAATTGCTAAGTGTATGCTTTTAAAGTTGTATACGATTAGGATCATATAGCCCTAGAATGATTGATTTAGCATCATTTCTTGTTCCTTGTTTGGTTGTGGACTTAAGGTAGAATCATCATTTGACAATCTATGTGATCCCATTTTATGTATAACTTGCATGCATAATGCAACCAGCAGGTTGATTGAGGTTCTTTGTATTGTAGGGACAGTCAACATGAGAATTCCTCTGGGAGCCTAGCTAATGCCATAATAGATTTGTATGCTGGATAGTATCTAATTGGTATATAGATTTAGTGTGGTGACTTAGAGGAATCAGGACGGCTCTTAAGGAGGGTACATATAGGTGTGGAAGGTTGTATTGGGCCCGTACAACAGGAAGCACATGATCTGTACTCGAGACAAGGGCGGACCTAGGGGTTCTGAGGAGGTGTGCATAGTGAGAGTTCCCTCGAGTTTTATGTTGACCGTTTATATGTTTTATTTCAGTTTGACTATGGTGTTGATCACTCGAGGAGGAGGTTCTGGCTCAGGTTCAGGTTCAGGTTCTGGCTTAGGCACATAACCACTTGATGAGAGGTTGCACAAGTTCATTGCGGCCGAGGTCACTCGTGGTATCATTGATACTACTCCTGTGATTTTGGTACCATCAAGGAGGGGAATATGGAGCTTATGGATGAACGACTCAGTGCCTTTCGAGCCGAGATTGCTGTGGGTCAGTTAGGAGCATGAACTCCCTTGTTTCGGGAGTTTAAGGTTTAAGGAGCTCCATAGTTTTTCTGGGCTAAGGACCCCATCGCTATCCGACGCTGGATCTCTGACATTGAGAATTATCAACATATCTGTTTTTTCCCAAAGGGGGAAAAGGTAGGGCTTACATCATGCCTATTGAGGGACCGAACACGTGACTGGTGGGGTGAGGTCGGCTGAGCTGAGGGTACTACGTCGGTGGCAGCTGAAAGGTCTAGTATGCTCAAGAATCATATTAAAGTGATATTACTAATTAACATATAATACTAATGGGTCACACTAACAACAACTTGATATAATTGATTATTTATTATAAATTGATTTTAATAAATATTCAATAAAACTCTTATAATTAAATTGGAAATTATTTTATTTCTAGGAAATAACTAATTTTCATTAGCAAGTAACATATTATTTCATAATGTATGAATTAATAAGTCATGTACAACACTTTGGACTAGATAAGCCTTTTGTCTTTTAGCAAAAGACAAAGTTTATATCTTATAAACTTTAAGTATATAAAATATAAAATCTTTCCTCTTTTTCTTCTCATTATGGATGAAATTAAGTGAGTCAAAAGGAGGGATGGCTTTCCAATTTGTTTATTCAAAAGAAATGAAGCATGGTGCATGCATGGGAGACATGTAAGCTTTAGGGACATGCTTATCTAAAGTGGACGGACCTAATGGTTAAAGACTTCACTTTAAGACAATATAAATATAAGGCTTCCACTCTTGAATTGGGAGCTTCCTTATTGCTTCCCAAAACCATAACCTCCTTAGAGGAGGTTACTCTCTCTTTTTTTTCATCATTTCTTGAAGTTACTTGCATCTTTATGCCCTCTTTAAGTTCATATTGGGCTTAAGGGTTTAAGAGTTTATGGACTAGCATCTACATCAAGTTGAGTCATCGTTGGTGTCTAAAAGGTTCCACATTCTTCATCAACTTCCAAGCCTCCCAAGAGGATCCAAAGAACAACAAAGGTTGTTATTTCTTCATCCTTTCTATGGTTGGTGTTTTAATCTTTCTATAACTTGAAAGGAGATCCTTGGTGGATATAAAATGTTATGTTTCTATGGTTGGTGTTTTAATCTTCCATTGCCATAATTTTCTAGTTTATGAAACAATTTTTGAACTAAAACCCAACAATTGGTATCGGAGCCACCTTGCAAGTTTGGTTAGATTTTTTGATTTTTGGAAATCTTAGTTTTTGGAGAATATGGATAACTTGTTTTTTATATAAAAAATAAGTTCATACATATTTTCTATGACACATTTATATTTGTTATTATGTGAAAAAAGTTTCATGCATCATTTGTCATTTAAAGTTGTCTTAGAAAAACAAAGGTTATTCGCAAGGTTGTGGGGGAGCCACAACTTAGTTAGGATCAGGACCAGAGGTGATTGATCGATCAGTTATCCGGGGGCGAGCCCGGATGGTTATGGGAATTTAGGATGGAACCGGTAGAGACTGCTGAGCCAAGGGTTGGATCTTGAGATACAGGATCATGTGGATGAGTAGTGCATGCCACAGAAGGGCTACAACTGGGTAGCCCGGATATTGGATCTCATAGGAACCTGGTGCTTACTGGTCGTCTCAGGGAATCGGCTGAGGGTATTTATTAATCGGTCGAGTAAAAGATGATGGGAAGTCGTGGTGCATTATGCAAATGCCGATTCGAGGATCTCTGGATAGGAGAGGAGTATCAATTCAGTTTTGGATAGGAACTCAAATTGGAATTCACGCATGTTTGGTGCAGGGTTTTGTTTTAGTGAGATGGGATGTGGGGCATCTATATGCCAAGGGCATCGAGGGCAGAATTCCAGGGTGATGAACGGGTTGGTTTGATGGTAGTTTAAGCCATTGTGATGTGTATTGGGTGGCTCTATCCGTAATAGAGCCACGCCATGTCGGAATCAGGACACGGTAGGTCGAAGGAGACCATGTATGATGTAAGACTATAGTTATTCTGGTAGCATTCACCTTTTTGCGCCGGATTCAGTGGCGACAGGTTGTCAGCCTATCACGATCGGACGAATCAAATGGATTGAAGGAGCCAGGAGTGGCGGTATAGATAGGGCAGTTATTCTTAGACGATGTATCATTCGTAGGTTGCAGGGGACTGCTGCATGTGTTATAGCTCAGTATTCGGGTAGGTGTCTGGTGTTCCGGATAGTTGGCAGACAGGTTGGGACCAGGGAGGTCCCCGGTTGTTCTTCAGGAAAGCAGCTATGTGGCTGCAAAAGGCGTTGGAGAGACTTCAGTGATTTGAGGTCCGTATGTTGAATTACATGTTATTCGGTAGCCGAAGTTGACCGGTAATTTTGTCCTTTCGGAAGCCTCAAGGTATTATGGGTGGAAAGTATTCGATTTAGGCTGGTTTTCTTGTGGAATCAATTCGATGATGACTCGATGTGGGAAATCTGTCAGGGAGACTGACCATCTCGAAACTTCAGATTTCAGATGGAACAGATGTGATCAGGTTGCAAGGAATTCGTTCATCTTCGGGTTCTAGAACCCTACGAGGGTTGGTTTCGGTTGCCTAGGAAAGGTTGTGGTATGCTCAGGGCTGTGGCCATATTGCCCAAGTTATTTGGTGTAAGGAATAGCAAGGAATGATTTCGAGGATGAAATCTAATTTAAGTGGGGGAGAGTTATAACAGCCGGTTTTGAAAGTGTTCGATTGTGTCTTCGGAGGCCAAGGGTATAAGTGTAATCTGACGATTCGGTCTTTCATGGGTCTCAGGTTTTATTCGAAAGGTTTTAAGGCTTGGGGTGTAGCTAGGAGCGTAGGGCTTCTTGCCACCTTTTCGTGGATATAAAGTTCGTCGGAAACGGACTTAGAACGAAGAAGTTATAATACATTGAAGTTGTTGGCAGAATTGGTCCCTGAATGGAAAAGTTTGCATTTCAGCCCATGCATGCAAGGTGGCAGCCAGGTGAGTACGCCCAACATAGTGCTGGATAATGAATCGCGGGTTCTAAAGACATATGCCCAGCGTACGGGGATTACGCCCAGCGTACATCCAAGATCTCCAAAACCCTAATTTTTAGGGTTAGCTCACTATTTAAAGCACCTTAAGTCCAAGGGGGGTGCGCCTCCCTTTCATTCTCAGAGCCTTAAACCCTAATTTTGAGTGGTAGCTTCATCCAAGAGTGTTGTGAGCTTTGTGGGTGCATTTTGGGTGGTTTTGGTGCATTTCAAGAAGATGGAACTTGTTGCAAAGATGGGAATCAAGGAGGAGCTTATTGATCTGGCTTTTGGGACTCATTCTCAGCTTGATGAAGGAATAAAGCTTTGAACTTGATCATTCATCTCTTAGATCTACCATTGTAAGTTTTAGTTCATTTTGGTCCCAAGGATGAAACTTTATGGTTAAAATTCGATTCTTAGGCTTAGAGTTGCCACTCTCAGTGTTAAATGAGTCCCTAAGGCAGAAAGTTGCCATCATGGAGGTCTTAATGGGTTCATGCATGAGTTAAGACCATTTTCATTGAAGTAGATTATCATTTTTGGAGTTTGAGCTTATGTGGGACATGGAAAGTCACAAAGTCTGTGACTTTATGGATTTTGACGTTAGGCATAACTCAGATCTGTGGTTTGGACTTATGGCTTAAGGAATTAAGTGCTTAATGGCAGAACTGAGACTAGAGGGTAGTATGATGGGCGTACAATCCATTATGCGAGTATGCGCATCGTACTTCTGGGTACGCCCTACGTACTCAGCCAAGTTGGATTTCAGACTTTGGGCTTCGGGTTGGGGCTATCTGTTTGGGCCTAGATTCTTGGGCCCTAATGAACCATCAGAGTGATTGTGTTCTGGACTAATTGAAGAATTGGATCTTAGGTTAAGGCCCAATAAGGAGCATGGCCCCAATTTGGAAAATTGGGCCATTTATGGGCCTTTATGAATTTTAGGGTATTGGACTATGTGTTTTGGGCCCTGTTGGGCCATAACGTTTTGGGGTTGATATTTATTTGTGGAGGCCCATTATGGTTTTGAGCCCAATTTGGAAATTGGGCCATTAAAGGACTTATGGACATTATAGTGTCGGGCTTTTGTTTTGGGATTGGGCCTTAGTTTTGGATCATACTGGGCCAGGGGTAGAATGGTCATTTTACCCCATGCATGGCTTAAGGATTTTGGTATGGGACCCAATTGCTAATTGGGTATATTGATTGGTAGTGGCAGCTCGGGAAGCTGACGGGGTAGTAGCTAAGGAATTCATGCGGGAAGCTTCTGCAGTGCGAGGTGAGTCTTCTCACCATACCAATGGGTCTAAGGCACCAAGGCTGGCCCATTTTATGTGATGTGGTACATTAGCTGCAGTAGAGATATGTGGTATGATAGTTAGCTTTATGCTAAGTGGTATGCTAATGATTATGTGATATTTGCATGGAAGACCCCGGGGGAGCCCGTGGCAGTTGGATATAAGACCATGTGGGGAAGCCCATGGCATTCCTAGGTAAAGACCATGTGGGGGAGCCCATGGCATGATGGTATAAGACCCTGGGGGGAGCCCACGACATCCTTATATGTTTATGTATGTGTTATGCAGTATGATAGATACTTCTGTGATATATGATCTGCTAGTTGGTTATGTATGTTATTGCATGGAAGACCCTGGGGGAGCCCGTGGCAGTCGGATATAAGACCATGTGAGGGAGCCCATGGCATTCCTAGGTAAAGACCATGCGGGGAGCCCATGGCATGAAGGTATAAGTCCCTGGGGGGAGCCCACGTCATCCTTATATGTTGGTATGCATGGATTTTGTGGTAGAGATAGCTTGTATAGCTAATATGATATGTGGTATGTGGTAGAGATAGCTTTTATAGCTAATATGATATGTGTTATGTGGATTGTGTGTGAGGTATGCTCTGGGGGACTCACTAAGCTTTGTGCTTACGGTTTACAGTTTTGGTTTCAGGTATCATCGATTTGGAAAAGAAGGGATCGAATTGATCGCAGTGCACACACATATGATTTCCGCAATGAATGATTTTGGGATAAACTCTGATAAATGTTTTACTTAATGATGATTTGAGATGTTTGTAATAGGTCGTATCAATGTTTTAGCTATATTAAAAATGAAATTTTTACCCCTGATTTTTGGGTCATTACAAGTTGGTATCAAAGCCTTGGTTTGAGGGATTCAGACATATATCCGGGTGTGTCTGAACTCAAACTCAGGATCTGTAAAGTTTTTAAAGGAAAAATGTTTTCAAGGAAAAGTTTTCTAAGAAAAGGAAGGGTGTAGTGCATGTAATCAACCGAGCTCAAGTAAGTTTCCCCATAATACCCACATTTGTTATCTGTTATGATTTGATTATGAATCTGTGTATCGCATGCTAGTTAGGGCTAGGAGATATGCCTTTATATGTTGTATGAGCTGGTAGACTTGCATGCTAGTGCTGAGTAGTCAGCGATAGATTGTCCTGATATGTGATTCTTGTAGCCTTGGAATACTGGATGCTATGCTAGAATGAGAATGATTTTTGGTATTGATAACTACTAAGTGTATGTTTTAAAAATTGTATACGGTTAGGATCTTATAGCCTTAGAATAAGAGGTTTGGCTCGTTTCCTGTTCTATGTATAATTTGCATGCATAAGGTAGTCGGCAACGAGGATGGATGGATGAGGACAGCATGAGTGGTGGTATGGGGGCCGAACGTTTTATGATAGTTCATGGGTCGGAGACTACCCTAGGGTAAGCCTAGGATGAGGTTACCGATAGGTGTTACCTGCTTGCGGATTGTATGTGTGGATAGACTGACTTGTCTAGTGTATGCTGGTTAGATTCACCAATTACCTGAATGCTGCTTGCTTTGTGCTTTGTGGGATTCTTAGTGATGTGGATCAACTACTAAGTGAATATGTTAAGTCACATACAGTACATGTTAAATAATCTAAGAGGGATGGATTTGACCCTATTGCGCAGCTCTCGTTTGAGTCCAACCGTTCTAGGGTTGAATCTTTTACTCGAAGGATTATCTGACCTCTGTTGTATGTGACTATATTCATGAGGTAATTGGTCGAGATTGGTGTTTCAGCAGCTGAGGGCAGGATGAGGATGGGAACCTAGGAAAGCCTAGGATATGCTCTAGTGAGCTTAGTAGGATGATTTGGTGAAGTTGGGAACCTAGGGGGGAGCCTAGGAGGTGCTACGGTAGAGATCGTCTTGTTGTTTAGCAAACATTTAGTATACCGGAGGAGTAAGTGACTTAGAGGATTCAGGAGGATTGCTGAGGAAAGTATGGATAGGTGTGGAAGGTAGTATTGGGCCCGTACTACTGAAAGCACATGATCCATACTCGAATCGGTGAGAGTCTCGGAGAATCTGAGAAGCTTGTGGGAAGGAGAATTCTTGGTTATGCCTTGATCGTGGGAATAGCTGCTTTGTAGAATGAGGATGAGCATGTATGGGAAGGACCAGGGTTTGGTCCCGACTCCGGTGGTGAGTCAGTTAGTGGAAGGACTGCCAGGGTTTTGAGTTCGCCTTGGATCTCCTGTATCAGGCGGCAAGGATTGATTGTGCGATCTATTGCACTTTCGGGACTGGAGACTATGTCTTGGGGGTAATATGTAGCCCGACTTAGAGCAGAGGTTGCGCCAGCTATTACAGTTCAGCTGTTGACGATTGACCTGGTAAGTGTGTCAAGTGCGAGACCCTGAATGTTATGGATCCTCGAGCCCGAGGGCGGAAGATCGATTTGGAGTACCTCGAGAAGAGAGGTTCAGGTCAGGTGCATGTAGTGGAGGGTCTCGGGAAGAGACCCAAGACTTCAGAGCAGTGTTTGAGAGGCCAGCATATCGGGTTTAGTGCAACACTTGTGGAAACTGCATGATGGAGGTTCATTCCAAGAGTTTGGATTATCGTTGGGACTGGAAGGAAGTGTTACACCATGTCCTAGGGTGGTCGAGGTAACACAGGAGGAGGAAGTCAGGATTCCTTCAGATGTTTGCGGAAATGCTATCTTCTGCCATTTCCAATGGATATCGGGAATTTGAATTGCTTTAGAATTCTGATAAGTTAGATCTCGGGTCGGATATCTGCTTTTGTATGAGTTGGCAAGAGTTGTCAGATGCCAGTCAGCATGCCGAGGAATCCATGAGGAATCTTCAGACGGACGTATCTCGCAGAACGGGTTCCGCGGGTACCATGATTGCTCCGAGTCGCTGTCGGAATATGTTCAGTGATCTGGGTTGCTACAGGTGTAGAAGGTTTAGCCACGTCATCGGGGATTTCCCATAGGGGGCAAGTCCGTTCTATTTTCGTTATGATCAGGTCGGCAACAAGGAGGTCGATTGCTAACAATTAGGGAGGAGCAGTGAGTTCACCTACTCCAGTCATTTTTGGGGTTGGTTCAAGGGCTTGTACGAGGGAATTATGGTTAGTTTTCAGTAACCTTAGTACTTGTGCTTGGGAGAGTAATCAGGAGTGCTGAGGGAAGAGATAGTTGTTGCTATGGTTTTGGGTTTGAGCATCCGACCTTTGGGCGTTGAGATCTGAGCGTGACATTATTTTTTTAAGCATATGGAGTCACTGTTGTTGTTGGGATTTAACAAGTGTTAGCTGGTTTCAGGAAGTTTATTGTTTGGACAGGGATACTTTTGGGTGCGCTAGCTTTGGTAAGCACCGGTCGTCAGCAAAGTGAACATTGGAACGTAAGGAGGATGGGGAATCCTTCAATTTTCATATGCCGACTTAGTTGAATTTAAGTGGGGGAGAACCGTCCAGGTATCCAGGATAAAAGCAAGGATGAAAGTGTTGTAAGACTACGGGGGAGCCGTAGCATTCACTAATGTTCAGATAAGGTGGAAGTGTTGTAAGACTACGGGGGAGCCGTAATATTCATGAATGTTCAACTGGGGTGAAAGTGTTGTAAGACTACGGGGGAGCCGTAGCATTCACTAATGGTCAGTTAGGGTGAAAGTGTTGTAAGACTGCAGGGGAGCCGTAGCATTCACTGATGGACAGTTAGGGCATAATGTTGTAAGACTGCGGGGGAGCCGTGTATCGACCCAAAAATCAGGGGTAAAAATTTCATTTTTAATATGGCTAGAACATTGATACCATTTATTTCAAACATTCCAAATCATCATTAAGTAAAATAATTATCAGAGTTCGTCCCAAAACCATTCATTGCGGAAATCATAGGTGTGCGCACTGCGATCAATCCGAGCCCTTCATTTCCAAATCGATGCAACCTGAAACCAAAATTGTAAACCGTAAGCGCAAAGCTTAGTGAGTCCCCCAGAGCATACCCCACACATGATCCATATAACACATATCGTATTAGCTGTAAAAAGCTATCTTTACCGTTATCACATACCAATCAGCTATAAAAGCTACTCTACCACGTATCACATATCAAATAGCTATAAAATATCTCTCTACCATTAGCACATATCAATTAGCTATAAAAGCTACTTATGCCACATATCACATATCAAATAACTATAAAAGCTATCTCTACCATTGGCACATATCAATTAGCTATACAAGTTATCTCTACTGTTAGCCACAAAGGCTATCTCTACCATTAGCCACAAGGCTATCTCTACCATCAGCCATAAAGGCTGTCTCTACCATTAGCCACAAGGCTATCTCTACCATCAGCCATAAAGGCTGTCTCTACCATTAGCCACAAAGGCTATCTCTACCGCATATCACGCATACATACATATCACACAGCTCTACATAGAAAGTATACCAATTATCGTAAAATGGGCCGACCTTGGTGCCTTAGACCCATTGGTATGGTGAGAAGAATCACCTGACACTGTTGAAGTCCCGTGAATAAAACTCCAGCTGCTGGTTGACAGATTCCCGAACTGTCAACATCAAACAATACCCAATTAATAACTGGATACCAAGCCCAAGGTCCAAATCACACTCTAAAGTACCAAAAGCCAAGTAATGGACCAAAGCCCAACATATGGCCCAATTTTCCAAATTGGGCCCAAACCTCTATATGGACTTATTTTAAGGCCCAACCAATTATTATAGCCCAAACAATTAGCATTCTGATGGCCTAATAGCTAATAATCCTCAAGGCCCAATCATGGCCCACTTATCGCCCAATTTTCCAAATTGGGCCGAAGCCTTTCTAATGGGTATTATCCTGAAGCTCAATAATTTCCCTTATCCCATAAATGGGTTCCCAATTGGCCCAAAAAGGCCCACCACAGCTTAGTCCAATAAGTGGCCCAACAAGCATCCAAACCCAATTAGGGTTAAGTGTTCCTACTTAACCCATTAAGGACTTATTCTATTAAGTCCAATATTGTCTTTAGGTTAATTTGCCAATTATTGTTAATTAATAAATTAAGTTTATTAAATAATTCCCGAGCGTGTCCCGATCAATCCCAAAATTAGGGTTTCATGACATTAGGGTTTTCCAAACCCTAATTAGGGTTTCCAACCCATCTTAGCCCAATAGGCCCAATAGCTAGGTCATTTGATCAATTAGGGTTCATTAGGCCCATTAGGGTTTAGTCCCTTGTCCAAACATCCCACACGAGTCTCAATACCAACGAGGCACACCGCCACCCGATATAGCGGCCGGTGGCGGTAGGAGGCGGAAACCACCACCTCACGGTGGTGGTTAGGGTTTCTTTCCATTATTCCAATGCCTAATTACATTTTACAATACAATCTCTCAATTAACACACATACCACTTGCTAAACACACACACACACACACAACCACCTTGCGGTGGCCGGTGATGGTAAGTGGTGGTAGCCACCACCTCCCGGTGGTGGTGATGCCTTTTCTGAGAATTCCAGCCATACACACACGAAACTCGTCTAACAACAACGACCAACACCCACCCCTGATGGCGAATCCCAGAACCAGTCGTCTCATCACGACGGCTTGCGGCGGCACACGACATGTCCAACCGTAAACGGAAATGGAAGGGTGTTTACGGTGGGGAAAGTGATGGCAGTCATGTTGGATTAGTGTCTAAGTCCATAACTATATTTGGTATGTACTTGACCCGACCAGGCATGATCCATTTTGGTTGCATGGCATCATGCACTTGGATAGACTAAATGAGAGAAATAAGACACTTATGGTTATTAATATATTATAAGTTCTAATATATTAATAATAAGAATAATAATATTTAATTAGTATTGATCAAGAATTAATTTAGAATTAATTATGTGATCAAAAGAAGACTAATTAAATATATAGGTTGATTGTGTAAATCATCGATAACTTATATAGTGGGCCAAAGCTCTATGGATAATCAAGTTGGGTTAAACCCATAGGTTGCTCCATGGATGCTCCATGGAGGTTACTTAACCCATGGGTCATGGAAATGAAAGGTCATGACAATTAGGGTTTACATGGTGTAACCCTAATTGTAACATACTATATAAGCATCATATTATTCACCAAAATCGGCCACTAGTGTGTGAAAAAGAAGGGCTAGCCAATTTCTTGAAGTGTGGATTTCTCTCTAAGTTATTTCAAGAGAATTTGATGTTGTGTGAGCCATTTGAGGTGTCACATTTGAGGCACTAGGCACTCAAGCCCCATGGAGTCCAACTACACTACAAAAGGTATGTATTCTATCTATATTATTACCCAAGTATCTGTGATTGTATGCTAGATAGGGTAATACCTTGGAATATTAGCATTTGCATGTATATTAGACAAAACATAGATCCAAGGTATTTAGGGTTGCATGTACACTTAGGAGTGTTAGAATGCTCAAAACCCAACAGTGGTATCAGAGCCTAGGGCTGTTTTCAATTATACTTGATGCAACTTACTTTTCAAGGCTGAGAATCTGTCCAGACAGAAAACTCGACGAGTTCTGGCCATAAACTCGACGAGTTCATGTGTTAAGGCATGAACTCGACGAGTTTCCTATAAGAACTCGACGAGTTTGTGTCCCAGACAGCATATCTTCGACGATTTTGGCTGGAATTGGACTAGGAACATTACCATAAGTTGTTTTTGAACTTATAAACTTGTTTTTGATGTGGTAATGTTCATGCTAATCCAATTTCAAAGATAATTGTCAATAGATTCATGTTTTGTATTAGTTTAAGTGTTATGCTAATTACATGAAAAGGTTTGATTCCAATTATCTTGTTCATATGAGTTGCTTAGATTAATAGAAAAGTTAATTGATTATGTGTTTTCAATCCATTTTAATCTAAGAGTTGATTCTAAAATGTGTTTTTGTAACTTGTCCTCAAGTTATATGAAAAATCACATTTAAGTTTCATAAAACTCATAAAAGTTGGCAATGGTTACAAAAATGAAGAGTCTTGTCCTCAAGTTATGGAGATTCAAGAGTCACTTCATTAAGTAATAAAATATGTAACCTTAATTAATTCCATAAGTTACAAAATAAAGAAAAGTTACATTCTTTTATTAGTTTAAAGTCTTCCATAACTTGTCCTCAAGTTATGGAACTTGAAGAGTCTTTTAATTAAAACTACTTTAAACACATAAGTTATGGAATTAATTAGTTTTGAATAGTTTCAAAACTTGCCCTCAAGTTTTGGAATTTGAAAAAGTTTTCACTTATGAATACTTTAATTCCAAGTTAGCCCTTAGAATTTTAAAAGTTAAATTCAACCCTTATACTTTATAATATTATAAGTTAATAATATTTATATATATGTATAAGAGTAAAGTCAGTCTTACCATTAGTAGGCGTCATTCACGAAACCGGTCTATAAGGGAGGTATAAGGTTACTGCCTATAAAATGGCAGTTTAATGGGTGTCCACTCTCACCCACCGCTTCCTTGACTGGTGGAGGGTCGTTAGCCGAACGGGTAGGACAAAGACTATAATTCTCCCTTCATTAAAAGTATTAATGATAAATACTAAGTAACTAAACACTTATAAATTCCCAATCTTAGTTACTTAGGAAAATGTAAATAAGGTGCTAATCCATGAAATTACACTTTGCACTTTGTTTAAGCCGTTAGTGGAGCGTGTGTGGTTAACCGACACACTAACCTGGACTTAACAAGGTAGGCAAAGGGTAACTTAATGTTTATCATAGTATCGAAGGAGCGTGTGTGGTTAACCGGCACATCGATTGAGGGGTAAACACTTAAGGGTACCAAGTAATTTGCATGGTTACTTCACACCTTATTTTGCGATCCTCGGCATCCCAGTCACAAAACCTGAAGGGCACACTCGAGATTGAAACATGCCATTGAAAAGTTCAATGAATCTCAAATGATCTAGGAGTTTCAAATCCAATTAAAACCTAATAATACATTTTGTTTATCTTGGTGGAAATTGGTGAATCGTCATTCACCTACCTTCAAATATTTATAGCTTGGATTACGGCATCCCTCTTCTAAGTTAGAAAATAGTTTGTTGGGTCCTAGCCTTAATATTTCATATTGGGTGTCATATTAAGGACTTTAGATCAACTATCTTGAATATCACCCAAAAGATGTCTAAGTTTAGACATCTATGATCTTCCCAAATCTCTTGGAACTTTACTTCTTTCACCTCCTCCACTTATTCTCCGTAACCCACAAGTTCTTGAAAAGTTTAAGGTCACTCAATCCCTATTGGCAAGCAAGGTCTATGTGTGATCACATCTTGGAGATGAAGTTAAGTATTCACAAGCCGGGAGAGTTGGGTGTCAAAGTCTTGAGAAAGTTGGTGGTTCAATCACTTTCTAAGTCACATAGTGAGTTCCTTTGGGACTCCTATGATACAGACTATGACAAGACCCTTAATGATCTTATCTATTTGCTTGGTACTGCTGAATCAGCAATGATTTGGAAGGCTAGTAAAGCAAATCTGATTAGTAGATCAACTTCCAAAACCTTCAATGGACATTGACAATGGTAACATTGGATACCCAGAAAAAGCATTCTCTTCCTAATGGAAAGGGATTGGCCATAGTTAACCCGGTTGACCAAATGGTAAAGAGAAAGGCTAAGTCTGAGATAGTCCCATTACCAAAGAGTCCATATGTTTATCTTTCCATAGGAAGGGGCATTGATTGCGAAGCTGCCTATTTACCTGAAAGATCATAAGGTTGATCAAGTCAAGAAGTTTGACTCTTCTTCAGGTAAAAGTCCACTATCTAACTCTGTTAAGTTTCAATTATGAGATTCTCATTACATGATCTTACTGGGTCACATGTTGATGCTTTAAGAATCAAAGAAAAGTGAAGAAACTTAAAGGAAGTACATGCTGATTCTGATCACGAAGATGGATTTCGATCGCATGGTTTGGCGATCAGAATTTTTGAAGATGTTACTAAGGAGTTATGATATATTGCTTAGGAATAGATAACAACAAGTTTTCATATGGATTGTAAGGATAAGTTTTTCCGCAAAGTTTTAAAATAAAAGAAAAAATGTTTAATTTTATTTATTTTAAATATTCTTACAGTGGCATTTGTGAAAAATGGTTGTTTATATGATTCCATTGATAGCAATATTGGAAAAATGGACTTAATTCTTCCGTTTGTGGTAGTGTAATAATTTACCAAATAAGGAAAGATTCTCATCACCCAAGGTTTTAGTTGGATAGAAACTTGGAAATCATGCAAGTTGTATAGTATGATGAATGAGAACTTTCAGCTTTGTAAAATTAAGACTAATTCCTTGTTCACATGTATATGTGAGTCAAGTAAAGGACTAAAGGGATCGAGTACACATTCTTGTGCACAGGTCATGTCCACCACAAAGCTCGTTAAGGCTATTCGTCATGATTTACTAAAGTTTAGTAAATATGGTTATACTTATAAGTTTAAGTATAATTCTGAAGCATTGGAAAAGTCTCGATGTATGGCAGAACGAATGAGAAGAATCAAATTTGGCAGAAAGATAAAAGTTTCTCAAATCTGAAAAGATGGGAGAGTACTTTAGTATCATGTTTATGATCATATTAATGATTAAGATACCATATCACAATTGATCCTCTAAGGTCATCTTAGTGCATGAATTGTTGAAATGGTTAAATCAAAAAGATGAGTCATACTTCGTTCCAAAACAATTCTTAGAGTCATACTCCAAGATTGTAACTTGAGCGACATATCTTAAAGAAGGTTTATTAACACTAGTCAAATGTAAGAGTAAAAGGTTATCTACTCTTGTACATTTGAAATTGGTAAGTTGTGATGTTTTGGATAAAACAGAGACCAACTTAGACCAATTGTGTGAAGTGGTTGTCTTGATAAAGAATCCACACTATCTCTTGTATATTTGGCAAGTGAGTCTTATATGTCAAGAGGACAGTGGGAGTCCTAAAGCTCTTGAAAGTTTCAAGACCTAATCAAGAATAAAACCTGGAATTCTTCACTAGCACACGACTTGAGGTGTATAACCTATCGTGTTGACATTTCTGTGCCTATTCAAGTTGACTATGCATAGTAGTTCTGAGAGTTCTCAATTGGTTGCACAGCTACTTGGAAGCTATGGCAGGCCCTTGTGCTGCCAAGTGGCAAGAACTTAAGATTGCACAAGTTCAATCTATATGAGTTTGGATTTGTCACTAACCTTGTCTTGTGACTATGGTTTTCACAAATTCATATGGGTAGGAACTCATACACCATAAAAATCTAAGTGTTATAAGGCTTCTCTCCAATTCATGAAAATGATGGTGAGGAAACACTTTCACTAAGTAGATTTTTAAGTAGATAGTAATCTTTGCATTCTCAAAGTCGTTAGTAGAGCACACTAACATGGACTTATGAGAAATAGCAAAGGTCTAACCAATTGAGACTATGATTACGGCAACCTTTTTCATAGTTCTTAAATTGTTTAGACACACCAGTGAGCTATTTACAATAAGGTGTATGATTTTGATAAAGTCTTATCAAAGCAATCTAGTATCAGAAATTTGAACTTTGGTAAGAAAGTCAATAAAGTATTGATTTCTAGAAGTCCACTAATTTCTGAATACATGTCAAAGCTAGTTGGAGCATAAGTATTATGATGATAATCATCATGTTAGTGGGAGCATGATAATTATGATAAGTATTGCAAGTTAGCAATGTTAATTATAGAAAACAAAAGTTCAACTCGTGAGGTTGAAAGGGTTGAAAAAGTTGTTTTGCTATAATTAAGGGAGAGGAAATTATACTTTATTTCAATTCTAAAAGTCTTAGATTGAGATTTTAATCATTTTAGTCAAGAATATATATATGAATTTCATGTTGGATTGGTTCAACTTAAGGAAATTCTATATATTGCGTTCTCAAAATTCGGTTATGATTACGACATCCCTCTTCATAGTCAAATTTTGAAAACATGGCAAACAAAAATTATTGTAGGAAAAGACTGGTCTAGAATCATGTCTTTATGTGAGACATCATGAATCGTGTCCCGTTTGCTTTGGGTACAAGATCGATTGCATGTGCTATAATATTTATCCTTTCTAAATTTTCCAAATGCCTTGGGGCATTAAGGGGAAAAAAAGGTCTAGAATTAGATATGACTAAAGTGATTAAGCAATTGTCGAGGACAATATAAGGTTTTACCAAAGATTGGTTACTCAAGGACAGTTGGAAGTATACTGTTAATATTGGAAGGACCATATTAACATATTTTGGAAAAGAGACAACTCTTGTTTAGAAGTAGTAGTCAAAATAGGAATATGGAGTTGTCTCCATAGGTTGAAGGTATATGTGTAAGATTAGAAAACTTAATGCAAGAAGGATATTCAAAGCAATGTGCTTTGAGACTTCGTCTCCATGGAAATGATCTCCATTGGAATAACCTGTAATGACTGATGACAAGTCTTTGTGACTTTGTACATATTCATTACAAGAGGGTCTGTGCATATAAGTTTAAAATCTAAACATATTTTGGTAAATGTTAGGAATTTGGAATTCTTACATTTTTCGATAAGGATTTGGGAGTGTGAAAAGAGAATCATTGAAAGTACGTTCAATCGATTTATTTCACAAAGTGAGGATCATAGACAAACATAGAGTGCATACTTGATGTATTGCAAAGCTATTGCTTAGAAAGCATAGTGTACATGCTTGGAGCATGGGACAACTAGTGTTTTCTAAATTCAAGTATAAAGTTGATAAAACCGAAACAATGAATAATGAGTAATCAGTATGGTGATAAATAAAAAGTGTTTTATTTATATTCATAGTTTGATACCATATTAGATTCATTTATTCTTGTGTTTCATCTTGCATGTTTTGACTTCCAGAATAAACTAGGTTATTCTTCTGAATGTCTAAGTTATTCAAACCATCCACAGTCGGTCATATGTTGGAAGTAAATATGAATCAAGACTGTCATGGGTTGGCTTGTAGAGGTCCAAGTTGGTGGACAAAGTGGTGCTACAACACTCATGAGTGCTCATAAATCTGAGTATTGAATTCAACCCGCGCTCATTTGAATCACTTCATGGATTTTATCACGAGTGATCATGAGACGATAATATCGTATATTCTTCAAACCTAGAGATATGAGTTGTTACTATGAGTTGATAGTACATTGATTGCACGAAAACACATTGGTAACTCGATGTTATAAAACGTGCCTTTGTGTATGATTCAACAAGTAGTAGAACAAGCCATATGAGTCGAAGTTTATCCATTCCTTTTACCTTCGGGATAAAAGCGATATCTGTGGGCCCGTCGATGATTTAGCGATGACACATGTGAGTGCTTGGCCAAGCCAGGACTGATTTGATTTGTTCAATCAGTCAGTCATCATGAATCGGAAATCGGGAAACAACAGATGGACAGAGAGAATGATTTATAATCCATGTCTCAGTCCATATGATATCTAGAATGGAGGAATATATGATCACTTATCTAATGGACAAGTCATTGACAAAGGTCAGAGATTATCGGCAAGGTCAGAGTTCGACGGAGGCTTTTGAGAGCTACGATTGCCAGTTGGTTCTTGAAGTCATACGCAATAATAGTTTTAGACTTATCCAAGTGGGAGACTGTTGGATTAGTGTCTAAGTCCATAACTATATTTGGTATGTACTTGACCCGACCAGGCATGGTCCATTTGGGTTGCATGACATCATGCACTTGGATAGACTAAATGAGAGAAATAAGACACTTATGGTTATTAATATATTATAAGTTCTAATATATTAATAATAAGAATAATAATATTTAATTAGTATTGATCAAGAATTAATTTAGAATTAATTATGTGATCAAAAGAAGACTAATTAAATATATGGGTTGATTGTGTAAATCATCCATAACTTATATAGTGGGCCAAAGCTCCATGGATAATCAAGTTGGGTTAAACCCATAGGTTGCTCCATGGATGCTCCATGGAGGTTACTTAACGCATGGGTCATGAAAATGAAAGGTCATGACAATTAGGGTTTACATGGTGTAACCCTAATTGTAACATACTATATAAGCATCATATTATTCACCAAAATCGGCCACTAGTGTGTGAAAAAGAAGGGCTAGCCGATTTCTTGAAGTGTGGATTTCTCTCTAAGTTATTCCAAGAGCATTTGATGTTGTGTGAGCCATTTGAGGTGTCACATTTGAGGCACTAGGCACTCAAGCCCCATGGAGTCCAGCTACACTCCAAAAGGTATGTATTCTATCTATATTATTACCCAAGTATCTATGATTGTACGCTAGATAGGGTAATACCTTGGAATATTAGCATTTGCATGTATATTAGAGAAAACATAGATCCAAGGTATTTAGGGTTGCATGTACACTTAGGAGTGTTAGAATGCTCAAAACCCAACAAGTCCACCCCCGGAAACCACAACCACCGTAGCAACATAAGAAGAGAAGGGCACAACGGTTTTGCTTGACATCGGCGACGTGAGTGGCGACGAACCACACGAACAGAAGGAGAGAGGAAGGCGTGTCCGGTCATGGCGGCGGTCTTCGATGTTCTCGGCTTCACCGGCGGCAGTAACCATAGCGGTGGCATCTCGTTGGTCTTCCGGCTTCAACTGGCAAAGAAGCGATGACCGGTGATGGGGGTCTTGAGGATTACGGCCGCAATCAGGGGAAACGAGGGCTGTGCGGCTGAGGCTCTCTTAGGTTTAGGGTTCCATATGCTTATATGCCAGGCACACAAACATATTGCCATAATGGCAGGTCTGGTCCCTCCAACCAGAAATCATTTCAAAAAAAGTCTACAAATTACCATATAAACCCTGCCCCTTAAAATCCTTTACAAAATAAGTCTGAATTCCACTAAACAGCCCCCATCTTCTAAAATCTTTACAAAACTAACCCCAAATTTACCTTTTTAACCCTGCCTCCATAAATCCTTACATATGAAGTCCCAATAATACCAAACACTCCCTTGACTTCTAAAATCCTTTGCGAGACAAGTCCTAAACTTACACTTTAACCCCCGAATAATCCGATTTCTAACATCCGGCTCCCAAAACCAATAATCCCCTAAATCATATGAATTTATTACGACTATTTGTTCATCAAATTTTATCTATTTATTTATTAATTAAACAGGATGTTACAACTCTCCCCCACTTAATTTAGATTTCGTCCTTGAAATCATCCCTTACCATCCCTTACACGTCCGACAACTTGGGCGACATGGTTACAATCCTGGGCACACCCTAACCTTCCCAGGGTAACCGTGACTAGCCTTTTCAAGGCAACCATAAACCACTCTAACAGGGTTCTACAACTTGAAGATGAACGAATTCCCTACAACAAGATCACATCTACTCCATCTGAAATCCGTTGTTTTGAGATAGTCTGATTCCCTGACAGACCACTCATACTGAATCATTGTCGATGGAACCAGCCTGCTTATCCCTCAACTGACTACTCAACTTCTGATAACTCGAGGTTCCCACTATAAAACAAGGTCACAGACTCAATTATCCTTACAGAGGACTTATACTTGGCCAAGGCTCAGATACTCCCACTGTGAGTGACTTGTCACTCCCCAAATCATCTAGCTATTATGTCCGTACTTGCAACCTAAAGCACAAATGCTAACACTGCCCAAACGCTGAAACCGCTTGAACACTGAACTACCTGAAGCAGTATGCTGTTACATAGCTGCTTTCCAAAATCTATCGAGTCCTTCCTAGTCCTAATTCATCCATCAGTCATCTGAATTACCGGGTTCCAACTCGGCTACGGAGCCACAAGACTCACACACATTCGCTCTACACGACTTCTGAACAAAATCCTTACCTGGAACTAGTTATCATGCCACTATGGCTCTAACAACCTCTTGATCCAACCAATCGGGTTCATGCGTCGAATCCTGACGTTACTGCATCCAAGGCTAAAGGTGATTGCTACCCCGACCAATGGTAGCCTAATATACCAAATGACCTTACCCAGTCCATTACTTCCCTGCTCTCATAACTGTAGGGACTATCCTACAGGCTTATTGTTGTCTCAACCAAATCTAATCCATCCTGGAAATTCTGAAACCCAATTCGTGGATTTCCATATCCTCCCTGCTACACCCGACTGCTGGGTACTACCGTTCCTTCCGCGTCCTAACAACGTACTCATGCTATCTATTAGCCTAGTGAATGTTGTGGCTACACCCACAAACTTTCATCACTCTAGCATTAACTGCTAACCTTGTGAATGCTACGGATACACCCGTAGACTTACAACACTTCCCATACTACTTGTTCACTAGTGAATGCTACGGCTCCCCCCGTAGTCTTACAACACTTCCATACCAACTGACCATTAGTGAATGCTACGGCTCCCCCATAGTCTTACAACACCCTCATCCTAACACAACCATAGTCCAATACCTTACTCCTAATCTATTGATTCAAACGCATACAGGGTCAAATACGCACTCGACCGAACACCCGAACTGAAATCAATTCATAACTGGAGTTCCGACCTGCTTCCCCAGATTCTGCTATCAAGCCCCCTTGAAGACGCGATTCACATGCTAGGGAGTTTTACCGAACTCCAAACTCGCATAACCGTTAACCCAATAGCCACTTGGGCCGCCTTTTTCCTCGAGAAGTCCATCTCGGTCTCGTACCTGTCCCTGTCCTGAATACCTGCGTGATTCTCCCCCACTTAGATTCGAATAAGTCTTCGCAGTACATGAGCTTTGAAGGATTCCCGATCCTTATTACTCGTTAATAACCAACTACTGACAACCTGCTTCTTGTCCTTGCGAGTGTTCTATTACGACCCAAACCTCCAAGGACCACGCAACTCCTAAAGATCAGGCAAACACTTCCCGAGTCCCAGCAAGGCTAATAATCTCAGACACCTTGAAATGATGCCCCACATATATCTTAAAGCCCAAATAACCGATGTCTAGGCCAAGGCCTCAACAGAAAACCACTTCCCCTGGCGCTTCCAAAAGCCGACTCGAGCATAATGGTTGAGTCACCAATCCTGTCTGTAGGCCTTCCGTATCATGTCCCTAAACCGGTCTCGTCCCTAGACCCAGATAACATTGAACGCTCCAAACCAGCAAAGTGGGAAACAACTTTTCACTAACCACCCCGTAACTCACGATATGCAAATGGCATATAACAAATGTTTAAATGTATAGTCCAAACACAAACAAAGCAACACACCCAGAGATACACTTACTAATACCCTCGAAGCGAAAACTCCCTCGTGCAGTTTCCTGCAAGTACCGCCTAAAACCGGCCTTGCTGGTCTGTCACAATTGACTCGAACCCTTGGGTCCCTTTCTGGGACCCTCCAATGTATGTACTGTTAGATTAATGTCTAAGTCCATAACTATATTTGGTATGTACTTGACCCGACCCGGCATGGTCCATTTGGGTTGCACTTCACCGGCACAATTTATATGGATAGTCTTTTGAGAATAGTATATTTATGATTTATATTAATATATTATAAGTTCTAATATATTAATATGGAATCATATTATTTAATTTGTATTGATCAAGAATTAATTTAGAATTAATTAAGTGATAAAAAAAGAACTAATTAAATATGGACTCTTATATATATGGAATGGGCCAAGTTCATTTAGGTTGGGCTAAGCTTTCATGGATGGTCCATGGAGCTATTAACCCATGGATCCTATGTAAATGAAAGGTCATGGGTATTAGGGCTTACATGGATGTAACCCTAATCCTCCATAATATATAAAGGGGTCCTTGGCTCACAAAATTGGCACAAGTGTGTGAAAATAAGAGTGGGCCAATTTTAGTGTGCATATTCTCTCAAGTTCTTCCAAGGTGTTTTGGTGATTTGTGATTCCATTTGAGGCTTCCACACTATTGGGGCTAAGCTCTTAAAGCTTGAAGACATCAAGCTACATCAAAAGGCATGTTATCTAACTAGAACTTTGTAGTATAGGTGCTTCATAATATGCTAATTAGGATGAAACCTTGGAATAGTTAATATTTGCATGTATAATAGAGAAAACATAGATCCAAGGTTTATAGGGTTGCATGTACACCATAAGAGTATTAGAATGCTCAAAACCCATCAGTGGTATCAGAGCCTGGTTGTTTTCTGTTATATTGATGCAAATGTTTTATTTTCAAAGTTGGAAAAAAAAGAAAAAAAACATGACGTTTGTCAAATTTTAAGATAATTACTTGTTTTTGTGAAAAACTAATTATTTGTAAAATTCGAATCATTTGCTATATGAGTTGAATTAGGTCAAATTTAGTAAAAGATAAAATGATATGATTATTTTATTAGTTTTAAAAGTTTGATCTAAAGAGTTTTTTGAAACCTCCATAAGTTATGGATATGAAAAGGTTTTTAAAAAAAAATTGATTCAAAGTTTTTTATGGAGTTACAAAACTTGGTCTTAATGTTTTAAAGAATTCCATAACTTGTTCTTAAGTTATGGAACATGAAAAGTTTCATCATAAAACAAGTATTTAACTCCATAAGTTATGGAATCCAAAAGTTTTCAAGAGTTACAAAACTTGCCCTCAAGTTTTGGAATTTGGAAAAAGTTTTTTTTGATGATAAAAAAAAATTGAATTATAAAACTCTTGGGTTCATAACTTAAACAATTAATTAAATGGTTTTAATTTTGAATTTATTAATTGGAATTATGATGTTTTTATTGAATAATTCAATTAACTCTTATGGACTTTATTAATAGATAATTAAAGTGTTTAATTAAAAGAGAATTAACAATTCCATAATGACATGGTTTAAATTTAATTAAATTAAGAGTATAGTTTAATTAATAGATTAAACCACCAAGTATTTTAAATGTCTAAAATACACCCTTATACTATTATAATATTAAAAGTTTAATATATTATATGTATAAGAGCAAGTCGTCTTACCATTAGCAGGCCTCATTCATGAAGACGGTCTATAAGGGGGGTATAAGGTTACTGCCTATAAAATGACAGTTTAATGGGTGTCCACTCTCACTCACCGCTTCCTTGACCGGTGGAGGGTCGTTAGCCGAACAGGTAGGACAAGGACTATAATTCTCCCTTCATTATAAGTATAATGATAAATACTAAGTAACTAAACACTTATAAATTCCCAATCTTAGTTACTTAGGAAAATGTGAATAAGGTGCTAATCCATGAAATTACACTTTGCACTTTGTTTAAGCTGTTAGTGGAGCGTGTGTGGTTAACCGGCACACTAACCTGGACTTAACAAGGTAGGCAAAGGGTAACTTAATGTTTATCATAGTATCGTTGGAGCGTGTGTGGTTAACCGGCACATCGATTGAGGGGTAAATATTAAGGGTACCAAGTGTATTTGCATGGTTACTTCACACCTTGTTTTGTGATCCTCGGCATCCCAGTCACAAAACCTGAAGGGCACACTCGAGATTGAAACATGCCATTGAAAAGTTCAATGAATCTCAAAAGAATCTAGGAGTTTCAAAAACCAATTAAAACCTAATAATACATTTCGTTTATCTTGGTGGAAATTGGTGAATCGTCATTCACCTACCTTCAAATATTTTATAGCTTGGATTACGGCATCCCTCTTCCAATTTATAAAATAGTTTGTTGGGTCCTAGCCTTAATATATCATATTGGGTGTTATAGTAAGGACTTAAATCAACTTTACGTGAATTTCTCCCATTGTTGATGTCTGGTTTAGACAACAATGATCTTCCCAAACCAAGTTTTCCTAATGAATATGACTTCCTGAGTTTGGCTCATGGAAGTCGTACTTCTCTTCCTCCACCTCCTCCAATTATTCTCCCTAACTCACAAGTTCAAGGTCACTCAAGCCCTAATGGCAAGTAAGGTCTATGTGCGATCACATCTTAGAGATGAAGTCACATATTGACAAGCTGGGAGAGTTGGGTGTCAAAGTCTTGAGAAAGTTGGATGTTCAATCACTTTCTAAGTCACATAGTGAGTTCCTTTGGGACTACTATGAAACAGACTATGACATGAACCTTAATGATCATATCTATTTGCTTGGTGCTGCTGAATCAGCAATGATTTGGAACGATAGTAAAGCAAATTTGATTAGAAGATCAACTTCCCAAAAACTTTATGGACAGTGACAATGGTGACACTGGAAATCCAGAAAAAGCATTCTCTTCCCAATGGAAAGGGATTGGCCATAGTCAACCCGGTTGACCAAATGGTAAAGAGAAAGGCTAAGTCTGAGATAGTCCCATTACCAAAGGGTCCATATGTTTATTTTGCGAAAGGAAGGGGCGTTGATTGCAAAGCTGCCAAATTTACCTAAGGATGTTAAAGTCAATAAGTTTGACTCTACACCAGGTAGAGCCCATTATCTAACTCTGTTAAGTTCTATTCTGAGATCCTCATTACATGATGTGACTGGGTGACATGTTGATGTTTTAAGAATCAAAGAATAGAGAGAAATCTTAAAGGAAGTATATCCTGATTCTGATCGCGAAGGTGGATTTCGATCGCATCAGAATTTTGAGCAGTTGCTTAAGAAGTTATGATATATTGCTAAGGAATAGACAACAACAATTTTCCATGTGGATTGTAAGGATAAGGTTTTCCACAAAGTTTTAAAATAAAAGAAAATTATTTAATTTTATTTATTTGAAGTATCCTTACAATGGCATTTGTGGAAAATTGTTGCTTATATGATTCCACTGAAAGCAATATTGGAAAATGGATTTGATTCTTTCATTTGTGGTAGTGTCTAAATTTACCAAATCAGGAAAGTTCCTCATCACCCAAGTTTCAATTAGACCGAAACTTGGAATCATGCAAGTTGAATAGTATGATGAATGAGAACTTTCAAGCATTGGAAAATCAAGACTAATTACTTGTTCACATGGATGTGTGAGTCAAGTGAAGGACTAAAGGGATCGAGTACATATTCTTGTGCACTGGTCATGTCCACCACAAAGCTCGTTAAGACTATTTGATTTACTAAAATTTAGTAAATATGGTTATACTTACAAGTTTAAGTATAATTCTGAAACATTGGAAAAGTCTCAATGTATGGCAGAACGAATCGGAAGAATCAAATTAGGCAGAAAGATAAAAGTTTCTCAAATCTGAAAAGATGGGAGAGTACTTTAGTATCATGTTTGTGATCATATTAATGATTTAGAAATCATATCACAATTAGTCCTCTAAAGGTCATCTTAGTGCATTCTTATGACTAAGAAGAGGAGTCATGAATTGTTGAAATGGTTAGATCAGGAAGACGAGTCATACTTCGCTCCAAAACAATTCTTAGAGTCATACTCCAAGATTGTAACTTGAGTGACATATCTTAAAGAAAGGTTTAAAACACTTGTCAAATGTAAGAGTAAAAGTGTCCTACTCTTGTACATTTGAAATTGGTAAGTTGTGATGTTTTGGATAAAACAAAGACCAACTAAGGCCAATTGTGTGAAGTGTTTGTCTTGATAAAGAATCCGCACTATCTCTTGAATATTTGGCAAGATAGTCTTATATGTCAAGAGGATAGTGGGAGTCTTAAAGATCCTAAAAAGAATTTCAAGAACTAATCAAGAATAAAACCTGAGGTTTTTCACTAGCACACGACTTGAGGTTTATAACCTATCGTGTTGACATATTCTGTGCCCCTTCCAGTTAAAGTTGGCTTTGCATAGGAGTTCTGAAAGTTCTCAATTGGTTGCATAACAACTTGGAAGCAATGGCAGGCCCTGTACTGCCAGGTGGCAAGAAGTTAAGATTACATAAGTTCAGTCCATATGAGTTTGGATTTGTCATTATCCTTGTCTTATGACTATGGTTTTGACGATTCACATGGAAAAGAACACATACACCATAAAATCTAAGGGTCATAAGGTTTCTCTCCGATTCATGAAAATGATGGTGAGGAAACACTTCCACCAAGTAGATTTGAAGCAGATGGCAAAAGGTCTAAACAATTGAGACTATGATTACGACATCCCTTTTCATAGTTCTGAAATTGTTTAGACACACATGCATGCTATCTAAGGAAAGGTGTATGATTTTGATAAAGTTTTATCAAAGCATCTCGTATTAGAAATCTGAACTTTGGTAAGAAAGTCAATAAAGTATTGATTTCTAGAAGACCAGCTGATTTCTGAGTACATGTCAAAGCTAGTGGGAGCATAAGTGTTATGCTAATAATCATCATGTTAGTGGGAGCATGATAATTATTGTTAGTGTTGCAAGTTAGCAATGTTAATTATAGAAAACAAAAGTTTCAATTCGTGAGGCTGCAGGGATTGATAAAGTTGTTTTTCTATAATTAAGGGAGAGGATATACTTCATTTCAGTTCTAAAGGCTTAGATTGAGACCTTAATCATCTTTAGTCAAGAATATATATATGAATTTCATGTTGGATTGGTTCAACTTAAGGAAATTCTATATATTGCGTTCTCAAAATTCGATTATGATTACGGCATCCCTCTTCATAGTCAAATTTTGAAAACTTGGCAAATAAAAATATTGTAGCAAAAGAGTGGTCTAGAATCATGTCTTTATGTGAGACATCATGAATTGTGTACCATTTGCTTTGGGTACAGGATCGATTACATGTGCTATAATATTTGTCATTTCTAAATTTTTCCAAATGCCCAGAGGCATTAAGAAGGGAAAAGGTCTAGAATTGGATATGACTAAAATGATTAAGCAATTGTCGAGGACAATCTGAGGTTTACCAAAGATTGGTTGCTCAGGGACAGTTGGAAGTATAGTGCTAATTTTGGAAGGACCATATTGACATATTCTGAAAAGAGCCATCTCTTATTCAGAAGTGATAGTCAAAATAAGAATATGGAGTTGTCTCCATAGGTGGAAGTTATCTGTGTAAGATTAGAAAACTTAATGCAAGAAGCATGTCCAAAGCAATGTACTTTGAATATGATACTTAGTTTCCATGGAGTTGATCCCCATTGGAATACCTTATAATGACTGTTGACAAGTCTTTGTGACTTGGTACATATTCATTACAGGAGGGTCAGTGCATATAAGTTTAAAATCTAAACAGATTTCGATAAATGATAGGAATTTGAAATTCTCACATTTTTCGATAAGGATTTGGGAATGTGAAATTAGAATCATTGAAATTATGTTCAATTGGTTTATTTCACAAAGTAAGGATCACAGACAAACATAGAGTGCATACTTGGTGTATGGCAAAGCTATTGTTTAAGAAAAACATAGTGTACATGCTTGGAGCATGGGACAACTAGTGTTTTTAATTCAAGTATAAAGTTGATAAAACCGAAACAATGAATAATGAGTAATCAGTATGGTGATAAATAAAAGTGTTTATTTATATTCACAGGGTTTGATACCATATTTGATTCATTTATTCTTCTATTTCACTTTGCATGTTTTGACTTCCAGAATAACTAAGTCGCTCTTCCTGAATGATTAAGTTATTCAAACCATCCACAGTCGGTCATATGTTGGAAGTAGATATGAATCAAGACTATCATGGGTTGGTTTGTAGAGGTCCAAGTTGGTGGACAAAGTGGTGCTACAACACTCATGAGTACTCATAAGTTCTGAGTATTGGATTCAACCCGCATTCATTTGAATCACTTCATGGATTTTATCACGAGTGATCATGAGACGATAATATTTTATATTCTTCAAACCTAAAGATATGAGTTGTTACTATGAGTTGGTTATACATTGATTGCACGAAAACGCATTTGGTAACTCGATGTTATAAAACGTGCCTTTGTGTATGATTCAACAAGTAGTAGAACAAGCCATATGAGTCGAAGTTTATCCATTCCTTTTACCTTCGGGATAAAAGCGATATCTGTGGGCCCCTCGATGATTTAGCGATGACACATGTGAGTGCTTGGCCAAGCCAGGACTAATTTGATTTGTTCAATTAGTCAGTCATCATAAATTGAAAATCGGGAAACAACAAATGGACAGAGTGAATGATTATAATCCATGTCTCAGTCCATATGATATCTAGAATGGAGGAATATATGATCCCTTATCTAATGGACAAGTCATTGACAAGGTCAGAGTTCGACAACGGCTTTAAGAGCTACGATTGCCAGTTAGGTTTTGAAGTCATACTCAATAATAGTTTTAGACTTATCCAAGTGGGAGACTGTTGGATTAATGTCTAAATTCATAACTATATTTGGTATGTACTTGACCCGACCCGACATGGTCCATTTGGATTGCACTTCACCGACACAATTTATATGGATAGTCTTTTGAGAATAGTATATTTATGATTTATATTAATATATTATAAGTTCTAATATATTAATATGGAATCATATTGTTTAATTAGTATTGATCAAGAATTAATTTAGAATTAATTAAGTGATAAAAAAAAGAACTAATTAAATATGGACTCTTATATATATGGAATGGGCCAAGTTCATTTAGGTTGGGCTAAGCTTTCATGGATGGTCCATGGAGCTTTTAACCCATGGATCCTATGTAAATGAAAGGTCATGGGTATTAGGGTTTACATGGATGTAACCCTAATCCTCCATAATATATAAAGGGGTGCTTGGCTCACAAAATTGGCACAAGTGTGTGAAAATAAGAGTAGGCCGATTTTAGTGTGCATATTCTCTCAAGTTCTACCAAGGTGTTTTGGTGATTTGTGATTCCATTTGAGGCTTCCAAACTATTGGGGCTAAGCTCTTAAAGCTTGAAGACATCAAGCTACATCAAAAGGTATGTCATCTAACTAGAACTTTGTAGTATATGTGCTTCATAATATGCTAGTTAGGATGAAACCTTGGAATAGTTAATATTTGCATGTATAATAAAGAAAACATAGATCCAAGGTTTATAGGGTTGCATGTACACCATAAGAGTGTTAGAATGCTCAAAAACCATCATGTACCTGATATGCTGCCCACTTCCCAGTGTGCTCCAATCAATCCCTGCTCTCGAGCTCAAGAAATCGTATCGTTCAGGGTCTCGCACCCTGGCACACTCACCAGCTCAATCGTCAATGGCTGAATTGCAATAGTTGGAGCAACCTCTGACCTATACCGAGCTACAAACCATCCCCAAGACATAGTCTCCAATCCCGAAAGTGCAATAGAACGCACAATCAATATGTGCCATCCGGTACGAGAGATCCACGACGATCTCAAAATCCTGAGAGTCCTTCCGCTATCTGGCTCACTGCCGGAGTCGGGACCAAACCCTGGTCCTCCCTCATGTGTGCTCATCATCATCTGGCAAAGTAGCTATCCCCACTATCAAACATAACCAAGAATTCCCCTTCCTATCGGCTTCTTAGATTCTCTAAGACTCTCACTGATTCGAGTATGGATCCTTTGCTTTCAATAGTACGGGCCCATACTACCTTCCACACCTATCCATACTTTCCTCAACAATCCTCCTGGATCCTCTAAGTCAACAATCCCACTGATGCACCAAATATCCGCCAAACTGCAACACAATATCCACCAAAGCACCTACTAGGCTCCCCCTAAGCTCCCAACCTCACTGAACCGCCCCACTAACTCACTGGAGGCCTGGAGCATTTCCTAGGCTTTCCTAGGTTCCCAACCTCGCCCTGCCATCAGCTCCCGAGGAACTCCCCATGATGCCAGTCATCTACCTCCTGGGTATCGTCACATCCACTTAGTAGCTGACTCCCATCACTTAAGAGTTCCACAAAGCACAAAGCAAGCAACATTCGTGCAGACGCACTCCGACCCAAAGAACTGCCATAGAACATTCCACTCACATATCGCAACTCGCGCTATCCACATCCATCCATCCTCACTGTCAGCTGCCTTATGCACGCAAATTATACACATAATAGGATCTAATAGGCTGTCGAATAATAGACTCTACCCTAGGACCACAACCAAACAAGGAACATGAAATAAAGCCAAATCTATTATTCTAAGGCTATAAGATCCTAACCATGTACAATTTAAAAGCATACACGTAGCCGTTACTACTACCAATAATCATTCTCATACTAGCATCGAATCAAATATTCCCAAGGCTACAAATATCACATATCAGGCCAATCTATTGCTGACTACTCAGCACTAGCATGCAAGTCTACCAGCTCATACAACATATAAAGGCATCTCCCCTAGCCCTAACTATCATGCGATTCTCAGATTCATAAATCAATTCATAACAGATAACATATATGGGTATTCTGGGGAAACTTACTTGAGCTCGGCTGATTGCATGCACCACACCCTTTCTTGTCTTAGAAATTCTTTACTTAAAAACATTTTTCTTTTGAAAACTTTATAGATCCTCAGTTTGAGTTCAGAATCACCCGAAAGTATGTCCGAATCCCTCAAACCAAGGCTCTGATACCAACTTGTAACGACCCAAAAATCAGGGGTAAAAATTTCCTTTTTAATATGGCTAGAACATTGATACCATTTATTTCAAACATTCCAAATCATCATTAAGTAAAATAATTATCAGAGTTCGTCCCAAAACCATTCATTGTGGAAATCATAGGTGTGTGCACTTCAATCAATCCGAACCCTTCATTTCCAAATTGATGCAACCTGAAACCAAAACTGTAAACCGTAAGTGCAAAGCTTAGTGACTCCCCCAAAGCTTACCCCACACACGATCCACATAACACATATCGTATTAGCTGTAAAAAGCTATCTTTACCGTTATCACATACCAATCAGCTATAAAAGCTACTATACCACGTATCACATATCAAATAGCTATAAAAGCTCTCTCTACCATTAGCACATATCAATTAGCTATAAAAGCTACTTTTGCCACATATCACATATCAAATAACTATAAAAGCTATCTCTACCATTGGCGAATATCAATTAGCTGTACAAGCTATCTCTACCGTTAGCCACAAAGGCTATCTCTACCATTAGCCACAAGGCTATCTCTACCATCAGCCATAAAGGCTGTCTCTACCCTTAGCCACAAGGCTATCTCTACCATCAGCCATAAAGGCTATCTCTACCATTAGCCACAAAGGCTATCTCTACCGCATATCACGCATACATACATATCATACACCTCTACATAGCAAGTATACCGATTATCATAAAATGGGCCGGCATTGGTGCCTTAGACCCATTGGTATGGTGAGAAGACTCACCTGACACTACTGAAGTCCCGCGAATAAAACTCCAGCTGCTGGTTGACAGATTCCCAAACTGTCAACATCAAACAATACCTAATTAATAACTGGATACCAAGCCCAAGGTCCAAATCACACTCTAAAGTACCAAAAGCCAAGTAATGGGCCAAAGCCCAACATATGGCCCAATTTTCCAAATTGGGCCCAAACCTCTATATGGACTTATTTTAAGGCCCAACCAATTATTCTAGCCCAAACAATTAGCATTTTGATGGTCTAATAGCTAATAATCCTCAAGGCCCAATCATGGCCCACTTATCGCCCAATTTTCCAAATTGGGCCGAAGCCTTTCTAATGGGTATTATCCTGAAGCCCAATAATTTCCCTTAGCCCGTAAATGGGTTCCCAATTGGCCCACAAAGGCCTACCGCACCTTAGTCGAATAAGTGGCCCAACAAGCATCCAAACCCAATTAAGGTTTCTCACATAAAATATAGAGTAGGGTTAAGTGTTCCTACTTAACCCATTAAGGACTTAATCTATTAAGTCCAATATTGTCTTTAGGTTAATTTGCCACTTATTGTTAATTAATATTTTAAGTTTATTAAATAATTCCCGAGTGTGTCCCGATCAATCCCAAAATTAGGGTTTCATGACATTAGGTTTTTCCAAACCCTAATTAGGGTTTCCAACCCATCTTAGCCCAATAGGCCCAATAGCTAGGTCATTTGATCAATTAGGGTTCATTAGGCCCATTAGGGTTTAGTCCCTTGTCCAAACATCCCACACGAGTCTCAATACCAACGAGGTACACCGCCACCCGACACGGCGGCCGGTGGCAGCAGGAGGCGGCAGCCACCACCTCACGGTGGTGGTTAGGGTTTCTTTCCATTATTCCAATGCCTAATTACATTTTACAATATAATTTCTCAATTAACACACACACCACTTGCTAAACACACACGCACATACAACCACATTGCGCTGACCGGTGATGGTAAGTGGTGGCAGCCACCACCTCGCGGTGGTGGTGATGCCTTTTCTGAGAATTCCAGCCATACACACACACGAAACTCGACTAACAACAACGACCAACACCCACCCCTGATGGAAAATCCCAGAACCAGTCGTCTCATCATGGCGGCTTGTGGCGGCACACGACATGTCCAACCGTAAACGGAAATGGAAGGGCATTTACGGTGGGGAAAGTGGTGGCAGTCCACCCTCGGAAACCACAACCACCGTAGCAACATAAGAAGAGAAGGGAACAATGGTTTTGCTTGACATCGGCGACGTGAGTGGCGACGATCCACACGAACAGAAGGAGGGAGGGAGGCGCGTCCAGTCATGGAGGCGGTCTTCGATGTTCTCGGCTTCACCGGCGGCAGTAACCACAGTGGTAGCATCTCGGTGGTCTTCCGACTTCTACATGCAAAGAAGCGATGACCGGTGATGGGGGTCTTGAGGATTACGGACGCAATCAGGGGAAACGAGGGCTGTACGGCTGAGGCTCTCTTAGGTTTAGGGTTCCATTTGCTTATATACCAGGGACACAAACATATTGCCATAGTGGCAGGTCTGCACCCTCCAACCAGAAATCATTTCAAAATATGTCTACAAATTACCATATAAACCCTGCCCCTTAAAATCCTTTACAAAATAAGTCTGAATTTCACTAAACAGCCCCCATCTTCTAAAATCTTTACAAAACTAATCCCAAATTTACCTTTTTAACCCTGCCTCCATAAATCCTTACATATGAAGTCCCAATAATACCAAACACTCTCTTGACTTCTAAAATCCTTTGCGAGACAAGTCCTGAACTTACACTTTAACCCCCGAATAATCCGATTTCTAACATCCGGCTCCCCAAAACCAATAATCCCCTAAATCATATGAAATTATTAAGACTATTCGGTCATCAAATTTTATCTATTTATTTATTAATTAAACATGATGTTACAAGCTGTATCATTCACTAGCAGTAGAAAGTGTAGTAAGACTGCGGGGGTGCCGTAGCGTTCACAGATTCTTTCAGGTGATTTGGACTAGGGTAGTCTAGTTCGCAAGGTTGTGGGGGAGCGACAGCTTAGTTAGGATCAGGACCAGAGGTGATTGACCGAGCAGTTATCCGGGGGCGAGCCCGGATGGTTATGGGAAATTAGGATGGAACCGGTAGAGATTGCTGAGCTAAGGTTTGGATCTTGAGATACAGGATCATGTGGATGAGTAGTGCATGCCACAGTAGGGCTACGACTGGGTAGCCCTGATATTGGATCTCATAGGAACCTGGTGGTTACTGGTCGTCTCAGGGAATCAGCTAAGGGTATTTATTAATCGGTCGAGTAAAGGATGATGGGAAGTCGTGGTGCATTATGCAAATGCTGATTCGAGGATCTCTAGATAGGAGAGGAGTATCAATTCGGTTTTGGATAGGAACTCAAATCGGAATTCGTGCATGTTTGGTGCAGGGTTTTGTTTCAGTGAGATGGGATGTGGGGCATCTATATGCCAAGGGCATCGAGGGCAGAATTCTAGGGTGATGAACGGGTTGGTTTGATGGTAGTTTAAGCCATTGTGATGTGTATTGGGTGGCTCTATCCGTAATAGAGCCACACCATGTTGGAATCAGGAAATGGTAGGTCGAAGGAGACTGGGTGTGATGTAAGACTACAGTTATTCTGATAGCATTCACCTTTTTGCGCCGGATTCAGTGGCAATAGGTTGTTAGCCTATCACGACCGGATGGATCAAATGGATTGAAGGAGCCACGAGTGGAGGTATAGCTCGGGCAGTTATTCTTAGACGATGTATCCTTCGGAGGTCGTAGGGGACTGCTGCGTGTGTTTTGGCTCAGTATTCGGGTAGGTGTCCGGTGTTCCGGACAGTTGGCAGACAGGTTGGGACCAGGGAGGTCCCCGATTGTTCTTCAGGAAAGCAGCTATGTGGCCGCAAAAGGCGTTGGAGAGACTTCAGTGATTTGAGGTCCGTATGTTGAATTGCATGTTATTCGGTAGCCGCAGGTGACCGGTGATTTTGTCCTTTCGGAAGCCTCAAGGTATTACGGGTGGAAAGTATTCGATTTAGGTTGGTTTTCTTGTGGAATCAATTCGATGATGACTCGATGTGGGCAATCTGTCAGGGAGAGAGACCATCTCGAAACTTCAGATTTCAGATGGAACAGATGTGATCAGGTTGCAAGGAATTCGCTCATCTTCGGGTTCTAGAACCCTACGAGGGTTGGTTTCGGTTGCCTAGGAAAGGTTGTGGTATGCTCGGGGCTGTGACCATATTACCCAAGTTATTTGGTGTAAGGAATGGCAACGAATGATTTCAAGGATGAAATCTAATTTAAGTGGGGGAGAGTTGTAACACCCGGTTTTGAAAGTGTTTGATTGTGTCTTCGGAGGCCAAGGGTATAAGTGTAATATGACGATTCGTTCTTTTATGGGTCTCAGGTTTTATTCGAAAGGTTTTAAGGCTTGGGGTGTAGCTAGGAGCGTAGGGCTTCTTGCCACCTTTTCGTGGATATAAAGTTCGTCGGAAACGGACTTAGAACGAAGAAGTTATAGTACTTTGAAGTTGTTGGCAGAATTGGTCCCTGAATGGAAAAGTTTGCATTTCAGCCCATGCACGCAAGGTGGCAGCCAGGTTAGTACGCCCAACGTAGTGCTGGATAATGAATCGCGGGTTCTAAAGACGTATGCCCAACGTACGGGGATTACGCCCAGCGTACACCCAGGATCTCCAAAACCCTACTTTTTAGGGTTGGCTAACTATTTAAAGCACCTTAAGTCCAAGGGGGTGCGCCTCCCTTTCATTCTCAGAGCCTTAAACCCTAATTTCGAGTGGTAGCTTCATCCAAGAGTGTTGTGAGCTTTGTGGGTGCATTTTGGGTGGTTTTGGTGAATTTCAAGAAGATGGAACTTGTTGCAAAGATGGGAATCAAGGAGGAGCTTATGGATCTGGCTTTTGGGACTCATTCTCATCTTGATGAAGGAATAAAGCTTTGAACTTGATCATTCATCTCTTAGATCTACCATTGTGAGTTTTAGTTCATTTTGGTCCTAAGGATGAAACTTTATGAGTAAAATTCGATTCTTAGGCTTAGAGTTGCCACTCTTAGTGTTAAATGAGTCCCTAAGGCAGAAAGTTGCCATCATGGTGGTCTTAATGGGTTCATGCATGAGTTAAGACCATTTTCATGGAAGTAGATTATCATTTTTGGAGTTTGAGCTTATGTGGGACATGGAAAGTCACCAAGTCTGTGACTTTATGGATTTTGACGTTAGGCGGAACTCAGATCTGTGGTTTGGACTTATGGCTTAAGGCATTAAGTGCTTAATGGCAGAAGTAAGACTAGAGGGTAGTATGATGGGCGTACAATCCATTATGCGAGTACGCGCATCGTACTGCTGGGTACGCCCTACGTACTCAGCCAAGTTGGATTTCGGACTTTGGGCTTCGGGTTGGGGCTATCTGTTTGGGCCTAGATTCTTGGGCCCTAATGAACCATCAGAGTGATTGTGTTCTGGACTAATTGAAGAATTGGATCTTAGGTTAAGGCCCAATAAGGAGCGTGGCCCCAATTTGGAAAATTCGGCCATTTATGGGCCTTTATGGATTTTAGGGTATTGGACTTTGTGTTTTGGGCCCTGTTGGGCCATAACGTTTTGGGGTTGATATTTATTTGTGGAGGCCCATTATGGTTTTGAGCCCAATTTGGAAATTGGGCCATTAAAGGACTTATGGACATTATAGTGTCGGGCTTTTGTTTTGGGATTGGGCCTTAGTTTTGGATCATACTGGGCCAGGGGTAGAATGGTCATTTTACCCCATGCATGGCGTAAGGATTTTGGTATGGGACCCAATTGCTAATTGGGTATATTGATTGGTAGTGGCAGCTCGGGAAGCTAACGGGGTAGTAGCTAAGGAATTCATGCGGGAAGCTTCTGCAGTGCGAGGTGAGTCTTCTCACCATACCAATGGGTCTAAAGCACCAAGGCTGGCCCATTTTATGTGATGTGGTACATTAGCTGCAGTAGAGATATGTGGTATGATAGTTAGCTTTTTGCTAAGTGGTATGCTAGTGATTATGTGATATTTGCATGGAAGACCCTGGGGGGAGCCCGTGGCAGTTGGATATAAGACCATGTGGGGAAGCCTATGTCATTCCTAGGTAAAGACCATGTGGGGGAGCCCATGGCATGATGGTATAAGACCCTGGGGGAAGCCCACGAGATCCTTATATGTTTATGTATGTGTTATGCAGTATGATAGATACTTCTGTGATATATGATCTGCTAGTTGGTTATGTATGTTATTGCATGGAAGACCCCGGGGGAGCCCGTGACAGTCGGATATAAGACCATGTCGGGGAGCCCATGGCATTCCTAGGTAAAGACCATGCGGGGAGCCCATGAAATGAAGGTATAAGTCCCTGGGGGGAGCCCACGTCATCCTTATATGTTGGTATGCATGGCTTTTGTGGTAGAGATAGCTTGTATAGCTAATATGATATGTGGTATGTGGTAGAGATAGCTTTTATAGCTGATATGATATGTGTTATGTGGATTGTGTGTGAGGTATGCTCTGGGGGACTCACTAAGCTTTGTGCTTACGGTTTACAGTTTTGGTTTCAGGTATCATCGATTTGGAAAAGAAGGGCTCGGATTGATCGCAGTGCACACACATTTGATTTCCGCAATGAATGATTTTGGGATAAACTCTGATAAATGTTTTACTTAATGATGATTTGAGATGTTTGTAATAGATGGTATCAATGTTTTAGCTATATTAAAAATGAAATTTTTACCCGTGATTTTTGGGTCGTTACAACGGCGATCATGATACTTCTATTTCTTGCTTCGATTATCTTTTACTTCAATCTTCTGGCTTAAGTCGAATGCTACATTGAACTTGGTTATTTGAACCACGTACAATGCTTATCTTAGCCGAAATTGATTTGATATAACCAGTAGGGTCAGAATAATAATCATCCTCTTAGTCATTACCAAAACGATGGTAACGACATACATGAACAAAACGAAATCAATTACTAGCGCCTTGGTAACCTTGTGACTTTCCATGATCCAAGTGTGAGTCCTGTGCTTCCGGTAGTATAGGCCTCTACTACCATTCACACCTACTCATACTCATCCCATGTATTGTCTTGCATTCCTCCAAGTCACCATAAAAAATTTCACTTAGTCATTTAACACATTAGATAACATAACCAAGGTTTATATTATTGCTTGAAACGACTACATAGACGTTTAAGTTCAGCCTATACTATGCCTATAATAGGCTACACCACATGATACTATTTGCATGGCTACTTCATATCTTGATATTCGGATATAAAATCCTTACTCCTGATTCCTTGCATTGTCACCTGCTTCGTCAAGGATCATTTGGAATGCTCTTGCCTTTGGCTTTGGTGGCATATTCGGTCTTGCTGCTTTATTTTTCTTCGGGCGGTCCCTTGAAATATGACCTTCTTCAGTACATCCGTAACACACCCTCTTGTTAAATGTTCACTCATTGGCGTAATGCCCGACCTTCCCACACTTGAAACAAGTCACCTCCTCGCCGCATTTTCCAGAGTGTTTCTTTTTGCACTTCTCGCACCATCTTGCTTCACTTCCTCTTCCTCCTCCAGACTTTAGGAATTTGCTCTCATTGTTGGACCTTGAAGATCCTTCAAACATCCTCTTCTCGCCAACTTCAACCTTGTTGGTGGTTCTGCCCTTGATCATTTCTTTGACAGACTTAGCAACCCAGATGGCTGCCTCAAGGGTAGGTGGCTGGCGTACTGGAACGGTATACTGCCATGGTAGTCCCTTTGCATACTTATTGATTTTCGTCAGCTCGTCAGGTACAATGCGCAAAGAAAACTCCATCTTGTCTGTGAAGGAATTAGTGTATTCATCAATGGACATACCGCCCGTTTTCAACGTCAGAAACTGGTTTTCTAGTTCCATCATGTTTTGGGTTGAGCAGAACTCGCGTTTAAAGTGTACCAAGAATTCTGCTCACGTCAGCTGTAGTGGCTCATTGGGGCTCATGATCTTTCCCAAAGTGTTCCACCAACGAACAACACCACCTCTAAACTGACGCACTGCATTAGTGGTTTGCAGCTTGCCCTTGCAACCACACGTTATGAAAGCTAGCTCCATTTTAGAGATCCAGTCCATAACTCCGATTGGATCTTCTTTCCCAGTAAAAGTTGATGGTTTTCAAGTCATGAATTCTTTGTACTTGGATTCGTTTCTTTCAATCCCTTCGTCTTGGTTATTTCTCCTAACCATTGACGGTTCATTTGGACCAACGGTTCTACTATAGTTTCCTTCTTCTAATTGACCTTCATTCAGTTCAGGCTGTTCAACGGGCATAGTAGGTTCATCCATGTTAAGCAACATTTGCCTCATCTCCTCCCTTTGTTCAGCCATCATAGCCCGAATCATTGCTTGGACTCCTGCCATCGTGATTGGCTCAGGTGCAACTGCTATCTCTGGTGCACGCTCAATCACAGGCCCCTGATTAGCATTTCTGAGTCCGCTTCGAGTTCTTACCATGTCGATCTATACACCAAATTAAACGTTCAGTGTGTAGTGACGAGAATTTAGATATGAAAGCTTTATTTACGATAGACGTATAAATCTCCTTATCACTCCGAAAAGTTATATGCCAGTTCTAATACCGTAATTAAACGTTTAGAAATCTGAACACATAAAATTTCCAGATCCGGTCAGCAACAGACTATAGATCCTATCAAACGATAGCATCATAAAGCATGACAAATCATTTAGCACATAAAAGCATTTTAGGCATCTTTCCTAAATAAGTTAGTCTATTCAGGTGTACTACCTATAATATATTAGACACACTCTCACAATTATCGCTTAGCATTCTAAGTTTAAGTCTAGAAATAAATCCTTATTCCTAGTTCGTTTAAACTAATGCTCTGATACCAACTGTGACATCCCCTAATTCATGGTCATTTTGAAAATTTTATTTATGCTTATTTGAAAATCAGAGTTTCCATTTTAAAGAAATATATTATGAAATTTGTTCCCAGAAAAACATGATAAATATATTATCAAAGTATTTCCAAAGAAATGTATTTTATTCATTTTAAATCATTGGGATGCCATCGTTAATACATAATAATAAACATAAACAGACCTTACATTCATTTACACTAGTGATTTACATCTCTTTTAATCTCTCAGTGTAATGTAGCTTCATATCGACACATGTGATAAAAATAAACTGAATGGGTCAGGTTGACAAACCTGGTGAGTACATAGGGTTTTCAACCCACAATAATAATTATTATGTTTAATCATCAAACAATTAACTCGAATTCCCATCCCCATTATCTTCCTTATTATTAATAATCTTCCTAAGAATCATCTATTATTCATTCATTCCTAAGGATTGTCCTAAGGAATAGGCACAAAGTCCATCGTTTCCAGGGTTTATCCAACAAGCACTAAGTCCATAGCTGCGAATGTTATCTGTTAGGAACAACTGTCTATACTATCTATTAGGTACTAAGTCCATAGATACTGATGTCCTCTTATAAGGCACTAAGTCCATAGCTGCCGGGGTTTTTAGTATACATCTCGTGAACACGTATTTCAAAAGTTAGGCACAGCTGCCAATATCATCCTTTAGGCGCAACTGCCAGGATTATGATTTTCTCTATTAGGCACAACTTCCAATATTATCCTTTAGGCGCAGCTGCTAGGATTTCTGGAGTACATCTGATGAACACGTAGTTCAAAAAAACCTACGGGTTGTGGCGCATCTGCAAATGTTCATCTACAGGGCACTAAGTCCATACTTGCCATTGTTCATCTATTACATCTTTCATCTCTCATTATTTATTTACCCATCTTTACCCAATATTTTTATAAGTATAAAATACACATACAATTTAAATCAAATAAAACATGTATATTTGGTTCATCCAGCATAGATATCAAGAACATAGGTAATATGCACACATAGCACGTAATTTATATTAAATACTTCATATCTATGTGTAAGATGAAAGTAACTATGCACTCACTTGTTAAAGTGGGGATTCCAACTTGGACAACGCTTCGCTTCTTAACAATATAATTTCCTTCGACGAAACCTAGTATTATTACCATTAGATTTTAGTCTAATATTTATCGCGACTAATTACAGGCGTTATTATTTTATAATTGTTAAACAATTTTTTTCAACCACTATGTACAGACGGGGGCCAGACATGAAACACCGGAGGGCAGGACCATTTTGGTATTATAGCACTTCTGAAATCCAACAACCCTATGCGACCCTTCAAACCAGATTCCCCGTACCGCGAGTAGTTAAAAAATATTATAATAACACTCTATATATATATATATATATATATATATATATATATATATATATATATATATATATATATATATATATATATATATATATATATATATATATATATATATATATATATATATATATATATTATTTATAAGTTCATAATAACGATACTAAATTTAAATATAAGCTATACTTAAAGTATAGTAAGCATAACTCACTTACCATGAGGTTTGGCTAGAAACCGGGCTCTGCTGGGGCAGAACTTCATCGCTGAATCTTTCTAAAAAAGATTCTTGCAGCGCTTCAGCGCTCACCTTACTATACTAAAACTACAGAAAGAGAATTCGAATCACGAGGGATCGAAATGTTCGGGGAATAAGAAGAGAAAGACTCTTGAATCAAGAGAATGATGCAAGAAATATGAGAGCCTAGAGGCTCTTATTTATAGTAATTGAATTTTCAAAAACTAAACTCTATAGTTAGATAATGACTTTATAGTTATTTAAACGACTAAACACTCTTTTATAATACTATTTTAAATAGATTTAACGATATTTGTACTAAAGTAATGTTGAAAGTACTCAACAGTAGTCTTATAACGACCGCATCGTCGATACATTGTAATGATATATACATATGTATATATATGTATACGTATATATGATTTATACTTTATTTTAATACGTAAATATGCTATTATAAATTATAACTCGTTCATACGAACTCCGTTTTTGACGTTCTTTATATCAACGCGTATCTATCGACGAGATTTACAACTTTCGTTTAGACTCCGTCGGCTAATTTTTGACTTTATTTTTCATCCATATTTTTATAAAATTAAATGATTTTGCTAAAATCACAACTCTCACATACGGACTCCATTTTTGACATTCTTTTTCTCAAAATTCCTATTTTAAGGAGTACTACGATTTTTGTCACAACTGGCATTTTGCTAGGAAATTCTATTCTCATGTAAACATCATCCATTGTGAAAGCTTGTACTCTAAGTGAATACTATACTCTATGCTCGTTCAAATACATCTCATATGTTCAAATAAGGATTGGAAACCCTAGAAATCCCGACTCAAGTTCATTATGGACTAGGATTCTCTTATTGGGCCTAATGGACCATTAAACTTTCAAATTGTTCATTTTGGGCCAATTAAACCTAATTGGGCCTAAATTAGACCCACATTCATGAAATTAGGGTATTTTGGGGCATATGGGCTAAGAATGATCCATCTTATTTCTATTGGGCCATGATGGGCCATAACTAGTTTCATAAGCCCTAATGGGCCGTAAACTAACTCCTTGAGCACCATTGGGACAAGAACTCTCATAAGGGCCCAATGGGCCGAAAAATATTTATTTGGGCCTCATAAACTCGAACAAAGACAAGGAAGGGCCCAAATCTTCTCTTTTCCTTTCCTCTTTCCCCTCTCTCGGCCCAACAAAAAAAAGAGAAAAGGATGGATAATTAGAGGAGTGACACCTCACAATTCACCACCAAACAATAATGTTATTACATAACATACTTCCATGCAAGCTAGCTTGTGACGATCATGCAAAAACCACCACCCTCTCTCTTTTTCTTCCCTATTCTCGGCCAATGAACACACACACACACACTCTCACCTTCAAACTCTCCAAAAACTCTCTCAAGCAATCCCCTCATCTTCTCAAAATTTCGAGATTTTGGTTTGGGTTTCAAGAGTCTTCATCAAGTTTTTCAACCTCTTGGTAAGTTGTTATTAGGCATAAACATCTACTTTCCATCTTAAAGCTAAGAACTCTTTCTTACATAGTTTATTTCATGATCTAACCCCCTAGAACCCTTTAAGTTCGAAAACATCCTCAAGGAGTTTGCTAGGGCCGAGATCTACTCATCTCCTCACCAAAAACCGAATCCAACACCCCAAGGTGAGTTCATACCCTTTATTTTAGATTTTTACTTGGTTTTGGGGGAGAATACAAGTTGCTTTGTGTAGATCTATGTGTATATGCATGAATATGTGTGTTTTTCATGACTTATTTGTTGATTATGTGCTATTTACTTCATAAATCTAAAAACATGTTAAGAATATTAAGTTTATCACTTGGATCTACATGAAAACCTTGAGAAAAGTATTTGTTATCACATATAATACAAATAAACTAGCAGATCTAGGATTTATACACTTAGAATAGAAAAAATGAGTGTTGTGTTCAAAGATCTATAAACTAAACTCATAAATCAGCCCTTGACAGAAAAGTTTTGGTCCAACCTCGAATTGTTTTGACCACCTAAATGATAATATTTTTCAAAACTGTTTCACATACAAGAAGTTTAGGTTTATACCTTTAAAATGACTACTCTCACGTTTTCATATGAGCTTTCTACAGTTTTTGGCGAATGTTACAAAACTGCCTATCAGATTTGAAATAATTTCAGACCAGCCTGTGAAGGTGAGCAATTTCACACTTGTTAGAAGCCATTAAAAATTATGAGAAAAATTGTAAACAAAGTAGACGAAATTTCCAAACTTCCAAAATTTACGGATCCAAATTTCGACTAACAATGATTTTTCTACAAATTTTCCAACAACTAGGTCAGAAAAGCTCAAAACCAGAAAAATGTGTGTTTTCACAAAAATCAAGCCAAAAATGATATTTCTGACAAAAATGGGTTTAAAATGTTATTTTTACCACAAACTAGTCATAAACACAAGTTTTGAACAAAATGGGGACTAAAGTGTTATTCTTACAAAAATTGGGCCTTAATTGTAAATTTTTGGCTTATTGGGCCAACAATGTCATTTTTACAAAAAGTGGGCTTTTATGCTATTTTAGTGAATACTTGAACCAAACCAACAATAAACTAACAAACGGATTAATTTTGATCATTTCTAGGTTATTGGGCCTTAGTAGCCCATTTATATGTTTGATAGGTTTTGTATACTATTTGCGTGCTATTTGGGCATATAAATACCTTACATGTGAAATGTGCCTTAGTTGTCCTTTTGCATATATTTTAGGCCCATGTTATATAATCTCATTCATATTAGGTTTTGAAATGACTCACATGTTTAGCGATGCCCTAGCGGCTCACTTACATGGTTTGTTGGGCCTGGAATGAGTTTTATACGTTTATCTTCGCGTAAATTCGATTAAGGATCTAGTGAGTTTTATCGGTTGACACCTATTAAGTGTTCGATCGTAGCCTGTAGTTATAATCAAAGTCTCTTTGAGGGAGAGCGGGGTTTTGTGTATAGATCTATACGGGGGTGACACTCCACACCTGATCTGTTCGCTACAGTTAGACTACATCAGTCTAGGGTGACTATAACCTTATTCTATTTTTCAGTCGGCGTTCATAAACGCCAAGATAGGTGAAATTGTCATTATTTAGTATGGTTATGACAACTCACTTAGAGGAATTAACGTTAGGAAGTTTGCGGAAGACTATTTTCTTTTATGTTGGATTACTAGGAAACTTACTCACACTGGTACCCCACCTCGGTGTTGGTACGGAAGCATTATCTATTTTCTTTTATGATTGGATTACTCGGTAACTTACTCACACTGGTACCCCACCTCGGTGTTGGTTCGACAACATTAATTATTCTTCTTTTACGGGCAACATTGGGTTGTCCGGGGACATTCTATATACATTCTCATCAATCACTTTTGACATTATATTAAACAATAAGACACATGCATTAATACAAGATCAGACATAAACATACCAAACTATATTAAGAAAATACAGGATTTTCTTGTGGTTACAAAGTTATATAAATCATTTTCTCAAATATACTTATGAACTCACCAACATTATATATGTTGACCTTTTCAAAATAACTTGTATTCTCAGGGACTCGTTAAGCAAAAGAATCAACAAGAATAAGGGATTTTGTTTTGTGTACTGTCCAACATCATACATTGAATGTTTTGGTCATGTTATTTAAAAGATTGTATTTGATGTAAACAATGGCAATTGTATTATATTATGCATGCTAATGATGATGTTATGTTTCATTTATATTCACTGTAATGGTATTTCAAGATGAAGTCACGCACAAGCCCCCAGACGTTTCCGCCGTTTAGTTCGGGGGTGTGACAGATTGGTATCAGAGCATTGTTTATAGTGAACTGGCATATCTAACCATACAAGATATGCAACTATAAATACAATGGGACTAAACTACTCTGAACATAATAATTAAAATACGTACCTGTGTGTGCATTTTAGGGTAATAACACAACAAGAACAGTAAAAGTCTTTGGAGGATTTGAGCATCGCTATTAAACCCGGGCAGTTATGTAGTCGTATTGAGGGTGAATGTAGCCTGATCAACTACATTCATTCAAAATATGACCAACATGTGTTCGAGAGCAATTGTGATGGACAATGAATCGAAAACTTACCATTTAATTATCCAAAGAGCTTATAGAACCAAACCTAAACAAAATTAAAATACTATAGGAGTATTTGATGTGCTAATTGTTTCTAGTATTTATACCTTTTCGTGCAATACACTATGGACGTGCATCATTAGCCAGGAGACCCCTATCTCCCTAGTAAGGGGAATGCAGGGTGGCTTGACCCGGAAGAAGACTCAAAGGAAGAACCAGAGGTGGAACATGAAGTAGAACTTACAGATGAACCCGCCGAGTCAGTGGCGGACCTCAAAGAGGAAGAGCTGGAGGGCGATGATGATGATGACTCGGATGGAAATTCCTATGTCATCAATCCTCCATACATGGCCAGGGTACCGACTTATCGTATGGGCCCCGGTGGCCCCAAGCCTCATGGGCACTCGATATCGGAGATGGAGTCACCAGTAGGGGATACGACCACACTACGGTAGGAACCGAGGTCTCTTCGATCTTAGTCATAGAGGACCAGCTGAACGGGCCCTCCCAGTCATGGTCCGGCATACCCGGGACGTTGGCAACCAAGCTCAGGACACCCCAAATCAAACTGACCAAATGCGGTTGCTGTTGAGACAGATGAGGGACAAACACAGGAAGTGAACGGAGACTCCCGAGCAAGACAGTTAGTTTGGGAGGTACGACTACGAGATACCGAGCGACAAGTAGCTCGTCTCCGAGGTGTATCTACTTCATCAGCACCACCACCAGACACTTTCCGCCACAATTAGGATCAGCCTTTTCTTTTCTCCCCCTACTATCCGATATGACTCTCTTTCGAGTACTAAGACGGTACTTACCAATGAAACAATTATGTGCTATCTTTATTTCATGTTATTGCATAAATTCAATTATATGCACAACCGAACGCTCGAGACCGCTAGATACTTAAGGATCTCGGAACCAAAAACAACTCATATACTCTAAGGATAGACAAAACGATCGTGCCACACCGTAAATACATCATAGGGATGTAAATGGAAACAATGAGAATCATACGAGAAGACGCGAAATTTATATAGTACAACCAGGAATGACTATCAGTACTTACTGTTGGATTAATGTCTAAGTCCATAACTATATTTGGTATGTACTTGACCCGACGCGGCATGGTCCATTTGGGTTGCACTTCACCGGCACAATTTATATGGATAGTCTTTTGAGAATAGTATATTTATGATTTATATTAATATATTATAAGTTCTAATATATTAATATGGAATCATATTATTTAATTAGTATTGATCAAGAATTAATTTAGAATTAATTAAGTGATCAAAAAGAACTAATTAAATATGGACTCTTATATATATGGAATGGGCCAAGTTCATTTAGATTGGGCTAAGCTTTCATGGATGGTCCATGGAGCTTTTAACCCATGGATCCTATGTAAATGAAAGGTCATGGGTATTAGGGTTTACATGGATGTAACCCTAATCCTCCATAATATATAAAGGGGTCCTTGGCTCACAAAATTGGCACAAGTGTGTGAAAATAAGAGTGGGCCGATTTTAGTGTGCATACATATTCTCTCAAGTTCTTCCAAGGTGTTTTGGTGATTTGTGATTCCATTTCAGGCTTCCACACTATTGGGGCTAAGCTCTTAAAGCTTGAAGACATCAAGCTACATCAAAAGATATGTCATCTAACTAGAACTTTGTAGTATAGGTGCTTCATAATATGCTAGTTAGGATGAAACCTTGGAATAGTTAATATTTGCAAGTATAATAGAGAAAACATAGATCCAAGGTTTATAGGGTTGCATGTACACCATAGGAGTGTTAGAATGCTTAAAACCCAACAGTGGTATCAGAGCCATGAGTTGTTTTCCGTTATACTGATGCAAATGTTTTTTTTTTTTTTTTTTTTTTTTGTGTTTCGTTGATTTATGAGTTAGTTTAGATTAATGAAAAAAATTTTGTGTTTTTGTAACTTGTCCTCAAGTTACATAGAAGGTCACATTTATGAATCTTAAAACTCATAAAAGTGTCATAGGTTACATAAAAAAAACTGAAGAGTCTTTTTCAATACATAGTATTATGACTCCATAACTTGTCCTCAAGTTATGGATGTTTAAGACTCACTTCTTTAAAAGTGTTATTAAAGAATAAGAGGTTACATAAAAAATGAAGAGTCTTCATTTTAATGAATCCTTAAACTCATAAGTTATGAAATGAAAATTTTTTAATAGTTTCAAAAACTTGCCCTCAAGTTTTGGAATTTGTAAAGTTTTCCCATGAATACTTTAATTCGAAGTTAAGCCCTTAGAGTTTTAAAAGTTAAAATTCAACCCTTATACTTTATAATATTATAAGTTAATAATATTTATATATATGTATAAGAGCAAGTCGTCTTACCATTAGTAGGCCTCATTCACGAAGCCGGTCTATAAGGGGGGTATAAGGTTACTGCCTATAAAATGGCAGTTTAATGAGTGTCCACTCTCACCCACCGCTTCCTTGACCAGTGTAGGGTCGTTAGCCGAACAGATAGGACAAGGACTATAATTCTCCCTTCATTATAAGTATAATGATAAATACTAAGTAACTAAACACTTATAAATTCCCAATCTTAGTTACTTAGGAAATTGTGAATAAGGTGCTAATCCATGAAATTACACTTTGCACTTTGTTTAAGCTGTTAGTGGAACGTGTGTGGTTAACCGGCACACTAACCTGGACTTAACAAGGTAGGCAAAGGGTAACTTAATGTTTATCATAGTATCGTTGGAGCGTGTGTGGTTAACCGACACATCGATTGAGGGGTAAATATTAAGGGTACCAAGTATATTTGCATGGTTACTTCACACCTTGTTTTGTGATCCTCGGCATCCCAGTCACAAAACCTGAAGGGCACACTCGAGATTGAAACATGCCATTGAAAAGTTCAATGAATCTCAAAAGAATCTAGGAGTTTCAAAACCAATTAAAACCTAATAATACATTTCGTTTATCTTGGTGGAAATTGGTGAATCGTCATTCACCTACCTTCAAATATTTTATAGCTTGGATTACGGCATCCCTCTTCCAAGTTATAAAATAGTTTGTTGGGTCCTAGCCTTAATATATCATATTGGGTGTTATATTAAGGACTTAAATCAACTTTACGTGAATTACTCCCATTGTTGATGTCTGGTTAACAATGATATTCCCAAACCAAGCTTTCCTAATGAATATGACTTCCCGAGTTTGGCTCATGGAAGTCGTATTTCTCTTCCTCCACCTCCTCCAATTATTCTCCCTAACCCACAAGTTCAAGGTCACTCAAGCCCTAATGGAAAGCAAGGTCTATGTGTGATCACATCTTAGAGATGAAGTCACATATTGACAAGCCGGGAGAGTTGGGTGTCAAAGTCTTGAGAAAGTTGGATGTTCAATCACTTTCTAAGTCACATAGTGAGTTCCTTTGGGACTACTATGAAACAGACTATGACATGAACCTTAATGATCATATCTATTTGCTTGGTGCTGCTGAATCCGCAGTGATTTGGAACGATAGTAAAGCAAATTTGATTAGAAGATCAACTTCCCAAAAACTTTATGGACAGTGACAATGGTGACACTGGAAATCCAGAAAAAGCATTCTCTTCCCAATGGAAAGGGATTGGCCATAGTCAACCCGGTTGACCAAATGGTAAAGAGAAAGGCTAAGTCTGAGATAGTCCTATTACCAAAGGGTCCATATGTTTATTTTGCCAAAGGAAGGGGCGTTGATTGCAAAGCTGCCAAATTTACCTAAGGATGTTAAAGTCAATAAGTTTGACTCTACATCAGGTAGAGCCCATTATCTAACTCTGTTAAGTTCTATTCTGAGATCCTCATTACATGATGTGACTGGGTCATATGTTGATGTTTTAAGAATCAAAGAATAGAGTGAAATCTTAAAAGAAGTATATGCTGATTCTGATCGCGAAGGTGGATTTCGATCGCATCTGAATTTTGAGCAGTTGCTTAAGAAGTTATGATATATTGCTAAGGAATAGATAACAACAATTTTTCCATGTGGATTGTAAGGATAAGTTTTTCCGCAAAGTTTTAAAATAAAAGAAAATTGTTTAATTTTATTTATTTGAAGTATCCTTACAATGGCATTTGTGGAAAATTGTTGCTTATATGATTCCACTAGCAGCAATATTGGAAAATATATTTGATTCTTTCATTTGTGGTAGTGTCTAAATTTACCAAATCAAGAAAGTTCCTCATCGCCCAAGTTTCAATTGGACCGAATTTTGGAATCATGCAAGTTGAATAGTATGATGAATGAGAACTTTCAAGCATTGGAAAATCAAGACTAATTACTTGTTCACATGGATGTGTGAGTCAAGTGAAGGACTAAAGGGATCGAGTACACATTCTTGTGCACTGGTCATGTCCACCACAAAGCTCGTTAAGACTATTTGATTTACTAAAGTTTAGTAAATATGGTTATACTTACAAGTTTAAGTACAATTCTGAAACATTGGAAAAGTCTCAATGTACGGCAGAACGAATGGGAAGAATCAAATTAGGCAGAAAGATAATAGTTTCTCAAATCTGAAAAGATGGGAGAGTACTTTAGTATCATGTTTGTGATCATCTTAATGATTTAGAAATCATATCACAATTAGTCCTCTAAAGGTCATCTTAGTGCATTCTTATGACTAAGAAGAGGAGTCATGAATTGTTGAAATGGTTAGATCAGGAAGATGAGTCATAATTCGTTCCAAAACAATTCTTAGAGTCATACTCCAAGATTGTAACTTGAGTGACATATCTTAAAGAAAAGTTTAAAACACTTGTCAAATGTAAGAGTAAAAGTGTCCTACTCTTGTACATTTGAAATTGGTAAGTTGTGATGTTTTGGATAAAACAAAGACCAACTAAGGCCAATTGTGTGAAGTGTTTGTCTTGATAAAGAATCCGCACTATCTCTTGAATATTTGGCAAGATAGTCTTATATGTCAAGAGGATAGTGGGAGTCTTAAAGATCCTAAAAAGAATTTCATGAATAAAACCTGAGGTTCTTTACTAGCACACGACTTGAGGTTTATAACCTATCGTGTTGACATATTCTGTGCCCATTCCAGTTAAAGTTGGCTTTGCATAGGAGTTCTGAAAGTTCTCAATTGGTTGCATAACAACTTGGAAGCAATGGCAGGCCCTGTATTGCCAGGTGGCAAGAAGTTAAGATTGCATAAGTTCAGTCCATATGAGTTTGGATTTGTCATTATCCTTGTCTTATGACTATGGTTTTGACTATTCACATGGATAAGAACACATACACCATAAAATCTAAGGGTCATAAGGTTTCTCTCCGATTCATGAAAATGATGGTGAGGAAACACTTCCACCAAGTAGATTTGAAGCAGATGGCAAAAGGTCTAAACAATTGAGACTATGATTACGGCGTCCCTTTTCATAGTTCTGAAATTGTTTAGACACACATGCATACTATCTAAGGAAAGGTGTATGATTTTGATAAAGTTTTATCAAAGCATCTCGTATAAAAAATCTGAACTTTGGTAAGAAAGTCAATAAAGTATTGATTTCTAGAAGTCCAGCTGATTTCTGAGTACATGTCAAAGCTAGTGGGAGCATAAGTGTTATGCTAATAATCATCATGTTAGTGGGAGCATGATAATTATTGTTAGTGTTGCAAGTTAGCGATGTTAATTATAGAAAACAAAAGTTTCAATTCGTGAGGCTGCAGGGATTGAAAAAGTTGTTTTGCTATAATTAAGGGAGAGGATATACTTCATTTCAGTTCTATAGGCTTAGATTAAGACCTTAATCATCTTTAGTCAAGAATATATATATGAATTTCATGTTGGATTGATTCAACTTAAGGAAATTCTATATATTGCGTTCTCAAAATTCTATTATGATTACGACATCCCTCTTCATAGTCAAATTTTGAAAACATGGCAAATAAAAATATTGTAGCAAAAGACTGGTCTAGAATCATGTCTTTATGTGAGACATCATGAATCGTGTACCATTTGCTTTGGGTACAAGATCGATTGCATGTGCTATAATATTTGTCATTTCTAAATTTTTCCAAATGCCCAGAGGCATTAAGAAGGGAAAAGGTCTAGAATTGGATATGACTAAAATGATTAAGCAATTGTCGAGGACAATCTGAGGTTTACCAAAGATTGGTTGCTCAGGGACAGTTGGAAGTATAGTGCTAATTTTGGAAGTACCATATTGACATATTCTGAAAAGAGGCATCTCTTATTCAGAAGTGATAGTCAAAATGAGAATATGGAGTTGTCTCCATAGGTGGAAGTTATCTGTGTAAGATTAGAAAACTTAATGCAAGAAGTATGTCCAAAGCAATGTACTTTGAATATGAGACTTAGTTTCCATGGAGTTGATCTCCATTGGAATACCTTATAATGACCGTTGACAAGTCTTTGTGACTTTCTACATATTCATTACAGGAGGGTCAGTGCATATAAGTTTAAAATCTAAACAAATTTCGATAAATGATAGGAATTTGAAATTCTAACATTTTTCGATAAGGATTTGGGAGTGTGAAATTAGAATCATTGAAATTATGTTCAATTGGTTTATTTCACAAAGTAAGGATCATAGACAAATATAAAGTGCATACTTGGTGTATGGAAAAGCTATTGTTTAAGAAAAACATAGTGTACATGCTTGGAGCATGGGACAACTAGTGTTTTTAATTCAAGTATAAAGTTGATAAAACCGAAACAATGAATAATGAGTAATCAGTATGGTGATAAATAAAAGTGTTTATTTATATTCATAGGGTTTGATACCATATTTGATTCATTTATTCTTGTGTTTCACTTTGCATGTTTTGACTTCCAGAATAACTAAGTCGCTCTTCCTGAATGATTAAGTTATTCAAACCATCCACAGTCGGTCATATGTTGGAAGTAGATATGAATCAAGACTGTCATGGGTTGGTTTGTAGAGGTCCAAGTTGGTGGACAAAGTGGTGCTACAACACTCATGAGTGCTCATAAGTTCTGAGTATTGGATTCAACCCGCGCTCATTTGAATCACTTCATGGATTTTATCACGAGTGATCATGAGACGATAATATCTTATATTCTTCAAACCTAGAGATATGAGTTGTTACTATGAGTTGGTTATATATTGATTGCACGAAAACGCATTTGGTAACTCGATGTTATAAAACGTGCCTTTGTGTATGATTCAACAAGTAGTAGAACAAGCCATATGAGTCGAAGTTTATCCATTCCTTTTACCTTTGGGATAAAAGCGATATCTGTGGGCCCCTCGATGATTTAGCGATGACACATGTGAGTGCTTGGCCAAGCCATGACTGATTTGATTTGTTCAATCAGTCAGTCATCATAAATCGAAAATCGGGAAACAACAAATGGACAGAGATAATGATTATAATCCATGTCTCAGTCCATATGATATCTAGAATGGAGGAATATATGATCCCTTATCTAATGGACAAGTCATTGACAAGGTCAGAGTTCGACAGCGGCTTTACGAGTTACGATTGCCAGTTAGGTTTTGAAATCATACTCAATAATAGTTTTAGACTTATCCAAGTGGGAGACTGTTGGATTAATGTCTAAGTCCATAACTATATTTGGTATGTACTTGACCCGACCCGGCATGGTCCATTTGGGTTGCACTTCACCGGCACAATTTATATGGATAGTCTTTTGAGAATAGTATATTTATGATTTATATTAATATATTATAAGTTCTAATATATTAATATGGAATCATATTATTTAATTAGTATTGATCAAGAATTAATTTAGAATTAATTAAGTGATCAAAAAGAACTAATTAAATATGGACTCTTATATATATGGAATGGGCCAAGTTCATTTAGGTTGGGCTAAGCTTTCATGGATGGTCCATGGAGCTTTTAACCCATGGATCCTATGTAAATGAAAGGTCATGGGTATTAGGGTTTACATGGATGTAACCCTAATCCTCCATAATATATAAAGGGGTCCTTGGCTCACAAAATTGGCACAAGTGTGTGAAAATAAGAGTGGGGCGATTTTAGTGTGCATACATATTCTCTCAAGTTCTTCCAAGGTGTTTTGGTGATTTGTGATTCCATTTGAGGCTTCCACACTATTGGGGCTAAGCTCTTAAAGCTTGAAGACATCAAGCTACATCAAAAGGTATGTCATCTAACTAGAACTTTGAAGTATAGGTGCTTCATAATATGCTAGTTAGGATGAAACCTTGGAATAGTTAATATTTGCATGTATAATAGAGAAAACATAGATCCAAGGTTTATAGGGTTGCATGTACACCATAGGAGTGTTAGAATGCTTACAACCCAACACTTACGATCTGGCTTATCATCATGCAGCAGGGAAATGTCATCCCAAAGAAATAACAAGCACACCCACGAGACACCGCTCCTACAGATGGACTCTGCTACATTCCAAGCTGCTGTAACAGCGGCAGTAACCGCTGCTATGGCACAAATCAACGCAAACAACACCAATAGAGGTGGAAATAGCATCGAAAACTACAGCCGTAGGAACAAGCACGAAAACCAACAAGTACAACTTATCAATGCACTCCAAACCCCAAGCTTAAGAACAGGAAGCGGAAGTCTGGAAGTAAGAGAAAGGGACAGCCCACCCAAGGGTTCTCGAAGAAGCAACATGTTGTTGTTGTCCATGCGACCATGACCCCTACTACATCAACACCAGCGAGAGCATATGCTGGAAGTCTTCCAAAATGCAACCAGTGCAATTTCCATCATAAGGGAGCCTGCCGGGAGCCGCATTGTAAGAAATGCAACCGAAAGAGTCACACCACCAAATACTGTAGAACTTATCCACGACAGAATCGTCAGCCAAACAAAAACAACAACAATCGCAACAACCTTAACAACAACACCAATAATGAGACCAGTCACACCTGCTATGGGTGTGGAGGAACCGGTCACTTCAGACGCAATTTTCCCAGAGCTAACAATCAAGGAGCAGAAGGATCAGGAAGGGTCCTGACCTTGGGTCAAGGCGAAGCAGTCCAAGACCCGACAATTGTTACTGGTACGTTCCCGCTTAACAACTCTTTTGCTTGCATCTTACTCGATAGTGGAGCTGAGCGAAGCTTCGTTAATAACAAATTCGAGCACTTAATAAAACAACAACCCCAGAAGCTAAACGAAGCCTTCACGGTGGATATGGCTAATGGGAAAAACCGAATTAACCTAGGATATTTATGTAGGGTATACCTTAACACTAAACAACCATTCATTTCAAATAAATTTAATGCCAGTAAATATTAGGAGTTTTGATGTGATAATCGGCATGGTTGGGTTAAGCCCCCACCGTGCTGATACTATGTGTCGCAAGAAGGCCGTTTGCCTTCACCTCCCCAATCACGAAACTCTAATAACCTATGGTGATAAACCTGGCGCCAATCGCCGTCTTAACTCATGCACTAAGGCACAGAAGTGTGTGCACAAGAAGAACTACGTTTTCCTCGCTCACGTTGTGGACAAGGCCAAGGAAGTAGTAAGCATACAAGGTATTCCAGTAGCATGCGATTTTCCGGATGTATGTCCCGAGGAACTTCTAGGAATACCCAAGAGAGACAGGTCGAATTTCGAATCGACCTCATACCGGGAACCACATAAATTGCCAATTCATCCTACATGGTAGCTCCCGCCGAAATTCAGGAGTTATCCAGCCCATTGAGAGAATTGTTGCTCAAAGGATTCATCGGGCCAAGCTTCTCACCTTGGGGAGCTCCGGTCTGGTTCGTCAAAAAGACGGATCCTTCAAAATGTGCATCGATTTTAGGGAATTGAATAAGCTCACTATCAAAAACCGATACCCACTCCCTCGGGTTGACGTCCTATTTGACCATCTTTAAGGAGCTAGTTATTTCTCCAAATAGATCTAAGATTCGGTTATCATCAGCTCCGAGTCCGAGAAGAGGACATTCCAAAAACTACCTTTCGAACTCGATACGACCATTTCAAATTCGTTGAATGCTCCCACCGTATTCAAGGACCCTACGAACCGAGTTTTCCCAACCATTCCTAGTCAGCCTTTTTATTATTTTCATCAATAACATACTCGTCTGCTCACGAAGCAAGAACAAAACACTGTCAACACCTACGACCGGCCTTGGAAAGCATCAAAGCCGGAGAATATCGCGAAGGAAGCACTGCGTGGATCGAGATAACAGAATTACTTCAAGATTTTGACAGTCACTTTGGAAGGCTATAGGAATACAGCTAGTCATGAGCATTCCTTACCATCCTCAAACCAATAGCCAAAGCGAACAGACTATTCAACCACTCGAAGTCATGCTACAAGTCTGGGTGTCTGAATTCAGCGAGTCATGGGATACCCGGTTGCCCTTGATTGAATTCCCACTCAATAACAACTATTGCATGAGCATCAAGGTTGCTCCTTTCGAGGCTCTTTATGGTCGAAAATGCAGATCACTCGCCAGTACTCTCACGGGACCAGGAACCACTCGCGAAACGACAGAGAAAATAATCCAAATCAGAACTCGGCTTCAAGCATCACGAGACAGACATAAGAGTTATGCTGACAAATGACAAAAACCGTTGGAATTCCAAGTCAGAGATCGGGTGCTACTAAAGTCTCCCCCTGGAAAGGGATGATCCGTTTTGGAAAAAAAGGGAAAACTAAACCCGCGCTACATCGGACCGTTCGAGATTCTTGCCCGAATTGGTCCAGTAGCTTATAAACTACAACTACCTTTGGAGCTCAGCAACGTACACCCCGTGTTCCACGCCCCGAATTTGAAGAAGTGCTTATCAGATGAAACTCTTGTCATTCCTTTAGAAGGGATCGAAATAAACAAGAATCTCCTGTTCGTCGAGGAACCGCTGGAGATAGTGGATAAAGAAGTGAAGCATACGAAGCAGAGCCGCATTCCAATTGTGAAGGTTCGATGGAACGCCAAGCGTGGATCGGAATTCACATGGGAACGCGAAGACCAGTTGAAGCAGAAGTACCCTCACCTATTCTCTCATTCATGAACCTATCTTTCGAAAGAATTTCGGGACAAAATTCCCTCTAACGGGGGGATGATGTCACAACTGGCATTTTGCTTGGAAATTCTATTCTCATGTAAACATCATCCATTGTAAAAGCTTGTACTCTAAGTGAATACTATACTCTATGCTCGTTCAAATACATCTCATATGTTCTAATAAGGATTGGAAACCCTAGAAATCCCGACTCAAGTTCATTATGGACTAGGATTCTCTTATTAAGCCTAATGGACCATTAAACTTTCAAATTGTTCATTTTGGGCCAAGTAAACCTAATTCGGCCTAAATTAGACCAACATTCATGAAATTAAGGTATTTTGGGGCATATGGGCTAAGAATGATCCATCTTATTTCTATTGGGCCATGATGGGCCATAACTAGTTTCATAAGCCCTAATGGGCCGTAAACTACCTCCTTGAGCACCATTGGGACAAGAACTCTCATAAGGGCCCAATGCGCCGAAAAATATTTATTTGGGCCTCATAAACTCGAACAAAGACAAGGAAGGGCCCAAATCTTCTCTTTTCCTTTCCTATTTCCCCTCTCTCGGCCGAACAATACAAAAATAAAGAGAAAAGGATGGATAATTAGAGGAGTGACACCTCACAATTCACCACCAAACAATAATGTTATTACATAACATACTTCCATGCAAGCTAGCTTGTGACGATCATGCAAAAACCACCACCCTCTCTCTTTTTCTTCTCTATTCTCGGCCAAAGAACACACACACACACATTCTCACCTTCAAACTCTCCAAAAACTCTCTCAAGCAATCCCCTCATCTCCTCAAAATTTCGAGATTTTGGTTTGGGTTTCAAGAGTCTTCATCAAGTTTTTCAACCTCTTGGTAAGTTGTTATTAGGCATAAACATCTACTTTCCATCTTAAAGCTAAGAACTCTTTCTTACATAGTTTATTTCATGATCTAACTCCCTAGAACCCTTTAAGTTCGAAAACATCTTCAAGGAGTTTGCTAGGGCCGAGATCTACTCATCTCCTCACCAAAAACCAAATCCAATACCCCAAGGTGAGTTCATACCCCCTATTTTCGATTTTTACTTGGTTTTGGGGGAGAATACAAGTTGCTTTGTGTAGATCTATGTGTATATGCATGAATATGTGTGTTGTTCATGACTTATTTGTTGATTATGTGCTATTTACTTCATCAATATAAAAACATGTTAAGAATATTAAGTTTATCACTTGGATCTACATGAAAACCTTGAGAAAAGTATTTTTTATCACATATAATACATGTAAACTAGTAGATCTGGGATTTATACACTTAGAATAGCAAAAATGTGTGTTGTGTTCAAAGATCTATAAACAAGTTCAGGTTTATACCTTTAAAATGACTACTCTCACGTTTTCATACGAGTTTTCTACAATTTTTGGCGAATTTTACAAAACTGCCTATCATATTTGTAATAATTTCGGACCAGCCTGTGAAGGTGAGCAATTTCACACTTGTTAGAAGCCATTAAAAATTATGAGAAAAATTCTGAACAAATTAGACAAAATTTCCAAACTTCCAAAATTTACGGATCCAAATTTCGACTAACGATGATGTTTCTACAAATTTTCCAACAACTAGGTCAGAAAAGCCCAAAACCAGAAAAATGTGTGTTTTCACAAAAATCAAGCCAAAAATGATATTTCTGACAAAAATGGGTTTAAAATGTTATTTTTACCACAAACTAGTCATAAACACAAGTTTTGAACAAAATGGGGACCAAAGTGTTATTCTTACAAAAATTGGGCCTTAATTGTAAATTTTTGGCTTATTGGGCCAAGAACGTCATTTTTACAAAAAGTGGGCTTTTATGCTATTTTAGTGAATACTTGAACCAAAACCAACAATAAACTAACAAACGGATTAATTTTGATCATTTCTAGGTTATTGGGCCTTAGTGGCCCATTTATATGTTTGATAGGTTTTGTATACTATTTGCGTGCTATTTGGGCCTATAAATACCTTACATGTGAAATGAGCCTTAGTTGTCATTTTGCATATATTTTAGGCCCATGTTATATAATGTCATTCATATTAGGTTTTGAAATGACTCACATGTTTAGCGACGCCCTAGTGGCTCACTTACATGGTTCGTTGGGCCTGGACTGAGTTTTATACGTTTATCTTCGCGTAAATTCGATTAAGGATCTAGTGAGTTTTATCGGTTGACATCTATTAAATGTTCGATCGTAGCCTGTAGTTATAATCAGAGTCTCTTTGAGGGAGAGCGGGTTTTTGTGTATAGATCTATACGGGGGTGACACTTCACACCTGAGCTGTTCCCTACAGTTAGACTACATCAGTCTAGGGTGACTATAACCTTATTCTATTTTTCAGTCGGCGTTCACAAACGCCAAGACAGGTGAAATTGTCATTATTTAGTATGGTTATGACGGCTCACTTAGAGTAATTAACGTTATGAAGGTTGCGGAAGACTATTTTCTTTTATGTTGGATTACTAGGAAACTTACTCACACTGGTACCCCACCTCGGTGTTGGTATGACAGCATTATCTATTTTCTTTTATGATTGGATTACTCGGTAACTTACTCACACTGGTACCCCACCTCGGTGTTGGTACGACATCATTAACTATTCTTATTTTACGGGAAACATCGGGTTGTCGGGGGACATTCTATATACATTCTCATCAATCACTTTTGACATTCTATTAAACAATAACACACATGCATTAATACAAGATCAGACATAAACATACCAAACTATTTTAAGAAAATATAGGATTTTCTTGTGATTACAAATTTATACAAATCATTTTCTCAAATATACTTATGAACTCACCGACATTATATATGTTGAACTTTTCAAAATAACTTGTATTCCCAGGGACTCGTTAAGAATAAGAATCAACAAGAATAGGGGATTTTGTTTTGTGTACTGTCCAACATCATACATTGAATGTTTTGGTCATGTTATTTAAAAGATTGTACTTGATGTAGACAACGGCAGTTGTATTATATTATGCATGGTAATGATGATGTTATGTTTCATTTATATTCACTGTAATGATATTTCAAGATGAAGTCACGCACAAGCTCTCGGACGTTTCCGCCGTCTGGTTCGGGGGTGTGACAGATTGGTATCAGAGCATTGTTTATAGTGAACTGGCATATCTAACCATACAAGATGTGCAACTATAAATACAATAGGACTAAACTACTCTGAATAATTAAACTACGTACCTATGTGTGCATTTTAGGGTAATAACACAACAAGAACAGTAAAAGTCTTTGGAGGATTTGAGCATCGCTATTAAACCCGGGCAGTTATGTAGTCGTATTGGGGGTGAATGTAGCCTGATCAACTACATTCATTCAAAATACGACCAACATGTGTTCGGGAGCAATTGTGATGGACAATGAATCAAAAACTTACCATTTAATTATCCAAAGAGCTTATAGATCCAAACCTAAACAAAATTAAAATACTATAGGAGTATTTGGTGTGCTAATTGTTTCTAGTATTTATACCCCTTCGTGCAATACACTATGGACGCGCATCATTAGCCAGGAGACCCCTATCTCCCTAGTAAGGGGAATGCAGGGTGGCTTGACCCAGAAGAAGACTCAAAGGATGAACCAGAGGTGGAACATGAAGTAGAACTTACAGATGAACCCGCCGAGTCAGTGGTGGACCTCGAAGAGGAAGAGCTGGAGGGTGATGATGATGATGAATCGGATGCAAAATCCGATGTCATCAATCCTCCATACATGACCAGGGTACCGACTTATCTTATGGGCCCCGGTGGCCCCAAGCCTCATGGGCACTCGATATCGGAGATGGAGTCACCAGCAGGGTATACGACCACACTACGGTAGGAACCGAGGTCTCTTTCATCTTAGTCATAGAGGACCAGCTGACCGGGCCCTCCCAGTCATGGTCCGACGCACCCGGGACGTTGGCAACCAAGCTCAGGACACCCCAAATCAAACTGACCAAATGCGGTTGCTGTTGAGAGAGATGAAGGACAAACACAGGAAGTGAACGGAGACTCCCGAGCAAGACAGTTAGTTTGGGAGGTACGACTACGAGATACCGAGCGACAAGTAGCTTGTCTCCGAGGTGCATCTACTTCATCAGCACCACCACCAGACACTTTCCGCCCACAATTAGGATCAACCTTTTCTTTTCTCCCCCCTACTATCCGATATGAATCTCTTTCGAGTACTAAGATGGTACTTACCAATGAAACAATTATGTGCTATCTTTATTTCATGTTATTGCATAAATTCAATTATATGCACAACCGAACCCTCGAGACCGCTAGATACTTAAGGATCCCGGAACCAAAAACAACTCATATACTCTAAGGATAGACGTAACGATCGTGCCAAATTTGCGATTGCCTACTACCGTAAATACATCATAGGGATGTAAATGGAAACAATGAGAATCATACGACAAGACGTGAAATTTATAGAGTACAACCAGGAATGACTATCACTACTTACGATCTGGCTTATCATCATGCAGCAGGGAAGTGTCATCCCACAGAAATAACAAGCACACCCACGAGACACCGCTCCTGCAGATGGACTCTGCTACATTCCAAGCTGCTGTAACAGCGGCAGTAACCGCTGCTATGGCATAAATCAACGCAAACAACACCAATATAGGTGGAAATAGCATCGAAAACTACAGCCGTAGGAACGAGCACGGAAACCAACAAGTACAAATTATCAAGGCACTCCAAACCCCAAGCTTAAGAACAGGAAGCGGAAGTCTGGAAGTAAGAGAAAGGGACAGCCCACCTAAGTGTTCTCGAAGAAGCAACATGTTGTTATTGTCCATGCGACCATGACCCCTACTACATCAACACCAGCGAGAACATATGCTGGAAGTCTTCCAAAATGCAACCAGTGCAATTTCCATCATAATGGAGCCTGCCGGGAGCCGCATTGTAAGAAATGCAACCGAAAGGATCACACCACCAAATACTATAGAACTTATCCACGACAGAATCGTCAGCCAAACAAAAACAACAACAATTGCAACAACCTTAACAACAACACCTATGATGAGATCAGTCACACCTGTTATGGGTGTGGGGGAACCGGTCACTTCAGGCGCAATTGCCCCAAGGCTAACAATCAAGGAGCAACCTTCACGGTGGAGATGGCTAATGGGAAAACCCGAATTAACCTAGGATATTTATGTAGGGTATACCTTAACACTAAACAACCATTCATTTCAAATAAATTTAATGCCAGTAAATATTAGGAGTTTTGATGTGATAATCGGCATGGTTGGGTTAAGCCCCCACCGTGCTGATACTATGTGTCGCGAGAAGGCCGTTTGCCTTCACCTCCCCAATCACGAAACTCTAATAACCTATGGTGATAAACCTGACGCTAATCCTCGTCTTAACTCATGTATTAAGGCACAAAAGTGTCTGCACAAGAAGAACTACGTTTTCCTCGCTCACGTTGTGGACAAGGCCAAGGAAGAAGTAAGTATACAAGGAATTCCAGTAGCATGCGATTTTCCGGATGTATGTCCCGAGGAACTTCTGGGAATACCCTAGAGAGACAAGTCGAATTTCAAATCGACCTCATACCGGGAACCACATAAATTGCCAATTCATCCTACATGGTAGCTCCCGCCGAAATTCAGGAGTTATCCAGCCCATTGAGAGAATTGTTGCGCAAAGGATTCCTCGGGCCAAGATTCTCACCTGGGGAGCTCCGGTCTGGTTCGTCAAGAAGATGGATCCTTCAGAATGTGCATCGATTTTAGGGAATTGAATAAGCTCACTATCAAAAACCGATACCCACTCCCTCGGATTAACGTCCTATTTGACCAGCTTTAAGGAGCTAGTTATTTCTCCAAATAGATCTAAGATTCAGTTATCATCAGCTCCGAGTCCGAGAAGAGGACATTCCGAAAACTACCTTTCGAACTCGATACGGCCATTTCAAATTCGTTGTGATACCCTTCGGTCTAACGAATGCTCCCACCGTTTTCAAGGACCCTACGAACCGAGTTTTCCCAACCATTCCTAGTCAGCCTTTTTATTGTTTTCATCAATAACATACTCGTATGCTCACGAAGCAAGAACAAAACACTGTCAACACCTACGACCGGCCTTGGAAAGCATCAAAGCCGGAGAATATCGCGAAGGATACACTGCGTGGATCGAGATAACGGAATTACTTCAAGATTTTGACAGTCACTTCAGAAGGCTATAGGAATACAGCTAGTCATGAGCATTGCTTACCACCCTCAAACCAATACCCAAAGTGAACGGACCTTTCAACCATTCGAAATCATGCTACAAGTCTAGGTGTTTGAATTCAGCGAGTCATGGGATACCCGGTTGCCCTTGATTGAATTCTCACGCAATAACAGTTATTGCACGAGCATCAAGGTTGCTCCTTTCGAGGCTCTTTATGGTCGAAAATGCAGATCACTCTCCAGTACTCTCTCGGGACCAGGAACCACTCGCGAAACGACAGAGAAAATAATCCAAATCAGAACTCGACTTCAAGCATCACGAGACAGACAGAAGAGTTATGCTGACAAATGAAAAAAACCGTTGGAATTCCAAGTCGGAGATCGGGTGCTACTAAAAGTCTCCCCCTGGAAAGGGATGATCCGTTTTGGGAAAAAAAGGGGAAAACTAAACCCGCGCTACATCGAACCGTTCGAGATTCTTGCCCGAACTGGTCCAGTAGCTTATAAACTACAACTACCTTTGGAGCTCAGCAACGTACACCCCGTGTTCCACGCCCTGAATTTGAAGAAGTGCTTATCAGATGAAACTCTTGTCATTCCTTTAGAAGAGATCGAAATAACCAAGAATCTCCTATTCGTCGAGGAACCGCTGGAGATAACGGACCCTCACCTATTCTCTCATTCATGAACCTATGTTTCGAAAGAATTTCGGGACGAAATTGCCTCTAACGGGGGGGTGATGTCACAACTGGCATTTTGCTAGGAAATTCTATTCTCATGTAAACATCATCCATTGTGAAAGCTTGTACTCTAAGTGAATACTATACTCTATGCTCGTTAAAATATATCTCATATGTTCAAATAAGGATTGGAAACCCTAGAAATCCCGACTCAAGTTCATTATGGACTAGGATTCTCTTATTGGGCCTAATGGACCATTAAACTTTCAAATTGTTAATTTTGGGCCAAGTAAACCTAATTGGGCCAAAATTAGACTCATATTCATGAAATTAGGGTATTTTGGGGCATATGGGCTAAGAATGATCCATCTTATTTCTATTGGGCCATGATGGGCCATAACTAGTTTCATAAGCCCTAATGGGCCATAAACTACCTCCTTGAGCACCATTGGGACAGGAACTCTCATAAGGGCCCAATGGGCCGAAAAATATTTATTTGGGCCTCATAAGCTCGAACAAAGACAAGGAAGGGCCCAAATCTTCTCTTTTCCTTTCCTCTTTCCCCTCTCTCGGCCCAATAACAAAAAAAGAGAGAAGGATGGATAATTAGAGGAGTGACACCTCACAATTCACCACCAAACAATAATGTTATTACATAACATACTTCCATGCAAGCTAGCTTGTGACGATCATGCAAAAACCACCACCCTCTCTCTTTTTCTTCCCTATTCTCGGCCAAAGAACACACACACACACATTCTCACCGACAAACTCTCCAAAAACTCTCTCAAGCAATCCCCTCATCTCTTCAAAATTTCGAGATTTTGGTTTGGGTTTCAAGAGTCTTCATCAAGTTTTTCAACCTCTTGGTAAGTTGTTATTAGGCATAAACATCTACTTTCCATATTAAAGCTAAGAACTCTTTCTTACATAGTTTATTTCATGATCTAACCCCCTAGAACCCTTTAAGTTCGAAAACATCCTCAAGGAGTTTGCTAGGGCCGAGATCTACTCATCTCCTCACCAAAAACCGAATCCAACACCCCAAGGTGAGTTCATACCCCCTATTTTCGATTTTTACTTGGTTTTGGGGGAGAATAGAAGTTGCTTTGTGTAGATCTATGTGTATATGCATGAATATGTGTGTTTTTCATGACTTATTTGTTGATTATGTGCTATTTACTTCATAAATCTAAAAACATGTTAAGAATATTAAGTTTATCACTTGGATCTACATGAAAACCTTGAGAAAAGTATGTGTTATCACATATAATACATGTAAACTAGTAGATCTGGGATTTATACACTTAGAATAGCAAAAATGAGTGTTGTGTTCAAAGATCTATAAACTAAACTCATAAATCAGCCATTGACAGAAACGTTTTGGTCCAATATCGAACTGTTTTGACCACCTAAATGATAATATTTTTCAAAACTGTTTTCCATGCAACAAGTTCAGGTTTATACCTTTAAAATGACTACTCTCACGTTTTCATACGATTTTTCTACAATTTTTGGCGAATTTTACAAAACTGCCTATCAGATTTGAAATAATTTCGGACTAGCCTGTGAAGGTGAGAAATTTCACACTTGTTAGAAGCCATTAAAAATTATGAGAAAAATTATGAACAATATAGACAAAATTTACAAACTTTCAAAATTTATGGATCCAAATTTCGACTAACGATAATTTTTCTAGAAATTTTCCAACAACTAGGTCAGAAAAGTCCAAAACCAGAAAAATGTGTGTTTTCACAAAAATCAAGCCAAAAATGATATTTTTGACAAAAATGGGTTTAAAATGTTATTTTTACCACAAACTAGTAATAAACACAAGTTTTCAACAAAATGGGGACTAAAGTGTTATTCTTACAAAAATTGGGTCTTAATTGTAAATTTTTGGCTTATTGGGCCAAGAACGTCATTTTTACAAAAAGTGGGCTTTTATGCTATTTTAGTGAATACTTGAACCAAAACCAACAATAAACTAACAAAAGGATTAATTTTGATCATTTCTTGGTTATTGGGCCTTAGTGACCCATTTATATGTTTGCGTGCTATTTGGGCATATAAATACCTTACATGTGAAATGTGCCTTAGTTGTCCTTTTCATATATTTTGGGCCCATGTTATATAATCTCATTGATATTAGGTTTTGAAATGACTCACATGTTTAGCGATGCCCTAGGGGCTCACTTACATGGTTCGTTGGGCATGGAGTGAGTTTTATACGTTTATCTTCGCGTAAATTCGATTGAGGATCTAGTGAGTTTTATCGGTTGACACCTATTAAGTGTTCGATCGTAGCCTGTAGTTATAATCAGAGTCTCTTTGAGGGAGAGCGGGGTTTTGTGTATAGATCTATACGGGGGTGACACTCCGCACCTGAGCTGTTCGCTACAGTTAGACTACGTCAGTCTAGGGTGACTATAACCTTATTCTATTTTTCAGTCGGCGTTCACAAACGCCAAGACAGGTGAAATTGTCATTATTTAGTATGGTTACGGCGGCTAACTTAGAGGAATTAATGTTATGAAGTTTACGAAAGACTATTTTCTTTTATGTTGGATTACTAGGAAACTTACTCACACTGGTACCCCACCTCGGTGTTGGTACGACAACATTATCTATTTTCTTTTATGATTGGATTACTCGGTAACTTACTCACACTGGTACCCCACCTCGGTGTTGGTACGACAACGTTAACTATTCTTCTTTTACGGGCAACATCGGGTTGTCCGGGGACATTCTATATACATTCTCATCAATCACTTTTGACATTCTATTAAACAATAACACACATGCATTAATACAAGATCAGACATAAACATACCAAACTATTTTAAGAAAATACAGGATTTTCTTGTGATTACAAAGTTATACAAATCATTTTCTCAAATATACTTATGAACTCACCAACATTACATATGTTGACCTTTTCAAAATAACTTGTATTCACAGGGACTCGTTAAGTAGAAGAATCAACAAGAATAGGGGATTTTGTTTTGTGTACTGTCCAACATCATACATTGAATGTTTTGGTCAAGTTATTTAAAAGATTGTTCTTGATGTAAACAATGGCAGTTGTATTATATTATGAATGGTAATGATGATGTTATGTTTCATTTATATTCACTGTAATGATATTTCAAGATGAAGTCACGCACAAGCCCCCGGACGTTTCCGCCGTTTGGTTCGGGGGTGTGACAATTTTCATTTTGGTGGCATTAGCTAATAGTCAACCATTCTCTTCGTAGCTTTTTACGTCATACATTCGTTGTGCGCAGCTTATTTTTATATCTTATAAAAATCATATCTAATTCATATGGAGTCAGATTTCTACGAAATTTATATTTTCGGGATCGGGAAGACGTTTACTTTCTAAATATATATATATATATATATATATATATATATATATATATATATATGTGTGTGTGTGTGTGTGTGTGTGTGTGTGTGTGTTTTGGCGCACTTATTTTTACGATTTACGGTCGATTCGGCTGATTTTTTCCAATTTTATTATATTATAATAATCATGAAACACATAATATTCATATAATTCTTCTTTCTTACATCAAATAGGTTATAATTGTCGACCCTAACTATTACTTTGGTTAAGATTATTTATCCTAGATAATTTTCTATTAAAAATTATTTTTAACGCTTATTATATTTTAGTTGACTAGCCCGACATCTGCAAATGAAGTATCATGATTTTTAAAGCATAAAAAAAGTTCTTTTAGGTTCTGAATATTATAGGATGTTATAGTATGTTGTATTCTTGTGAATAGGAGAGTTGGCAAATCAGCACTAGCGCTGAGGTTTTTGCTTGTATACATTGTATGTAAGATGGAATATGTGCTATATTGGGGAACCCAGTAAGCTTTATGCTTACAGTTGTGGATTAGATGTTTTACAGGTTGTTCGTGAGAAGAGCTCGGTAGGACTGTACCCTCGCATTGAAGATTTTGTTTCCATTGTTTTGTAATTCAACTCTATTAATGTTATTATATTCAAACAAATGAATGTTACTTAATGGTTTTAAGTAAAAAGTTTTAATTGGTTAACTCGTTTTAAATGAGAAATCTATTTTGAAATTTTGTGACCTTACATGAGAAACAAACTACTTTACAAGAAAAAGAATATTGTACTCGTTTAAATGCTTCAATTGATTGTGTTAGGTTCTTTCTCCGACCATGATTAGCATTTCGTGGTCATAACAACAGGGAAGAATCAGATAATGAAGGTAACTTTCTTGAAATATTATAATGGTTAGCCGATCGAGTTGATGTATTTAAGGAGGTGAATGATATGCAACCTCAAGATCTGAACCATCCCTTTAATGAATTAAACACGAATTTACTTCTTTGCATCACTTGTTTGTGCCCTAGTGAGTCTTTCAAAGCCTTTATTGCAATACTTGAAGGTGCTGGGTGAGGATTAGTCTTGTTATCTGTTCTAGTTCTTATGCTTTTATGTTATCGAAGGCTAGTCATGGACAAATCATCAAGGGAACCAATTCCAATGAATCGAAGTATCCAAAGTTGTTATGCTCATTACTTCCATCATAACGTTGCCATAATTATACACTCAAAGATGTGAATTTTTCTACTGATTAATTTAATGAGAATTATGTCATATGTAATGGAGGGTTTGGTAAACTTTATAAAGGGTATTTGGAGAATATTAGAAATACTATGGAAACCAAACGGCTCAACCAATCATCGAGTCAAGGTTTTCATGAACTCTAAACAAAAATATCGATGTTGTTAATACCCATCAAGAACACGTGACCCAAAGGACACATGATTTTGAAGTTGGTTACCATTATCAAGACCTAATTGGGGAAGCCTCATCAGTGGAAGAACCAACTATGCTATGGGGAAGCCTCGTAGGTAGAGACGCGGGTTTAGAAGACAGGTGATGGGGATGAAGATAGCGTTAATTGAAGAAGTAAGGTGTTAAGGTATGAAGGCATAGGGTTACATGGAAGCTCATGTGGTAATGGGTTTAAAAGAGGGAGTCAGACGTGTCATAGGGTTACTGGGACCGACAAAACTTGTTAAATGGTTAACATTGAAACAAATTAGATAATTCAATATCAACATTGTAAAAGTTATTAAACCTTAATGTTTAAATTGTAAAAAAATAATGGAGTATCAAAATCGATTGTTTTTTAAAAACATTTGTTTTTGTAGATATTACTCTCATATATAGAGTTAAAGTTTTTTTTCCGCCAAAAACTCGATTATATTCCAACTTCTAATCTATCACCGATTAATTTGGTATATACCTTTTCCACTCCCTCTCACTAGAATCAACTAAAATTTGTTTTCTTTTATACACAAACACCCATTCCATTCGAGTGGTAATACATAGAAAGGATTGAAATAATGATCGTAAGAGAAGGAAAAAAGAGAGAAAAGTGAGAGACCGATAAAGGGGAAGAAATCGGGAAGGGGTGTTATAGGGAGAGATAAATACACATAGGAGAGATCGAGATTATAGAAAACATAAAAAGAGACGAGTGAAAAGAAAACTATTACACCCTCTGCAATCTAAGAGATTTGTCCTCTGTACTTCGTATCTCAGTTTCTCATTCAACTCTCATGATTTATGTTTCCCTTACTTTAGGTCTGATTTTTTATGTTTGTTTTTATATTCTCCTTTTGTGCCCCTCTCAGGCATTTGTATGTGTTTTGTTCTATATGAGATCATGAGTTCGGATTACAGTTTTAGCAAAACTTACAATATATCTGGATTACTTAGAGGTTAGATTGCAAGGAAGTTTAGGCGGGGATGCCTATGGTTGTGGTAGCAGATTGTTGCAGGTATAAATGTTTATTTTTTATTTTATACCATTAAATATGATAAATCTTAAATCTCTAACTTGTTGCTAAAAGGGTCTGACTAAGAGACTATTGATTGTATACATGCAAATCCTCTTGTTATGCCATTTCTAACAAAGACACAAACACACAAATAAGTCTGTTACATTTTACATTAGGCATTTAGCAATGTACTTTCAATAATTCATTTGTTTACTAGTTTTAACACTTTTTTGTTTGTGCCCCGACCCAAAATAACCTAAAACCGACCCAATGACCAAATATTCAACATGTGTATAGGATGAAGTAGTGGTTGTTTATCTATCTAATATTGTTCTCTGTTCTTTGGATCTTTAGATTCTTTTGTTTCTGTTGTAGCCGGTTGTTTTGTTTGATTTGTATGCTTTGTTTCCATCTCCGCCCCTGGTGTTTGTTGATTATTAAAGTCTTAGCTGTTAAAAAAAACTTGTCAGTTACCTACCGCCCTCTTTCCAGTAATAAAGTCTTTGGCCTTAAAATTAAGAAGTTTGTTTTTTTACAAAAACTTCTTCAGACCACTTTTTGTTGTGCCGCTCTGCATACGCGCAACACTGGCCCTCTCGTAAAAGTTTGTTTTTTGGAATACTTCAGACTACAAAACATCTGCGCGCGTCTTCTGTCTGATGCAACACTTGACTTGCATTTTCAAACCTATTCAGCTTTCATTTTTTCCAAGTAATTTTTTTTAGAAATTTGGTATAACTTGATTTTTCTTAACTTTGATTTTTGTTAACTTTGATTTTTGTTTTAAACTTTGATTTTTTTTTGTTAATCTTTGATTTACGGATTTGATACAATTTTTTTAATAGTTTCCATAGTTTTTTATAACATGATTTTTTTTTAAAAAAACTTTGATTTTTTTTAATTTTTTTTACCATTTCTTTTAATAATATTTTCAGTTTCGATTGCATCTTTTTTAACATGTGTGATTCTTTTATAAATTTTGCAGACATTGTTTGCAATATTTTCATAAATTTTTTTTTTATAATTTTGTTATGTTCTTTAGAATTAGTTTTTTCTAGAAAAAACTGATAGCTTCTTTCATATTTTTTTAGTTTTTGTTTTTAAAAAAATATATTTATGTTTTTTTACATGTTCATTTTAATATTCTTTTTAATGTTTTAAGACTAGAATTATTAAAATTTCGGTGTTGGGAACTATTTTCAGTTTGTGAAATCAATTTATTTAAATTTCAGTTTATTACAGCAGCCTGCAGATGTTAAAAAGACAAACATACTTCTTATTACAGGCTGCAACAATTTGGTCCATATCTTCTGCTACAGAGGGTTGCAGAGGCGGTCTGTAGACCTCATGAATTTTCGCTTTAAAAAACAAAAACACCTAAAACTTATAAGCCAATGGTTAATTTCAAAGTGTGATGTTACAAGTTGCGTACTTTGTGTATGTTCAATGTTACATGTGCCAAGTTACAAGACTATCTTAGGAAGAATATTCAGTTGTTTTGGTGTGGATTTAATAATTTAGTCTTGGATTTGCTATTTTCTACATTGCGGCTATGAAGTGCTATTTGTATATTTAAGCTCACTCATTAACTAAGCTACATTTATATTTTGTAAAAGAAGTCAAACATCCGAGTTGTTTAAAAATGGGTAATATAGCTACTTGAACCTATCTTTTCCAGTAATAGTAATAGAACCCGGTTTTTCTAGATGCTGGGTCACATTCCGTTCTAGCTAAAAGTCCCGGTTCTTAAGTTGGGAACCCCCGTTACTTAAGTATAATATATACCCTGTTCTTTCGGTTAAACCGGGTCATATAGTTTTTTCCTTTATAAATCCCAGTTTTTTCATAATATATCCCAATTTTTCAAAAAATTGGGTCCTATTTGGCGAGTCCTATAACATGTTTTGTAGTAGGGCTAGTACTGTTAATAGATGTTAATATGTCGAAATTCATTGGAATTTAACATGAGAATTTCTTTATCTAGTTTAGTTAAATGAAAAATTAGCAATGTAACAAAGTATGTTGGTACATAGATTACAAAGTTAATAAATGAACATTAAAAGAATTAAAACTAGTGAGAGTACCTGAGTACCTCGTTGGCGGTTGCATAGTACAAAACCATGATGGTACTCAAATTATAAATGTAATAAAAGAGTTTTAAAAAAATTGAAAGCACTAAAAAGACCCGCTGCAGAACCCTAAATAAAAACCAGGCCATAACCTTACTCATATAAAAGAACCATGTTGTTTCAGTATGACCACATAAAGGCAGTCCTCTTTAACATGAAAGTACCCGGTTTTATTTATAGGAACCAGACTATATTAAATTGTTATGACCCGATTGGTGAACCGATTTTTATTAGGTTTTTCATATATAACCCACCCTGCATAACCTAGTTGCAAACCCGGAGTTATTTTAAGCATTTAACCGGGTCTTTTTCATGGAAATGAATTAAGCCACCAAGCGATGCTTGTTCTGATCAAGGAAAGTGATGATAAGTTGGTTGACCTTGTCGGGGAATTGCTCATTAACAAAATGAGATCCATGAGGCACATGTATAGTTTCTAGGTTGGGTACATATTTCTTCACCTCCCCACTCCTAATATATTCATCCAATCCAGGATATTTGATCACACAATCCTCCTCACCAATGATCAACATTGAAGGAGCTTCTACTAGCGGATCATTTTCATGGGATCCATTATTATCACCAGCTGACCTACAATGGTTAAAATGAAAATGAATATACTTAAGAATCTCATATTCAACAATTATATTATGTTAGTAAATGAAATCACCTATAGGGAACTTGGAGTGCTGTTTGAAAACCAGATTTCTTATACAAAACACCATAAGTGGCAAGATCCTCCTCCGTGAACCAAAAGGGTAGAGGAGTCAACGGTTTAACCAAATCCATTATCTCCTGGTCTTCATTGGCTATCAGTATTTCATTTTTAGAAAACATGATATAGAGGTTTTTCACCACAGTTTTAGCATCAAAACGACTAAAATCAGCTTCAGCTCTTCCTGGTTCCTAATAAAAATTACAATAATAATCTCATAAACATTAGGTACGTACGAAGTATATTTATATTTCAATACAATTTAGCTATAACATGTAAAGTCTACCATCCATCTTCGAGCATAAAAGCCCTCCGAGAGAGGCAAATGATGATTGATAGCACCTGGAGGCATAAATGGCAGGACAAGCGTTACAATTCCTCCTACTTTCTCTGGGTACATAAGAGCGAATGTGTAGTCCACCATTGCTCCAAAATCTTTACCAATCATAAACGCCTGACAATGTTCATATTCATACAAACATAACACATCAATATCTAGTTCTTTTGAATCTACGTTAATGTGATAAAGTAACATACCTTAGAAATGGCAAGAGAATCAAGGATAGAGGCAATATTTTTGAGAAAGTCAGTGAAGGATGCCTTTTCGGGTTGTGGAGGTGGATCCGAAAGACCATATCCTCTGAGATCAGGTGCAATGGCTATGAAACCGGCATTTGATACATCAACCATCTGATGACGCCAACTGTACCATGTCCCCGGGAAACCGTGAAGGAAAACCACTGTGGGTGAGGACTTAGAGCAGATTTCAGCTACATGGAGGTTTAGCGCGTTAACTGGTATGAAATTGTGTGAAATCTTCTCCATTTTTAGGGAGTGAGTGGGTATGTTTTGGATGTTTAATGGTTTCTTTTCTTTTATAACAATCGTTGTATTTTTTCTATTGTATAAGTTGGCATGTATCACACAGTTTTGTTTATGAATAATTACAACTGATATAATATATTGATTTTATCTTTTAAATTCAGTAAATAAGCTAACATAAGGAGTCCTTAATCATCATTTTAAATTAATCTAAACTTGTGTGTTCATGTAGATGATTTAAATTAAACTTTTACAAGTATGTTGAAATCCTATAAAATTTTTATCAAATCTAAACAAAATCTAAATTAAATCTTATAAAATCTGGTGTACCTAACCATTGTCCAAAAGAAGCTTCGTAGCGATTTCTTAGAGGACATTAATAATTAATTTGTGCGTTTTTGGAGAAACATTATGTATAAGTTTACCGAATCACAAAAAAAAGGGTGAACTTAGTTAGTATATACCATAAAAATTGAGACATTAAAGACACTTTAAAAATTATGGTACAGGATTTATAATCTCAACTTCTCTTAAAATACTAGGTGTAAGACACATGTATTATATGATTTAATTAAAAAAAATTAAATATAAATGTCTAAATATTTAAGAACGTTAGATTTATAAAAAAATAAGAAAAATAATGAATTATAAAACATGATTTTTTTATCTTATAAATTTAAATAAATAAACAAAATAAACTAATGAGCTTTAATTTGTGAATTTTGAAATAAGAAGGTAAGTCTATTAATAAAATTGATATTTATTTATTATTACATTTATTGTAATTATTATATTAAAGTATTATGTGAAATTTATTAAAATAAAAAAAGCCATAAAATGACATGTGGAAAAAAATTAATTCAAAATAACCACAAAATGACATTTGGCAAATGGAATGAGTGCGTGACATGTGCCAAAAAACCCTTCATTTATTAGAGTAGATTGTATGGGGAAAAAAGTTCTAATCTCACACTAAGTTCAAAAATTCAGATATACAATGATCTTGATCGGAGAGACACCAAACCAATATATAATGAATTAAGCAAGTAAGTAAAACATAGCCTCTTAGTTTGTGAGAATGGAGATGTCAGAGTTCGATCCTTGGTACTAAAAGGAATTGGAGTATTAACATTAATACCTAACCAGACAAGCTGTCGTTCAAAAAGAGTAAAAGATAAAAAGATGGATACTGTTATGAATTATTATTTAGTGAATAACTATTAGATTCCCCTTATTCCCCAGTAACTCTACATAATTAGTGAGCATTATAACATACATTATTATAAGTTTTATGAGTGTAGTTATGCACTACCATAATGAGCATTCATAACATACCTCACATTTCATGTTCTTTGTCTACTATAAATAGTGAGTATTATGTATTGCAACGTTTGGTTTCTTTTACCACAAGAGATGAAAAAAACTTCTTTACAATCTCATTTCCTACATTGTTCTTTAATTTAGTTTCATATTTTATAACACGTTATCAGCACGACTCTACCATAGAACTCTAACTCCTTATCGCTTTTGTCTTTTTCAGATATGTATTTTTTTTATAAGTTCACATATACAATGCTTACAACTTATTTTATGGAATTTCTTAACTAACAATTCTTAAACATACAAGCCTTAATTTTGATTAGTATTTTTACTATGAAAAACCATGCTAGAGAAAACTTTTTCTACTTTTCATGCCACCAACATGCTCCTATAACAACAATGTTGTGAGAAAGATTTAAAATATATATATATATATATATATATATATATATATATATATATATATATATATATATATATATATATATATACATGAATTAATCTCATGTCTTCTTGTGGCTAAACAAAACAATGAACTGTTGATAAAAAATCACCAATCACGCTCGACCGGTTCTAGTCCATTTCCTGAAGTGAATGCAACATCAGATAATCATATTAGACATGAGTTTAACCAAGGTCGTGAAGGTCGTAATAATTATCATAACAACAATAACAAGATTGCAAGTAACCACTAGAAGTTGGAATGACCTATCATTGGTCTCATACATGCCACACTCCAAATCATTTTGTTGATCTTTATCAAGCTTCTCTAGAGTCTAAAGAAAAGTAAAATCTCGAAACAAATTTTATTCAAAATGATTTTCATGAAGATCAACCAGAAATGACATATTTTGATGTTTCCGATTTTCTTGCCTACCAAAAAGGGATAAGTGGCATTATGTATAGTGATAAAAGAATAATATGTAGTTTTGTTTAATGTACTTTATTAGGTTTTTATGTCATATTTGTTTCATGATTAATGATGTCATCATAATCTTCTTAAAGTAATAAAATATGACTTTATTTCTCTAAGTCAAATGTTTCTTATGTTTTATTTATTTATTGAAGAGAAATATGATTATTCGCAAAAGAATTGAGAAAGATATATGTCTTGCACACAGTGCAACAACACATAGCATTTTTAAGAATGAATAGTATTTTGCTTACTTATCAATTAGAGAAGCAAATGTTAATAGAATAATGGGTAATGCAAAAATGATTTAAGGCTCCGGAAGAGAGAATATAGTATTACCACAAGGGACAATAATTACAATTGGTGATACATTATTTTCATCTAAATCACCAAGAAATTTATTAAGTTTTAAGGATATTTCGTCTAACGGATATCATGTTGAAACAACTAATGATGGTACTAAAGAGTATCTCAAAATTACTAAAATGATATCGGGTAAGAAAAGTCTTTTGGAAAAATTACTCGTATTATCCTTCGGATTGTATTATACAAATATTAGAATGATTTGTAACGCCCGCAGATTCGGGCTAGTTAATTTAGAGAAAATAAGTGTCAAAAATGACTTTTTTATGGAAGATTATTTAGAATAAACAATCTTAACTAAGTTATAGTATATGTCACAAGGTTTCCGTACATATAAAGAACGCTGAAATCCGAGTTATAACGAAAGTTTGATAAATTACTTTTTAGCTATAGCAATCTAAACGAAAGTTGTAGTAGATGTTAAACCAAGAACGTACATAAAAAGAACGTCCAAATCGGACTTCATATGAGGAAGTTATGATTTTTCTAAGATTTAACCTAGCAGTGCACAGCCTGGAAATCGAATTTTTGATCGATCGATTTTTAGCTGACACAACCTAAATGAGAATTAAAGATCTCATTAATATGAGTTCAACGATAAAAAGACAGTTGAAAATGGAGTCCGTATGTAGAAGTTATGAATTTTAAATGGTCATTAAACAATATAATCTTCTCATACTGTTAAATTTAAAATTGGTCGAGAATTAGCAGATTGACTCAAAAGTAGAGTTGTAGATCTTGTCAATACCTACGCGTGGATATAGAGAACGTCAAAAATGGAGCTCGTATGTGAAAGTTACGGAATTTAGAAGTCGGGATGGGCTGATGCGAAGTGGGTGGCATGGCGAGATCTGAGCCATTACTTCCTCCCACACCTTGCCACCAGATGGTGACACCTGGCACCCAACTCGACGAGTTGGAGGCTCAGAACTCGCCGAGTTGAACCATTTTTCAGACTATAAATACCATGCGAGGCTTACTCATTTTCCTCACACCTTAACCCTTCTCTCTCTTTCAATTACTTCTCTAAACCCGTCCCAGTCCCTAGTAACTCCCAAGTGCTAGAGAAAGTCCCGGAGCGCCAGAAGGCTCTGAGAAGACGAGCTTTCGGCTCGGAAGTTCTAACCCCGCAGAGCCCGGTTCCTAGCCAAACCTCCCAGTAAGTGAGTTATGCTTACCCTACTTTAAGTATAGCTTATGTTTAAGTTCAATATCGTTATTATGAACTTATAAACAATAAATATATTATAAAATATAGAACAAAAAGTGTTATTATAATATATTTTAACTACTCGCGGAACAGGGAATCTGTTTTGAACGACCGCATAGGGTTGTTGGATTTCAGAAGTGCTATAATGCCAAAATGGTCATGCCCTCCGATGTTTCATGATTGCCCCCTGTCTGTACATAGTGGTTGAAAAATATTGTTTAACACTTATAAAACAATATTGCTCGTAAATAGTCCTTATAAATATTAGACTAAAATCTAGCAGTAATGATACTAGGTTTCGCCGAAGGAAAATAGAATTGTTAGAAGCGAAGCGCTGCCCGAGTTTGGAGTCCTCACTTTAACAAGTGAGTGCATAATTTGTTTCATCTTACACATAGATATGAAGTATTTAATATAAATTACGTGCTATGTGTACATATTATTTGTGTTCTTGATATCTACAATGGATGAACCGAATATACATATTTTATTTGATTTAAACTATATATGTATTTCATACCTATACAAATATTGGGTAAAGATGGGTAGATGAATGATGAAGGATGAAAGACGATATAGAAGAACATTGGCAGCTATGAACTTAGTGCCCTATAGATAAACATTGGCAGCTGCACCACAACCTGTAGATATTTTTTAACTACGATGTACCCTAAACATCCTAGCAGCTACGCCTAAAGGATAATATCGGCAGCTGCGCCTAATAAAGAACATCATAATCCTGGAAGTTGCGCCTAAATGATAATATCGGCAGCTGCGCCTAATAGAGAACATCATAATCCTGACAGCTGCACCTAAATGATAATATCGGCAGCTGTGCCTAATAGAGAACATCATAATCCTGATAGCTGCGCCTAAATGATAATATCGGCAGCTGCGCCTAATAGAGAACGTCATTATCCTGCCAGTTGCGCATAAATGATAATATCGTCAGCTGCGCCTAATAAAGAACATCATAATCCTGGCAGCTGCGCCTAAATGATAATATCCGTAGCTGCGCCTAATAGAGAACGTCATAATTCTGTCAGCTGTGCCTAAATGATAATATTGGCAGTTATGCCTAATAGATAACATTGGCAGCTGTGGCATAGGGAACGATGGACTTCGTGCCTATTCCTTAGGAGAATCCTTAGGAATGAATGTGTGAATTATAGATGATTTTAGGGTAGATCCATAAGAAATAAAGAAGCTAATGGGGATGGGTATTTGGGTTAATTGTGTGATGATGAAACATAATAACTTTATTATTATCGGTTGAAAACCCTATGTACTCACCAGGTTTCCCAACTCGACCCACTTAGTTTATTTGCATCACAGGTGTCGATACGAAGCTACATTACACTGAGAGATTAAAGGAGATGTAGATCAGTAGTGTAAGTGAATGTAATGTCTGTTTATGCTTATGTTTATGTATTGACGATGCCATCCCAAAGTTTTAATATAAACAAAATACATTTCTTCGGAAACGATTTGATAATATATTTATCATGTTTTTCTAAGAACAAATTCCGCAATATTATTCTTTAAGATGAATACTATGATTTTCAAATAAGCATAAATAAATTTTTTGAAATGACCATGAAAATGGGGATGTCACGGTTGGCATCAGAGCATTAGTTTAAGAGAACTAGGAATAAGGATTTATTTCTAGACTTAAACTTAGAATGCTAAGCGGTGATCGTGAGGAGTGTATCTAATATATTTTAGGTAGTACACTTGAATAGACACAAGAACTAGTTTATTTAAGGAAGATGACTAAATTGCTTTTATGTGCTAAATGATTTGTGATGCTTTATGCTATCGTTTGATCGGATCTATGGTCTGTTGCCGACCGGATCTAGAAACTTTATGTGTTCAGATTTCTAAACGTTCAATTACGGTATTAGAACTGGAATATAACTTTTCGGAGTGATAAGGAGATTTATATGTCTATAAAGCTTTCCTAATTCTCGTCACTGCACGCCGAACGTCTGATTTGGTGTATAGATCGACATGGTAAGAACTCGAAGTGGATTTTGGAAACGCTAATGGAAATGCTAATGCTAATCAGCGGCTTGTGATTGAGCGTGCACCAGAGGTAGCAGCTGCACCCGAGCCAATCACGATGGTAGGAGTCCAAGCAATGATTTGGCCTATGATGGTCTAACAAAGGGAGGATATGAGGCAAATGTTGCTTAATAGGGATGAACCTACTGTGCCTATTGTGCATCCCGAACTAAATGAAGAACTGTTAGAGGAAGGAAATTACAGCCGTACTGTGAGTCAAGTTGGACCCCACGTGGTCAGGAGGAACGAACCGGACAGAAGGATTGACAGGGATGGGCACATGTATAAGAACTTCTTGGGTGGCAAACCACCAAGTATTTCTTGAAGCCCAAAGCCAGTGGGAATTATGGAATGGATCTCCGAGATGGAAATGGTATTTGAAAGCTGCAACTGCAGTGATAAGCAAAAGACCGTCTTTGCAGTCAGACAACTAAAGACTAGAGTTTTAAGTTGGTGGAAGTTGTTGGCAGATACAATGTCATGGGGACAAGCCATGCGAATGTCTTGGGAAGCATTCATGGAGCAGTTGAAAATGCAATACTGCTCAGAGATAGATCTGATAGACCTATACAACAAGTTTCAAAACCTGAAGAAAGGGAAGATGAGTGTTGATGAGTATGCCACCGCATTCACCGAGAGGATGAAGTCATTCCCCTACTTGGTGCCTACTGAACTCTCCAATATAGATAGGTTTGCTAACGGATTGCCAACGGACTTTGGCCCAACGGTCAAAATGGCAACTACTTTGAAGACAGCCGTTAGAGCAGCTAAGAATGTAGAGACCCAGATAAGAGAAAAGGGTCTAGAAAAAGATAAAATGGTAGAAAAGAGGAAGATGGAGGTATCCTCAAGATCTGATAAGAAAGGAAGATTGACGAAGTCCAACGTGGACGACCAAAAGTATGGAGGTAGTGGTGGAACCAAGTGGTGTGAGAAGTGCAAGAAGAAGAACTTCAGAAGATGCGATTGAGAAGTGACTTGCTATAAGTCTGGTAGGATCGGTCACTATTCCAGGGATTGTACGCATAATGATAGGGTATGCCACGGATATGGAGAAAAGGGGCATATGTCAAAAGATTTCCTGAAGAAAAACGAAGCAGCAAGACCGAATATGCCACCAAAGCCAAAGGCAATAGCATTCTGGATGATCATTGATGAAGTAGGCGACGATGCAAGGGATTAGGAGAAAGGATCTATAAAGTATCCATACAAATAGTATCATGTGATGTAGCCTAATATAAGAGCCATAGTCTAGGGTGAACTTGAACACCTATGTAATCGTTTCAAGATATAATAAAACCCTTGGTTATGTTATCTGATGTGTTAAATGACTATGTGAAATTCTTGAATGGTGACTTGGAAAACTGCGAGACAATACTTGGGACAAGTATGAGTAGGTGTGAAAGGTAGTAGAGGCCTATACTACCGGAAGCACATGACTCACACTTGTATCAGGGAAAGTGACAAGGTTACCAAGGCACTAGTAAATGGTTCCATTTTTGTTCATGTATGTCGTTACCACTGTTTCAGTAATGACAAAAAAATGATTATTATTCCAACCCTAGTGGTCATATCAAATTGAATCCGACTAAGACGAGTATGTTACGTGGTTCAGAGAACTAAGATCGATGTAGCATTTGACTTAAGCCAGAAGAACGAAATGAAAGATAATCGAAGCGATCAACAGAAGTATCGCGATCGTTGTTTAAGTAAGAAGCTTGTATCTAGAAGTGTTTCATGCTAGAATGTGATTATATCACATTAGAACATGAAGGAAGGTATATCCCATTATGGAATTTGACTTTAAGAGACCTGAGTCTAAGCGTTGCATCATACGATGAGATGTCATTAGAACATGACCCATCTGTCGGTTACGATAATCGAAGTAAAGTCTATTTAAGAAAGATTCTCTAATAAAGATCGAGTTTGTAACTCAAAAGTTATGACTGAAGTTCCAACATAGTACGAAAAGCAGGTGTAAGAATTGAGCACCGCCAACAGTCAAGAAGTCCAAGAGTTAGAAACTCGTTAGAAAAGTCATAAGAGTTACGGTTGTTACCTAGGATGAAAAGATAACGTATAAAGTCATTATACAAGCCCTGTTTCGTTGATGATTCCGGGAAATAATCATCCTAAGGGGCAGATAATTGTAACACCCGCAGATTCGACTAGTCAATTTAGAGACAATAAGCGTCAAAAACAACTTTTTAATAGAAGATTATTTAGAGTGAATAAATTTAACTAGGTTATAGTATATGTCGCAAGGGTTCCGTACATATAAAGAACGTTGAAATCCGAGTTATAACGAAGAAGTTATGACCTGTCGAAGTTCTATGGCTAAACCGCCAAGACACCGCGTAACGTAAAAAGTTATTTTTTGATAAATTACTTTTTAGCCTTAGAAATCTAAACGAAAGTCATAGTGGACGTTAAACCGAGAACTTACATAAAGAGAACGTAAAAATCTGACTTCGTATGAGGAAGTTATAATTTTTCTATGATTTAGCAAAGGAGTGCACAACCTGGAAATCAAATTTTAGATCGATCGATTTTTAGCCGATACAACCTAAATGAGAATTGAATATCTCATTAATAGGAGTTCAATGATAAAAAGACAGTCGAAAACGGAGTCCGTATGTAGAAGTTATGAATTTTACACGGTCGTTAAACAGTATAATATTCTCATATTGTTAATACGTACGCATGGATATAAAAAATGTTGAAAACGGAGTTCGTATGCAAAAGTTACGAAATTTTGAAGTCGGGCTGGGCTGATGCAAAGTGGGTGACGCGGCGCAATCTGAGCCATTGCTTCCTCCCCACGCCATGCCACCAGATGGTGACACCTGGCACCCAAATCGACGAGTGGAAGGCTCAGAACTTGCCGATTTGAGCCATTTTTCAGCCTATAAATAACATGCAAGGCTTACTCATTTTCGTCACCCCTTAACCCTTCTCTCTCTCAATTACTTCTCTAAATCACTCCCAATCCCTAGTAACTCCCAAATTCTAGAAGAAAGTCCCGGAGCACCAGAATGCTCCGAGAAAAAGAGTTTTCGGCTTAAAGTTCTTCCCCCGCAGACCCCGGTTCCTAGCCAAACCTCCCGGTAAGTGAGTTATGCTTACCCTACTTTAAGTATAGCTTATGTTTAAGTTCAATATCGTTATTATGAACTTATAAACAATAAATAAATTGCAAAATATAATACAAAAGTGTTATTATAATATATTTTAACTACTCGCGGTACGGGGAATCTGGTTTGAACGACCGCATATGGTTGTTGGATTTCAGAAGTGTTATAATGCAAAAATGGTCCTACCCTCCGGTGTTTCATTTTTGCCCCCTGTCTGTACATAGTGGTTGAAAAGTATTGTTTAACACTTATAAAACAATATCGCTCGTAAATAGTCGTTATAAATATTAGACTAAAATCTAGCGGTAATGATACTAGGTTTCGACGAGGGAAAATAGAATTGTTAGAATCGAAGTGCTGCCCAAGGTTTGAGTCATCACTTTAACAAGTGAGGGCATAATTACTTTCATCTTACACATAAACATGAAGTATTTAAAATAAATTACGTGCTATGTGTGCATATTATCCGTGTTCTTGATATCTATGCTGGATGAACCGAATATACTTGTTTTGTTTGATTTAAACTATATATGTATTTCACAACTATACCAATATTGGGTAAAGATGGGTAGATGAATGATGAGGGATAAAAGACGATATAGATGAACATTGGCAGCTATGAACTTGGTGCCCTATAGATAAACATTGGCAGCTGCGCCACAACCTGTAGATGTTTTTTTAACTACGATGTACTCTAAACATCCCAGCAGCTACGCCTAAAGGATAATATCGGCAGCTGCGCTTAATAAATAACATCATAATCCTGGCAGTTGCGCCTAAATGATAATATCGGCAGGTGCGCCTAATAGAGAACATCATAATCCTGACAGCTGCACCTATATGATAATATCGGCAGCTGCGCCTAATAGAGAACATCATACTCCTGACAGCTGCGCCTAAATGATAATATCGGCAGCTGCGCCAAATAGAGAACGTCATAATCCTGACAGCTGCGCCTAAATGATAATATCGGCAGTTGCGCCTAATAGAGAACGTCATAATCTTGGCAGCTGCGCATAAATGATAATATCGGCAGCTGTGCCTAATAGAGAACATCATAATCTTGGCAACTGCGCCTAAATGATAATATCCGTAGCTACTCCTAATAGAGAACATCATAATCCTGTTAGCTGCGCCTAAATGATAATATTGGCAGTTGTGCCTAATAGATAACATTGACAGCTGTTCCATAGGCAACGATGGACTTCGTGCCTACTCCTTATAGAATCCTTAGGAATGAATGAGTGAATTATTGATGATTCTTAGGGTAGATCCTTAAGAAATAAAGAAGATAATGGGGATGGGTAATTGGGTTAATTGTGTGATGATGAAACATAATAACTTTATTATTGTGCGTTGAAAACCCTATTTACTCACCAAGGTTCCCAACCCGACCCACTCAGTATATTTGTATCACATATGTCGATACGAAGCTACATTACACTGAGAGATTAAAGGAGATGTAGATCACTAGTGTAAATGAATGTAAGGTTTGTTTATGCTTATGTTTATGTATTGACGATGACATCCCAAAGTTTTAATATAAACAAAATATATTTCTTCGGAAATGATTTGATAATATATTTATCATGTTTTTCTGGGAAAAAATTCCGCAATATTATTCTTTAAAATGAATACTTTGATTTTCAAATAAGCATAAATAAAATTTTTAAAATGACCGTGGAAATGGGGATGTCACATGATTGAATCTCATGCTATTGAAAGTAAAAGGTATGATAACACCATTAAAGTCTGGCATGACCAGTTGGGCCATCCCGAATCAATTATGATGCGCAAAATAATTTAAACTTCAAGTGATCATTCTTTGAAAAACTAGAAGATTTTTCAAGCTAATGAATTTTCTTGTGATATATGCTCTCAAGGAAAATTAATTTCTCGTCCATCATTGAAGAAAGTTGGGTATGAAAGTCCTAGTTCCTTCGAAATAATTCTAGGGGATATATGTGGACCAATTTATCCATTATGTGGACCATTAAGATATTTTATGGTTTTAATTGATGCGTCAACTAGATGGTCACACATGTGATTGTTATCTAGTTGTAAACTCGCTTTTTCAAGACTACTTGCACAAATAATCTGCCTAAAGGAACATTTTCCCGATTGCCCATTGAAAAGAATTCGACTTGACAATGCTAAAGAATTTACATCACAAGATTTTAATGACTATTGCATGCCGATTGGGATAACTATTGAACATCCTGTTGCCTATGTTCATACACAAAATGGTTTAGTTGAGTCGTTAATCAAACGACTTCAATTAATTGCAAGCCCATTACTAATGCATTCTAAACTTCCTACATCCACATGGGGACATGCAATTTTACATGCAACATCACTTATACGCATCACACCAAGTAGTTATTATAAGTTCTTTCATATCCAACTAGTTTGCGGTTAGGAACCAAATATTTCCCATATAAGGACGTTTGGGTGTACAATTTATGTACTCATTTCTCCACCTCACCACACAAAAATGGCTCCTCAAAGAAGAATTTGAATTTATCTTAGATACGAATCTCCATCTATAGTAAACTATTTAGAACCATCAAATGGAGATTTGTTTACAGCTAGATTTAACAATTGTCATTTTGATATCTCTTGGAATGAATTTTTACTTTCCGTTTTTGATCCTCGTTCAAGTTAATGTGAAATTGAGGTGAAAAAGATAATTCATTTACAAAATATAACAAATCAATTTCCAGATGCATTTACTGACCTTAAGAGAGTAACAAATTATCATATACTAGCTGTAAATGATACAATTAAAATTGATGTCCTAGAAGGAAAAAGCCAATATAACTGCAAATGAATCTAAGTCACGCTTGAAGTATCGATGACTAGCATGTTCCAGAGATAAAAATCCTCGAAAACGAAAGGGAGAAAATATAATTGATGGTCTATAAAGAAAAAACACAATCTATTGAAAAGATTAGCAAAGCTCTAGAAGAGCCTAATGCATAACAAAAGAAACTAAGGTACCTGAAAAAAAATGAAAATGAAGAGATCTCAATAAATTATGTCATAACAAGAATAATAGAACCGAAATAAGACGAACGTCGATGATAATTTTTCATATCATGTTGCTTGCGAGATTATGTAACAAAATTAGGATCTTGAACCTAAATCTATAGAGGAATGTAGAAATAGAAAAGGATTGGCCAAAATAGAAAGAGGCAATCATTAAAGAGCTTAATTTTCTTACTCAATGAAAAGTTTTTGGAGCTATAGTCCATACACCAAACAGGGTAAGATCAGTGGGACACAAATGAGCATATGTGCTTAAAAGAAACGATAAAGATGAAGTTGTGAGGTATTAAACAAGACTCGTTGTACAAGGTTTTACCCAATCATGAAAAATTGATTATGAAGTGACGTACTCTCCTGTGGTTGACACAATTACATGCAATTATCTAATAAGTCTGGCAACACATGCAAAACTAGATATGCATCTAGTGGATGTAGCTACCGCATATTTATATGGTTCTCTTGACATTAATACTTATATGAAAATCGCAGATGGGTTTAAGGTGCCAGAAGCACAAATGCTCAACAAGTATATTTGGTAAATTAAATAAATATTTTTTATGGATTGAAACAATATGTTATTACATGGTTTAATTGTTTAAGTACATTTTTGTTGAAAGAGGGCCAACAAAATGATCCTAAACATTCGGATCAGAATTTGTTATAATTGTTGTTTACATAGTTGATTTGAACATAAATGGAACTTCTGGAGAAATGGGAAAAGCCACTTCCTGTTTGAAAGAAAAATTTGAAATGAAAGATCTTGGTAAAATGAAATTTTGTTTAGGTCTTCAAATTGAGCACACCAAAAACAATGTTTTTGTACATCAATCCAATTATCTGGTAAGGGTGCTTAAGAGGTTTTATATGGACAACTCACATCCATTGAGTAACTCGGTGGTGGTAGGGCACTTAAATGCCAAAAAGGACCAATTTCGACCTTGTAAAAAAACATGAATAACTTCTAGGTCATGCAGTACCATATCATAGTGCTATTGGTGCACCAATATATCTTCCTATTAATAAAAGACCTGGTATATCGTTTTTTGTAAACTTATTAGCAAGATATAGTTTTTGTCCAACAAGAAGACATTGGAATGGACTCAATCATATTCTTTGGTATCTTCAAGCTACAATAGATATGAGCTTTTACTAATCAAATTCATCAAGTGCAGAGTTAATTGGTTATGTAGATACTGGATATTTATCCAGATCCACACAAAGCTCAATCCCAAACATGTTTCACTTGTGGAGGTACTGTAATTTCTTGGCTTTCTGTTAAACAAACTTTAGATGATGCTTCTTCTAACCATGCAGAGATTCTAGCAATTCATGAGCAAGCCGTGTTTGTATTTGGTTAAGAAATTTAACTTATCATATTCGTGAGAATTGTTGTCTAACTTCTAACAGGGACATTCCAACCATAATATATGAAGATCATGCAGCTTATATAGCCCAATTTAAGGAAGGGTTTATCAAAGGAGACATAACGAAGCACACATCACCAATTTTTTTTCACTCATGGTCTTCAAAAAGAGCATGGCATCAACATCCAAAAAATTCAATCAAGTAACAACTTGACCGATTTGTTCACTAAAGTGCTTCCTACATCCAAATTTGAACAGATGGTACGAAACATTAGCATGCCGCACTTTAAGGAAATAAAGTGATGTGATGATTAGGGGGATTTGGAAACATATTGTACTATTTTCCTTAGCTATATTTTTCCCACTGGGTTTTCTTAGCACGGTTTTTAGCGAGGCAATTATTCCTAATATCTATTATTAATCATGTACTCTTATTTCTTAATAAAGGGTTTTTCCCTGGAGGTTTTACGTATTAAGGTTTTAACGAGGCATGATACAATCGTCATTCAAAGGGGAGTGTTATGAATTATTATTTAGTGAATGACTATTGGATTCCCCTTATCCCCCCATCACTCTCCATAATTAGTGAACATTATAAAAAACATTATTATGAGTTTTATGAGTGTAGTTATGCATCACTATAATGAGCATTCATAACATACCTCACCTTTCATCTTCTTTATCTAGTATAAATAGTGAGTATTATGTATTGTAATGTTTGGTTGCTTTTACTACAAGTGATGAAAAAACGTTCTTTACAATCTCATTTCCTACATGTTTCTTTAATTTACCTTCATATTTTATAACAAATATTTAGTTTTGTGAAATTATTCTATAAAGCCAACAAGACACGACCTTCCTACAAAAAAAAACAGGATAAAACCCCCCCAACTATAATACTATTTTCAAGGAAAAACATCCCGACACAACATAAACCCTTTGATATGAAAATGGTGAGTTGTGTGAGGCTATGATTAGAAAAACGGTAGAAAAGAGACAAACGATGGTGGTGGGCACTTGATTACACCAACCTTTGATATAAAAAATTAGTATCTAAAACACAATAACATAAGAGGAGATTAATTTTTACAGAATATAATGAAATTTTTATTGGATTAGTGTCTAAGTCCATAACTATAATTGGTATGTACTTGACCCGATTTGGCATGGTCCATTTGGGTTGCATGGCATCGGAACAATTTGGATAACGTTTGTGAGAAAAGGATATTTATGATTTGTTAATATATTATAAGTTCTAATATATTACTATGAAATCATATTATTTAATTAGTATTGATCAAGAATTAATTTGGAATTAATATTGTATTCAAAAGGAGACTAATTAAATATATGAGGATTGATTGTGTAAATCATTCATTCTTATATATGTGGGCTTGTGATCCATAGTTCTTCATGTTGGGCTAAACCCGTGGAGTAACCCATGGATACTCCATGGAGGTTTTAACCCATGGAGCATGAAGAATATGGAAAGACATGAGTTACATGTTGTAACCCTAATAGCCACCATATATAAGGACCCCATGGCTCAAGAAATTGGCACTAGTGTGTGTACACATGAGGGCTAGCCAATTTGAGCATATAAACCTTTTCTCTCAAGTTATTCCAAGATGTTTGTGATGTTGTGTGAACCATTTGAGGTGTCACACTTGAGGCACTTGGCTCTTAAGCTCAATGGAATCAAGCTACAACAAAGAGGTATGTAATTCTAGTAGAAGTTATATTATATGTTCTTCATAATATGCTAGTTACAACAATACCTTGGAAAATTGATATTTGCATGTATAATAGAGAAAACATAGATCCAAGGTATTTAGGGTTGCATGTACACCTTAGGAGTGTTAGAATGCTCAAAACCCTTCAGTGGTATCCGAGCCTAGGCTTGTTTTCAATTATACTTGATGCAAATTGCTGAAAAAGCTAAAAAAATCGATTTTTTGGCTGTCTGGGCAGTGGACTCGCCGAGTCCACTGATGAACTCGCCGAGTCCATGAAGAAATTCATCCTAGTCGTTGAGTAGGTTCATGCACTCGACGAGTAGGAGCCCATGACAACATATTTTCGAGTTTTTTGGCTGGAATTGGACTAAGAACATTACCCTAAGCTGTTTTTGAACTTGTAAACCTGATTTGATGTGGTAATGTTCATGCTAATCCAATTTCAAAGATAATTGTCAATAGATTCATGTTTTGTATTAGTTTAATGATTAGGCTAATTACATGAAAATTGTTTGATTTGAATTATCTTGTTCTTATGAGTTTGCTTAGATTAATAGAAAAATTATGTGATAAATGTGTTTTCAATCCAAATTGATCTAAGAGTTATTCATAAAATGTGTTTTTGTAACTTGTCCTCAAGTTATATGAAAAGTCACATTTATGATTATTAAAACTCATAAGATTTCCATAAGCTTTGAAAAATGGAGAGTCTCATTTTTAAATGTTTTAAAGTCTTCCATAACTTGTCCTCAAGTTATGGAACTTGAAGAGTTTTCATTAAAACTACTTTAAACACATAAGTTATGGAACTGAAAAGTTCTTGAATAGTTCAAAACTTGTCCTCAAGTTTTGGAATTTGTAAAGTTTCCCCTCATGAATACTTTAATTCCAAGTTAAGCCCGCTTTTTAAGGTGTCACACTTGAGGCACTAGGCTCTTAAGCTCAATGGAATCAAGCTACAACAAAGAGGTATGTAATTCTACTAGAAGTTATATTATATGTTCTTCATAATATGCTAGTTAGAACAATACCTTGGAAAATTGATATTTGCATGTATAATAGAGAAAACATAGATCCAAGGTATTTAGGGTTGCATGTACACCTTAGGAGTGTTAGAATCCTCAAAACCCTTCAATTTTTTGAAATACCTTGATTATCTCTAACACTTCTTTGAGGATGAACCCTTGATACTCCAAATAACATTTTCTTAGAAGAAATATCCATTTGTATTGCAACATCAAACCCAACAAAAGTAGCTTCTATTCTCTACTGTTAATTTAAATAACTATTTTATAATAAGTCCCTTCTCCCTTTATGGGATCTAATTAATACTTGATACAATTAGTTTAATTAAGTGATTATAGTTTTATAAATTTTAATATAAGTGTCATTTGCAACACTATGACCTAACTACTCCAAAATTACTTAAAGGGAGATTTTGTTATATTTAGTTGTACAGTAATTTCATGGATCTAAATAAATTTGTGGAGTTTAGGTATATAAAGAGTTGATGGTATATTATAAATATAAAACCAAATTTATCAGATTGTTGTGAAGGATTAAGAGATATTTTAATTCTCAAGAAGATCTAAAACATATTGCAAATACTCGTAATCAATCAATGCTAACAATATATGAAATGTTTCAAAATTCCTACTAATGCACATGAAAATCCAAGTTAATTGGTACCTACTAACTTGTAAGAGTCGAAATTCATAGAATTTGTGCTTCTTCATACTCAGTGAATCGGAAAATCCAACACCTCATGCAATGCTTCAAAACCAGCTTCAAATGGATCTCATGAATCTGAAAAAAAATAAGTCATTTATAAAAATCTATAGGAATATAATCAAATAAACTTACATGAGTCTGGGTAGCAACTTGAACAACATTGCTAGGGTCTGAAAATTCAGCCACAAGTTTATCTGCAATCTGGAAGTCAACATTTCAATTTCAGTTTTTTAGTAATCTGGAATGTAATCATTGCTTTGTTTAATTTCAATTTGAGTTCATGGTTAACAAAAAACAGAAGAAAGAAAGTAGAAGAAGAAATAACCGAATATACTAACCTTACTATATGTGGTTCTTCCTTTCCTTTCAACTTTCTTGCACAATATGCATATCAAAATCAAAGTAAACCTTAATCTAAATGAAGAACTTTATAGATATGGGAATTGTGCCTTTTAAGCTTAAATGGGTTGAGTTGTCTACATTTTTATCTCGTCTAGTTGTAGTTGTTACAGGTTGACATTGTTTCTGCTTCTTATAACCGTAAGAAATAGCCATCAGTGAATGTCAAACCACATAAAATAAACATGGAATTTTCAATCTAGAAAAAGTAAAAGTGAAGAAAAAAGAACATACATTGAACCAACGATTCAACAGACTGGTAGATACAATCTAAATAAGAACATACTTGTTAAGTATACCAAGGACTATTGGTATTACCTTTTCATCATCTATAGTCTCCACCATGAACAGATTTGATGTTGCCCAACCGCAAACCAAATATAGCCAGATGAAAATGATAAAATGTTTTCCCTCTACAAATAAGCAAAAAAAGTAGTCACAAGTTTACATTTTTGTGTTGCTTCTACGTTGCAAGCCTGATTAAGAGGCATATAATAGCTATTGAAGAGAGGTGTCACTTTCTTGCTCTGTAGATTCTCAACAAAGTGGCAGTCAGAAATTTTGTTGTAGTATGTTCATCACTACCTAATAAAGGAAAAAATGTAAGTGTAGATGAATATCGGTTAGGGTTACCAATTATTTCACTCAAACTTTGACCAGGACCTTCAATGGTTGGTTTTGTGCCCCCGCCCCTCGTTTTCAAAATATCAACCATAACTTGGGTCATTTGAACATAAATTCCTCATAATAATTATCCTATATCTGAAATAGCTGTAACACCCTGTTCGTGATCATGTTGTGATTCAGGATCGTGGGCCGGAAGTCGATTGCGAAAAGGCTTTGATGGTTATGAGACCTAAACCCTTGAATTGTGTTTTGAAGTCAAATGGTAAAACGGGAAAAGTCATAGGCTGGGTTCTTGCATGAAATATGGATTTTTATTCGAGAATTATTTAGTCCAATATATTTAGATAGTATTTTAGAGCTCTTCAATACCTTTCTTTGGATATAAAGATCATCGAAAACAGATTTGGAACGAAGAAGTTATGACCATTTGAAGTTAGGGCGATTTTGGGGTTGAGTTGCCTATGCTGGGCGTACTCAACGTGTACGTTGGGGGTACTAGGGCATCCATAGTACGATGGGCATAATTTGAATACACTGGGCATACACGATCAGTTCCTAAATCCTATTTTCGTGGTTTTAGCCCTATTTAAGCTCTTTAACACCCCCAAACCCATTCCATTTTCAGCCTCCACCTCTCTAACACCCTCTCTTGTAACCCTAACCCTAGATTGAGCCTTGTGTGTAAAAAGAAGGTGTTTTAAGTGCTTTGGAGTGGTCTTGATGCACCTTCGAAAAGAAGGAACTCATTAAAGAAGTGTTGGTTTCATTGGAGCTTTTAGATCCAGACTTTGTTCACATTGTTTTTTGTTCTAGAGGTATAAAGTTTGAATCTTGATGCTGAAATTGTTAGATCTAGCTAGTTTTGGGTGTTATGAGCTTTTGGTCACTTTAAGTGCATAAAGTTTAGATCTTGAAAGTTTGTGACCTTGTTATGGATAAAGTTGGAAACCATATCCATTTAAACATCATTTTGATTTAGATCTGAAGATTAGAGACTTGGACTTAATGGATTAAGCTGAAAAAGATACACTTTTGGGCCCCTTTGAGACTTAAAGACTAGATCTTATTTGCTGGTACCATTCTAATGGATAAAGTGGGAAACTATATCCATTATGGAGCTATTATGAACCATAAAAATGTAATCTTGGCCCTTCTATCCCATCCATATAAGAGTTGTGGTGTCTTATTGGGTTAATAACTTAGGGTTTTGGACATTATGCACTTTATAGCCATGTAAAGTCATAAAGTTGGAAGCTTAATGACTTAGGACATCATTTTGGGCTCGGATCTGAGTTTGAAAGTAAGGGATTAATGAAATAAACTCTTAATGGAGTTTTGGGACTGGCTGCGTACACTGGGCGTACCTGGTGGTACGCTGTACGTACGCGGTCAGCGCCCTGCTTTTTGTTAACATCAGAGTACGTTGATAGTACTCTCTTGGTTGACTTTGAATTTGACCATGGTTGACCAAGTTTGACCTAATGGTGTGTTAGGTAATTTGATTTATATTTTGAGATTTGGATTCTTGTTAATTGTATTGGTGACCGGTAGAGATAGCTTTTACAACAGTGATCGGTGCAACTATTCTTTTAGACTGTGAGGTGAGTCTCCTCACTAGATCCATGGGTCGAAAGCACCAATGCCAACCCATTACTTTGTTATGTAGAATGCTCGAATCTGTGATACTTCGGTAGATCTGGCCCCTAGCAATTGTATGAAAGACTAGGATCCGACCCCTGGATCTTTTATGTAAGACCGAGATTTGGCCCTCGACATTGCAAGGAAAGACGATGATTTGGCCCATGGAAGGAGATGATTTTAAGATTATGATTTGGCCCATAGCATTCACTTTCTTACGTATGTTATGTGGTATTTTAGGAAACTCTCTAAGCTTTGTGCCTATGGTTTCATATTTATGGTTTCAAGTACTTTCGTTTCGAGAGGTAAGGGCCCGACGTGACCGCACAACATCCCCTAGAGTTTTCTGCATTGGCAATTAATGATATTACTCTGATGTTTAAATGACATATTCACTTTGATCGGTTTTGGAACAACTCTTTTGTATATTGTTTTAAAAATAGAAAACAATTTACCATGGATTTTCTGGACGTTACAAGTTGGTATCAGAGCCTTGGTTTGAGGGATTCGGACACACACTTGGGTATGTATGAACTCAAACTGAGGAATTGGTAATCTTTTGAAAGAAAATAAGTTTCTAAAAAGATTTTTGTAAAGAAAATAAGTTTCTGAAAAGATTTTTTTAAAAGAAAAAGGGGGTGTGATGCGTGCAATCAGCCGAACTCAAGTAAGTGATTCCAATAATACCCATACATTTTGATACGGTATATGATATGGTTGTTGACATGGTAGGATAAGGCTAGGGATATTTTCAGGAATTGTATGATAGATCGGCCTGATATGTGATGCCTTGTAGCCTAGTAATCATTGGATGCTATTCTAACGCCCGTGTTTCTGGGCCAGGCATTAATGATGATGTGATAGTCTAGGTTGACCTTTGTAACCCATTTTGAAATAATAGAAGTGTATTATTTGAGTATTATGTGTTATGTGCTTAATTGCGTGTCTTAATTTAATTAAGAATAATAATAAGCGTCAAAATGAAATATTACATAAAGCCGATATCTATAGATAATGTTGTAGTAGTTGGAACGAGGTTTCCGAATATATAAAGAATGCCGAAATCCGAGTTATAACGAAGAAGTTATGACCTGTCGAAGTTTCGCGACAGAACCGACACGACGTTGAATGACATAAAATACGAAATTAAGATAGAGCGATATTTAGCCCTAGTAATCTAAACGAAAGTCCTAGAGTTCGCTAAAACCGAGAGCGTGCATGAAAAGAATGCCCAAATCTGACTTCGTATGAGGAAGTTATGATTTTCTGAAGTTTCGACTTAGCAGTGTGCAGCCCGAATACTCGATTTGAGATCAAGCGGTTTTTTAGCTGAAACAATCTAAACGAGAATCGAAGATCTCATCAATAGTAGTCCAACGGTGAAAAGACAGACGAAAACGGACTTCGGATGAAGGAGTTATGAATTTCGAACGGAGTTTTCCTGTCCCGGCCTACTAAAAATAATATATAAGTAATATATTTATAATATATTAAAAATAAAGTCAAAATTAGCCAACAGAGTCTAAACGAGAGTTGTAGATCATAATCTCACCTACGCGTCGATATAAAGAACGTCGAAAACGGAGTTCGTATGCGAAAGTTATGAATTTCTGAAGTTCGGGGCGCGAAACCCCAAAACTGTCAGATACCACGACGTGGCAAGCAGTGACACGACGTGGCAAGTCTTCTGACACGTCCGGGAGTCCCCCAGACGCAACTTGCGATGACGCATGCAGTGACGACCAAGCCCACGACGTGGAAAAGGGTGCCACGACGTGGCAAGGGCAAATTTTGCCCTATAAATAGATTTGAAGGGCCAGCCGATTATGGTTGCTCCATATCTTCTCTCTCACTCCCGATACTCTCTCTAAACCCTATTTTAACCCCCGAAGCCCCGGTGTTCATCCCGAGACCCGAAGCGAGTCCCGAAGCCTGAAGATCCCGAGAAGAAAAGAGTTTCCGAGCCGAAGCTCTGCCAGCGAGAAGCTCGGTGTGTGAAGATCTTTCAGATCTACCGAAGAATACTACTTCTACAAGCCGTAGTGCTGTCCGATCATCTTCTGATCAAGTGAGTGTGTAGTTACTTTCTTCTAACGCATAATTATGAAGTATTTTTTACGAAATACGTGTTATGTGTATATTTTGTTGTTATGTGTGTGAATGTATATTCACTTTCTTCTATCTCATAGATATGATTTATTCTCTATGAAATACGTGCTATGTGTGTGCCTCATCTGTTGTTTGGAATATGTATTGAATGAGAATGATATACAAGTTTTAAACTATGTATAAAAATATATATTTTTATCTACTAATTATGTTGGGTAGAACATGGGTAGATAGTTGATGTGTGATAAACAAGTGAGAGGCCTCGATGTTGTTGTTGTTGATCTAGTTATTCAGCGGAGTATGGATAACGACCACAGACTCTTTCTAGACAGTCCTGTGGAACGCTAGCAGGTTCATAACCTGTAGGTGTTGTGAACGATGTGTTCACCGGTGTACTCTATCCCCCTCATGGTTGCTTTAGGACATCTACTGTTGAGGAAACCCCTTAGCAGTAATGTCCGTCCCGATGAAATTCCTAGATTAGGTCCCTTGAGATAGATGTTGTTTTAGGGACGTAAAGTGAGGATAACGGGAATGGGTAATCGGGTTATTCTTGGATTGTTGGTGAAATTAAATAAAATTATTTATTGTGGGTTGAAAACCCTATATGCTCACCAGGCTCCCAAGCCTGACCCACTCAGTTTATTTGTATTACAGGTAGTGGCGCGAGGGCATAAGATGGATGAATCATCAAGTTATTTTGTTTATTAGACCAGTTGTTATATGTAACTGTTGTTTGGTCTATCTTTTGTTGTTTATGCTTTTGGTCTGTTTATCGGAACATGACATCCCGAATATTGCTATATAATGAAAACGCATCTCTTGATGAAATGCTTTGATAAACTTTATTTTATCATATTTTGTTTTGGGAACAAATTCCGCAACTCTTTTAATCAAAGGATTACTCTGATTTTATTTAAAAGCATAAATTAAACCGGTCTTTTCTGGCCGTGATTTTAGGGATGTCACAGTTGGTATTAGAGCATTAGTTTAAGCGAACTAGGAATTTGTCGGATTTCTGGACTTAAACTTAGAATGCTAAGTGGAGATTGTGAGATATGTGTCTGTTATATTATAGACACGAGCACTAGTATATTTTAGGAAGTTGCCTAAAATGCCTTTATGTGCTAAATGTTATATGTTGCCATATATGATATTATTTGTTCGGATCTATGGTCTGTTGCCGACCAGATCTGGAAACCTTATGTGTTTAGGATTTTAAGCGTATGATGACGGTATTAGAACTAGCACGTAAACGTTTGGGGTGATAAGGACGATTTGAATATCTATCGTGAATGAGGATCTAAAAATTCACCTTATTCGGTGTATATATCAAAAATGGTGAGAACGAGGAGTGGAGTCGAAAATGCTGATGAAAACAGGAATCAAATACCAGTGATTGAGCAGATACCTGTTGTAGCAGCAGCACCTGAGCCAATGACAATGGCTGGTGTACAATTGATGATTCAGACAATGTTGGATCGTCAGATAGAAGAAACTAGACGTCTGCTGCAGCAGAATCGTGAAGAACCTTCGATGCCGATTGTACAGCCCGAATTTAGTGAAGGGCATTCGGAAGGAGGAAACTTTAGTGGGACTGTTGGTCAAGCCAACCCATCGATTGTTAGGCAAATCAACCAGGATGGAGGAAATGATGGGCGTGGGTGTAAGTACAAGGATTTCATGGCATCCAAACCACCATGTCTATCCGGAAGCCCGACGCCGGTGCAAGTTATGGATTGGATCTCCGAAATGGAGACAATGTTTGAAAGTTGCGAATGCAGCAACAAACAGAAGACCGCTCTTGCGATCCCTCTGTTAAAGTCTGGCGTGTTGAGTTGGTGGAAGCTGTTAGCTGACTCGATGCCCAAGGGAGAAGCGAGCAAAATGTCTTGGGAAGACTTTGTGGTGCAACTCAAATTGCAATACTGCTCCGAGCAGGACCTTCTGGAAATCAATAATGAGTTTCAGAATTTGAAGAAGGGAAAATTGAGCGTTAATGAATACGCTACAAGTTTCACGAAAAAGATGAAGCTTATCCCATACCTAGTACCAACAGAACTCTCTAAGGTCAACAAGTTTGCCCTCGGACTACCAGCGGATTATGGTCCAATGGTTAAGCAAGCAACCACATTGAAAGCCGACATCTGGGCTGCTAGAAATGTTGAGACCCAGATCAGGAAGAAAGGTCTGGAGAGGTCAGAGGTTGGTGAGAAGAGGAAGTTCGACGAACCCTCAGGGTCCAGCAAAAAGGGTAAATTCTCGAAATCTAGTTCGAAAGGAGGAGGAGGCGAAGCTAAATGGTGTGAGAAATGCAAGAAGAAGCATCTTGGAAAATGTGGCGGGGAAACCACATGCTTCAAATGTGGAAAGCCAGGGCATTTTGCCAACGAATGCACTCTCACCAAGAAAGTTTGTTATGGGTGTGGTGAGGAGGGGCACATCTCGAGAGATTGTTCGAAAAAGAAGGAGGCAGCAAGACCCAACATTTCGCCAAAGCCGAAGGCGAGAGCCTTCTAGATGACATTGGAAGCTGCAAAAGATGAAGTTGATGTCGCTTCAGGTACCTTTCTCGTTAACGAATTACCTGCCCAAATTTTATTTGATTCTGGAGCCAACTACTCCTTTATTTCGCATGAATTTGGTAGAAAACTAGCTTTGCCTGTTGATAGATTAGATAATGCTTTATTAGTCGAAGTTGCTAGTGGCAAGTTTGTACCTATTAGCCATCGTATGAAAAACATCTTAATTGACTTGAATGGGAATAAGTTTCACGAGGAATTATTGCCTATCGAACTAAACGGTTTCGACATCGTGCTTGGAAAGGATTGGCTTAGCGCCAACGATGCCGAGATTTTATGCAAGAAGAAGATAGTAAAAGTAAACCCTCCAGGGAAAGAGTCATTTATGGTGTACGGGGACAAACGTAGGGTAAATTCTGGAATCATTTCGCTAATGAAAACCAGAAAGTGTTTGGCCAAAGGATGTACATCGTATCTAGCATTCGTGATCGATGCTAAGAAGGAGAAAAAGGAGATGCGGAGCATTCCTGTCGTGTGTGATTATCCGGAAGTATTTCCCGAAGATCTTCCCGGATTACCGCCTGATAGACAAGTGGAGTTCAGAATAGACTTGTTACCAGGGACGACGCCAATAGCAAAAGCACCTTATCGATTAGCACCGACAGAGATGAAGGAGCTGATGATGCAACTTCAGGAGTTACTGGACAAAGGTTTCATTAGACCTAGTTCATCACCCTGGGGAGCTCCGGTGTTATTCGTGAAGAAGAAATATGGAAGTATGAGAATGTGCATCGATTACAGAGAGCTGAACAAGGCAACAATAAAGAATAGATATCCGTTGCCAAGGATTGATGACCTGTTTGATCAATTGCAAGGTTCGAGCTATTTCTCGAAGATCGATCTTAGGTCAGGATATCATCAGCTGAAAATAAGAGAGCAAGATATAGAGAAGACTGCATTCAGAACACGATATGGACACTACGAGTTTTTGGTTATGTCGTTTGGACTAACCAATGCTCCAGCAGCATTCATGGATTTAATGAACAGGGTTTGTAATCCGTTCCAAGATAAATCTGTGATAGTGTTCATAGATGACATTCTGATTTACTCGAAAAGCCAAGAGGAGCATGGCAGACACTTGCGAGAAGTGTTAGAAGTCTTGAAGAAGGAGAAGCTGTATGCTAAGTTCTCCAAATGTGATTTTTGGATTCGAGAAGTCCAATTCTTGGGTCACGTGGTCAACCAAGAAGGGATAATGGTTGATCCAGCAAAGATCGAAGCTATGATGAAGTGGGAACAACCGAAAAGTCCCACGGAGATCCGAAGCTTTTTAGGATTAGCCGGATATTACCGAAGGTTTATCCAAGGATTTTCTTCGATCGCTAGTCCATTAACAGCTTTGACCCACAAAGGAGCTACTTATGCTTGGAGTGATAAGCATAAAGAAGCATTCGAGAAGCTAAAGAAGAAGATATGCGAGGCACCGATACTTTCTCTACCCGATGGAGTTGAAGACTTCGCTATTTATAGCGATGCGTCAGGTGTTGGGTTGGGTTGTGTTTTGACCCAAAGAGATAAGGTGATCGCGTATGCATATCGACAGTTGAAAGAGCATGAAAAGAACTACCCGACTCATGACTTGGAGTTGGCGGCGGTAGTTTTCGCTCTGAAAATATGGAGGCATTACCTCAATGGCACGAAGTGCAAACTTTTCACTGATCATAAGAGTCTCCAGTATCTCTTTAATCATAAAGAATTGAATATGAGGCAACGACGCTGGCTAGAATTACTCAAGGACTACGACTGTGAGATACTTTACCACCCCGGTAAAGCAAATGTTGTGGCTAATGCTCTCAGTCGGAAAGTCAGTCTTGAAAGGAAGAGGCCAAGAGCGTTGAGAATTGAAGTTGTCTCGACAATAGTGGAAAGTATAAGGAAAGCTCAAGAGGAAGCTTCTGAGAAGAATGACCGAACGGAAGAACGTTTGGGCAAAACGTTGGTGTTCGGAATAAACAGTCATCGACTGAAGGTGTTCCAAGATCGGATTTGGGTACCTAAGTCCGGAGGAATAAGAGATCTTCTGATGGAAGAAGCTCACAAAACCATGTACTCAATTCATCCCGGTAGCACTAAAATGTATAGGGACCTGAAACCCTACTACTGGTGGCCGACGATGAAGCTTGATGTTGCAAAGTATGTTGCCGAGTGTGTGACTTGTGCGAGAGTCAAGACACAACATCAGAAACCATACGGGAGTTTAGAACCTTTACCTGTGCCTATGGGTAAATGGGAAGACATTGCTATGGATTTTGTCACTAAACTACCCAGAACAAAGAATGGTCACGACATGATTTGGGTAGTCGTTGATCGCTTCACTAAGAGTGCGCATTTCATAGCAGCCAAGGAGAAATGGTATATGGATAAGCTTGTGAATTCTTATGTGAAGGAAATTGTGAGGCTTCACGGTGTTCCGTTAACGATTGTGTCAGATCGTGACAGCCGTTTCACCTCACGATTTTGGAGAAGTCTACAAGAGGAATTGGGTACCAAATTGTGTTTGAGTACAGCTTACCATCCACAGACTGATGGTCAGAGCGAAAGAACAATACAAACACTTGAAGATATGCTGAGAGCATGTACCCTGGAATTCCAAGGTAACTGGGATGAACATTTACCTTTGGTAGAATTCTCCTACAATAATAGTTTCCACTCGAGCATAAAGATGGCACCTTATCAAGCTTTGTATGGACAGAAGTGTCGTACGCCGTCTTGTTGGCTTGAGGCTGGGGAAAAGCAGTTTATGGGACCGGAGATAGTCCATCAAACTGCTGAAAAGTTGAAAATAATTAGGGAGAGAATGTTAGCAGCTCAGGATCGTCAAAAGAGCTATGCTGACAACAAGCGAAGACCGATGACTTTTGAAGTTGGAGATTCGGTTTTGCTTAAAGTCTCACCGTGGAAGGGACTTATAAGATTTGGTAAAAGGGGAAAATTAAGTCCAAGGTTTATTGGACCGTTTAAAGTTCTTCAGAAGATTGGGAACCAAGCTTACAAGCTCGAATTACCCGAAGAACTGAATGGAATTCATAACACTTTCCATGTGTGTTATTTGAGGAGGTTCACGGGAGAAGTTCCCGACATGATTCCACTTTCGGAGTTGAGAATCGATGAGAACAAAAGGTTGATTGAAGAACCAGAGGCAATCGTTGATCGAAAGACTAAGAAGTTACGACGCAAGATGGTCGAATTAGTGCTTGTCCGATGGAAACACACGAATGGGCCGAATCTCATCTGGGAGACGGAGAGTGACATGATGGGTCGCTATCCGCATTTGTTTGTTGGTGTGTGATTCCGGGGACGGAATCATTCTAAGGTGGAGAGAATTGTAATGCTCGTGTTTCTGGGCCAGGCATTAATGATGATGTGATAGTCTAGGTTGACCTTTGTAACCCATTTTGAAATAATAGAAGTGTATTATTTGAGTATTATGTGTTATGTGCTTAATTGTGTGTCTTAATTTAATTAAGAATAATAATAAGCGTCAAAATGAAATATTAGATAAAGCCGATATCTATGGATAATGTTGTAGTAGTTGGAACGAGGTTTCCGAATATATAAAGAATGCCTAAATCCGAGCTATAACGAAGAAGTTATGACCTGTCGAAGTTTCGCGACAGAACCGACACGACGTTGAATGATGTAAAATACGAAATTAAGATAGAGCGATATTTAGCCCTAGTAATCTAAACGAAAGTCGTAGAGTTCATTAAACCGAGAGCGTGCATGAAAAGAATGCCCAAATCTGACTTCGTATGAAGAAGTTATGATTTTCCGAAGTTTCGACATAGCAGTGTGCAGCCCGAATACTCGATTTGAGATCGAGCGGTTTTTTAGCCGAAACAATCTAAACGAGAATCGAAGATCTCGTCAATAGTAGTCCAACGGTGAAAAGACAGACGAAAACGGACTTCGGTTGAAGGAGTTATGAATTTCGAACGGAGTTTTCCTGTCCCGGCCTACTAAAAATAATATATAAGTAATATATTTATAATATATTAAAAATAAATTCAAAATTAGCCAATGGAGTCTAAACGAGAGTTGTAGATCATAATCTCTCCTACGCGTCGATATAAAGAACTTCAAAAACGGAGTTCGTATGCGAAAGTTATGAATTTCTGAAGTTCGGGGCGTGAAACCCGAAAACTGTCAGATACCACGACGTGGCAAGCAGTGCCATGACGTGGCAAGTCTTCTGACACCTCCGGGAGTCCCCCAGACGCAACTTGCGATGACGCATGCAGTGACGACCAAGCCCACGACGTGGAAAAGGGTGCCACGACGTGGCAAGGGCAAATTTTGCCCTATAAATAGATTTGAAGGGCCAGCCGATTATGGTTGCTCCATATCTTCTCTCTCACTCCCGATACTCTCTCTAAGCCCTATTTTAACCCCCGAAGCCCCGGTGTTCATCCCGAGACCCGAAGTGAGTCCCGAAGCCCGAAGATCCTGAGAAGAAAAGAGTTTCCGAGCCGAAGCTCTGCCTGCGAGAAGCCCGGTGTGTGAAGATCTTCCAGATCTACCGAAGAATACTACTTCTACAAGCCGTAGTGCTGTCTGATCATCTTCTGATCAAGTGAGTGTGTAGTTACTTTCTTCTAATGCATAATTATGAAGTATTTTATACGAAATACGTGTTATGTGTATATTTTGTTGTTATGTGTGTGAATGTATATTCACTTTCTTCTATCTCATAGATATGATTTATTCTCTATTAAATACGTGTTATGTGTGTGTGCCTCATCTGTTGTTTGGAATATGTATTGAATGAGAATGCTATATAAGTTTTAAACTATGTATAAAAATATATATTTTTATCTACTAATTATGTTGGGTAGAACATGGGTAGATAGTTGATGTGTGATAAACAGGTGAGAGGCCTCGATGTTGTTGTTGTTGATCTAGTTATTCAGCGGAGTATGGATAACGACCACAGACTCTTTCTAGACAGTCCTGTGGAACGCTAGCAGGTTCATAACCTGTAGGTGTTGTGAACGATGTGTTCTCCGGTGTACTCTATCCCCCTCATGGTTGCCTTAGGACATCTACTGTTGAGGAAACCCCTTAGCAGTAATGTCTGTCCCGATGAAATTCCTAGATTAGGTCCATTGAGATAGATGTTGTTTTAGGGACGTAAAGTGAGGATAACGGGAATGGGTAATCGGGTTATTGTTGGATTGTTGGTGAAATTAAATATAATTATTTATTGTGGGTTGAAAATCCTATATGCTCACCAGGCTCCCAAGCCTGACCCACTCAGTTTATTTGTATTACAGGTAGTGGCGCGAGGGCATAAGATGGATGAATCATCAAGTTATTTTGTTTATTAGACCAGTTGTTATATGTAACTGTTGTTTGGTCTATCTTTTGTTGTTTATGCTTTTGGTCTATTTATCGGAACATGACATCCCGAATATTGTTATATAATGAAAACGCATCTCTTGATGAAATGCTTTGATAAATTTTATTTTATCATATTTTGTTTTTGGAACAAATTCCGCAACTCTTTTAATCAAAGGATTACTCTGATTTTATTTAAATGCATAAATTAAACCGGTCTTTTCTGGCCGTGATTTTGGGGATGTCACAGCTATGATTGGTATTATGTATTGGTAACAGTAATTGCTAAGTGTATGCTTTAAATATTGTATACTGTTACGATCATATAGACCTAGAATGATTGATTTGTCCTTATTTCCTGTTCCTTTTCTGGTGATGGTCCTAGGGTAGAATCTTTTATTCAATTGTCTATTTGATCCTGGATTGTGTATAATTTGCATGAATAAGGCAACCGGAAGTGAGAATAGAAGTTCCTAGCATGGTAGTAGCAAGTGAGTAGGGGATGCCCTTTTTGTTTTATGGCTTGGAGTGTTACTGCTTGAATTCTGCTTGCTTTGTGATTTGTGGAACTCTTAATGATGTGAGTTAACTATTAAGTGAATATGCTAAGCCACATGTTGCAAAGGTTAAATAATCTCAGAGTAATGGATTTGACTCTATTGCGCAACTCTTGTCTGAGTCTAATCGTTGTAGGGTTGAGTCTTTTACTCAAAGGATTATCTAAGCTTTGTTGCATGTGATTGTATTCATGAAGTGGTTAGTTGACATTATTGAGAGTTTTTTAGCAGCTGATGGTAGGGTGAGGTCGGGAACCTAGGAGAGCCTAGGAAGTGCTTTAGTGGCTTAGGCTGCACTGTTTTGTAGGTACTTGGAGTACCGATTTGATAAGGTGACTTGGAGGATTCCGGATTACTCTTGAGGAAAGTATGGGTAGATGTGGAAGGTAATATTTGGCTTGTACGACTGAAAGCACATGATCTATACTCAAATCAAGGGGAGTCACGGAGAATCTAGGAAGCCTGTGGGATGATGATTCTTTGAGTATGTTCCAATTGTTGTATAGTTACTTTTTAGTATGGTGATGAGCACTCATGTAGGAGGTTCATGCTCCGGTTCAAGCTCAGGTGCTGGCATTGAATCGATGGATGAGAAGACGCGGGACTTCATCTCGTCGAAGATCAACTGTAACATTTTGAAGCAGACTCATGTGATCTTTGGTTTGGTCAAGGAAGGGATTACAGAGATTCAGATGAGCGCTTGGGCACGTTACGCATGGAGATTTTGGCTATTTTTGGGCCCACACACTTTCGTTCTGCAAGTTTCATGCTTGTGGATCTCCCAAGTTCTTTGGGGAGAAAGACCCCATTGCTAGTAGGAGGTGGTTAGAAGACATGATGAATGCTTTTCATTCAAGCTTCTACCCCGAGGGGTCGAAGGTCAGATTGCTTCTTCTCTTATGAAGACATACCCCGAGATTGGTGGGAGGAGGTGGACTTCACTTTGGGGGGCGATGCCATTGAGACGATGACTCGGGAGGAGTTTGTGAGCCAGTTTAGGGCAAAGTTTTCACCAGCTATCAAGGTGCAGAAGTTGGCGAGGGAGTTTCAGGACCTTTTCCAGATGACTGAGACTATGGTAGAGATCACTACCAAGTTTAGGGAAAGGGCTCTTTTGGTTTCGCAGTACGCCACAGACGATGATATGAAGAAGACAAGGTACCATGATATGCTGTGAGATGGTATAAGGGAGTTTGTCAGCTTTTCAGCTTGTCAGACTTTGGAGGACATGATATGTAGAGCCCGAGAGCAGGAGATTGATTTGGAGCACCTATCGAAGATGAAACCAAAGCAGGTGCAGATAGTTTGGGGTCCTGCGAAGAGACCCAAGACTTTTGATCAGTAAGTGAGAGGCCAGCAGGGCCGAGGTCAGTGTAGCACATGCTGGAAGCAGTACAGTGGAGTTTTTCGATTTAGGGGTTCGGGTTGCTATAAGTGTGGCAGGCTTGGTTAGGTTAGCAGAGGTTGTTCTTGGGGGATGAGTCTGTTATGTTTCCACTGCAACCAGGTAGGCCAAAAGAAGACCGACTGTCCGATGTTGTGGGGTGGAGTAGTATGTATACCTGCTCTAGTTACATTGAGGATCATTGATGGTCGCGAGGGAGGAATGGATGTTCCCATGGTGATGAGTCGAGCATTGCATTCACAGGCTGAGGAGATCCGATTTCCACCTGTTGATGTCGCATATATTTTATTTTGAGAATCTTCATATGCCATTTTGCATACCAAGAGTCGTGCTTAGAAATATTCGGGTGAGTCAGTTTTGGATATCTATGTAAGAGGCATTGAACACCGTCAGAGAAAGCTTTAAGTGAGAGAAGACCAACATTCGCTTTAATCTTTGGTGGTATCAACTAGGAAATCAAGGAATCCACATGGTAAGCTTGTTAGGTTTGAATGCAAGAATTGTAGGGGTCATTCAGGAATACGAGGCAATGAGGAATTGGATTGATATTGGGTGTAAGATCGGTAATTATCAAGTTCATACCTTCGAAGTGTGCTCAGTTTCAAGTTCGCATGGGAATTACTCTAGTTCAAGTAGGTCGTTGAATTAGTTGGGTACCCGTTTCGATAGTTGAGATTTTGTTCTTTGTCATCCAATGAGGGCTTATAGTGGATTCAGTGGAAAGTGCTCGGGAATATTGAGATCATTGAGATTTAGGGGAGTTCTCATTCAATTTTGGAAGTTGTATGTTCGCTAGGATTGGCTAGTAATAGAACGCTAATACTTGTGGGCTCAAGTTGTCGGCATCTTTGAGTAGTCAGGTTGTGAGATAGATTAGAAATCTTCCAATTTTGTGGTTAGAAGAGTGCAGTTGAATCCAAGTAGGGGAGAACCGCTTAGACTATGAGATTGCATAAGGAATGCGATTTCAGGTTACCTTGCGCATTAGTGGTGGCGCATGGAGGTTATGTGATTAGTTTTAGGTGAAGGGTTTATTTTAGAGCCTCTTTTCCTGTTCTTATCTGATGAAGGCATTGGGGTTCGAAGTATAACCCAAACACCTGATTGGGGTATATCCGAATGAGGTTTTGACTAATGATGACTATGGTTAGTTTGGTAGATGCACGGTAAGACCATGGGTTAGGCCCATGGCAGTGTGGAAGTGTTGTAAGACTGCAGGGTGGCCATAACATTCACTAGGTTGGCAGATAGTGTGGAAGTGTTGTAAGACTGCGGGGTGTCCGGATCATTCACTACGTTGGCAGGTAGTGATAGAAGTGTTGTAAGTGTAACATCCCAATTTTATCACATCAAAAATTTTGTTTTTAATTAAGTGACTTGTAAAACAATTTACTGAAAAACATCATTGATTCATATCAATTCATAAAACATAGTCACGTTTCTCAAACTATATCATCAAATAGTAAAAATATGTCAGAATACAATCCCATGGATCTCAAAATGCGGAAATTGTATGTGTGCGATCCGCTGCTACCGCGCCGGCTCCATCCCCTTCGCTGAAGAGGTACCTGAAACAAAACTGAAAACTGTAAGCATGAAGCTTAGTGAGTTCTGTCACACCCCCAAACCAGAACCGCGGAAACGTTCGGGGGCGGAGGACGTCATGTACAGTATCATAACAATTGAATAGTAAAGAAAGTACACACCACCATAATATAAATATATTTGAAAAGTTTACATGATTGTATGTGTTACATGTTTAAATATCAAATACAATATGGTGATCCAAAATATGTTACTAACGCCAGCGCGTTAGTCTTCACAAGTAGTTGCTACCTGATTTAGTGTTTTCCTGAGAATACAAGTTATTTCAAAGAAAAAGTGTCAACAACAAAGTTGGTGAGTTCGTAAGTAGTGTTTTGATAAAATGTATGCCATTCGAAAGTTCGTGTATGTTTTCCAGAAAATCCGATATTTTCTAACATATGTATGTAATAAGTATGAAAGATTGTTGTATAAACTGTGTGTATTTGTACCAGGAAAATCCTATATTTTCCTAAATGAGATGCAGTCTTAAATGTCCAAGACCGTAACCTGTAAGCAAATATGACATGCTCAAAAGATGATGTATAGTCTTATTATAAAACAAAACTATAAGAAGATTTGTATTTGAATGTGAAAAGAACTGTATTTGTTACATTTCCCCATTAAAACATAATACCATAATAATTGTCTATCCAGTGAGTTTTTATAACCGTACTATCATAGTTTGCCTGTAGCGACGTTCTTCAGGCGTCGAAATGAGATGACACTTGTCACCCCGGGGACTGTAGCTAGCAGTCAGGGCGCATGATCATTTGTCCCGTATAGATCTATACACACTTCTCACGTTCTCCGGACGGGAGATTCTGGTTATAAACAGGACTTCTAGTGGTACCTTAAAAGGTATATTGAAGATGAATGCCTCACGAATTCTCAATTAAGTCACGTATTAAAATGTATATGTTTGTTTCCGTGACGATTATCCTTTTTCATAATGATAATAAAGGCATAAAATGATTTGTATGTTCTTGTATGTATAGAGAGGTTATAACGAAAGTGGTTACCCTAAATATGATGTAAACGTATAAATAGAGCTTATGATATTTATACTCATATTCCATTCCGTGAGGGTAAAGTAAAGTAAGATGTTTTGTATGTTAGACATGATCCATATGATAGTTATTAAAAACAATCTGAAATGTATAACGAAATATAGATGTTTTCACACAGGATTAACCGTGTGTTTACTTGTATTCTCCCTCGTAAAGTGTTCAAAAGCATTTAAATTCAGTTAAAAGCGTAGAAATGGGGGTATGAACTCACCTGGTAGTTTGAAGAAAGTGAGACAAAAGTCGAGCAGAACTTCGACTGGAGAAAGCTGAATTCTCGGGATCCTCGGGAATTTCTGGAACGTAAAACATCCTTCAGGACTTTGAATATGATAACTGGGGCTTCGGGATGGCTTCGAGAGGTTAAACGCAGAGCATAAGCACGACAAAGGGAAGAAGTGAGCAACTAAACTCGGAAAACCCTTGAGATCTTTTTATAGGACAACTTTTGGGGTCTCACGTCGTGAGCATGGGCTTGCTCACGTCGTGAGTTTTGATCATATCCTCCTCCAAGCACTCGACGTCTGCTGATAGCTCTGGAACCCATCAATCACAGACTCACGTCGTGAATCTTCTGGTCCACGTCGTGAGCTGTCTGACAGCTTCGATTTTCGTGTCTCGAACTTCATAAATTCATATCTCTCGCATACGAGCTCCGATTTTTACATTCTTTATATGCACGTGTAGGCGAGATTATGCTCTACAACTCTCGTTTAGACTTCGTTGGCTAATTTCGAATTTATTTTTAATATTACATTTTTAACAGGCCGGGACAGGAAAAGTCCGTTAAAAATCCCTAACCTCTTCATTCGATGTCCGTTTTCGTCAGACTTTTTACCGTTGCAATACCATTGATGAGATCTTCGATTCTCGTTTAGGTCATGTTGGCAAAAAGTCACTCGATCTCTAATTCGAGTTTTTAGGTGTCTACTGCTATGTTCGAAACTTCGAAAAATCATAACTTCCTCGTACAAAGTCAGATTTGGGCGTTCTTTTTATGTATCTTTACGGTTTAATGATATCTACGACTTTCATTTAGATACCTTAGGCTAAAAAGTATTTTATCGGAATTTCGTATTTTACGCTTAACAGTGTTTTGTCGGTTTTGTTGCGGATCTTCAATTGGTCATAACTCCTTCGTTATAACTCGGATTTTAGTGTTCTTTATGTTTTTGGAAACCTTATTACGATATCTACCACTTAGTACACTCAAAGTGAGACTCTGGAACATTTAATTTTGATGTTATTTCAATTAATTCAAAAAGGGATTAACACATTTGACTTTTAGTCAATACATTGACCTGAAATATCGGGTTGTTACATCATCCCCCCGTTAGAGCGACTTTCATCCCAAAATTGATTACAAAGAAAAAGTTTATGAACTAGGGAAAAGATGCGGGTACTTTTGTTGCATCTGATCTTCTCGCTCCCAAGTGAATTCGGGTCCCTGCTTAGCATTCCAGCGAACCTTCACTATTGGTATGCGACTCTGCTTAGTTCGTTTGATTTCCCTATCCATGATTTCGACGGGTTCTTCCACATAGTTAAGATTTTCATTCATCTCGATTTCCTCGAGTGGAATTACAAGTGTTTCGTCGGATAGACACCTCTTCAAGTTAGACACGTGAAACACCGGATGTACTTTGTTAAGTTCGATTGGAAGTTGAAGTCTATAAGCTACTGGACCAATCCTTGCAGTAATTTCGAAGGGTCCAATGTACCTTGGGTTTATCTTTCCACATTTCCCGAAGTGTATCATGCCCTTCCAGGGTGAGACCTTCAGTAGAACGCGGTCACCAACCTGAAATTCCAAGGTTTTTCGCCTTTTGTCGGCATAGTTCTTTTGTCTATCTCGTGAGGCTTTCAGTCGCTCTCGAATTTGAACGATCTTTTCAGTCGTTTCCCTTATTATTTCCGGACCAGTGAGAGTATTATCAGGGACTAGACCTTTCGCCAACTGCATGTCGCCCACCCCCGCCCAGCACAGAGGTGATCTGCACTTGCGGCCGTAAAGGTGTAACACCCAAAAATTTCGAACAAATTTAAACTTCCAAACCATGTCAAGTTCATCAAAACATTACAACTTTGTTTTCAAAATACATTTTTATCAGAGTATTCCTAGAAACATAAACATAATAGGAGGAGCTGTACGATCATGCCTTCGCCTTGCCTCGATCCCCTGATGTACCTGAAACACTAAACTGAAACTGTAAGCCCTAGAGCTTAGTGAGTTACGCCCAAAATACCAACCACATAACCATGCCATAAAAACATATAACCGAACAGCAAGCATAATGAGCCTTCAGCCTGACTAGACCGCCTCATAGGCCTTCAGTCTATCTGGACCGCTCTCCGAGCCTTCGGAACGTCTGGACCGCCTCACGGGGCCTTCAGCCTATCCGGACCGCTCACTGGGCCTTCGGTCTGACTATCATACCCTCTTGGGTTTTGTAGTCTATCCGGACCGCCCTGGGTATGTTGGCCTTCAGCACAAAGCAGGACCGCCTCAACCCAACACCCAAGTCAAACAACATGTGCATGTACATTCATAAGCTATCATAATAACAGACAAACCGATCTAACAGATCAAATAGCATAGCAACGTCCTAAACCAGGACTCCGACCTACCCAGGTCATACTATAGCATAATCCTGCAACTAGGATATCGACAGAACCTGATCACTAAACATAAGTATATCGCCATCCTAACTAGCAAGATGCGAAAAGATGCATATATTATGTAATAATCCAAATACAAATCCATAAGGGCCGTCCTTGGTGCCTTAGACCCTGTTGATATAGTGAGGATAACTCACCTTGCAAATGTTGACCTGGAAGATAAACCCAACTCTCGAATCACTTGGCACAGGCTCCACCACCTAATACCATAACATAATATACTCATAAGTCCTTAACCTTATAAGGTACTCCATAACCCACTAGCCAACCCCTGGTCAAAGTCAAAGTCCTCAGTCAAGGTCAACAGTCCATGTTGACCCCAACTCCTCGAGTACCTTCGGCTACTCGCCGAGTTCCTCAAAGCACATTCCACTCGCCGAGTCATCGGGGTGACTTGTCGAGTTCCTTCGATTCCCGTTTGAACTCTAAGGCCACCCGTCGAGTTCCCTCCTTGCCACTCGACGGGTACACACACATACACATACCAGGGAAAACTCATCCGACTCGCCGAGTTGTTCTTCAACTCGTCGAGTCTTATGGTGATATTCATCGGACTCGCTGAGTTGTTCATCCAACTCGTCGAGTTCACGGCCATCTTCATGTGACTCGCCGAGTCCATTCAGTCCTTTTTCCATACAGACTTGTTTTGAGCCATGCAGCGGCTCCAAATCATAGATCCAAGCTTCTAGGGCATGCTTTTCACGTAAAGTTGCAAACTTTACGTGCATGCATGACTAATAAGGCTCTTAATGCCAAAACTAAGTTCTTAATGGGGCTTTATGCACAAGGAGGGCCTCATTCTCGACCAAAATCAGAGCTTTATGACTCTAGAACCCAAGAAGATTACAGATCTGAAGTTACAACTTCAGATCTAGCTCATATCCCACATTACCATCACAACCAAACCATAAAAACCCTAGATCTCAACCCAAAAGAGGTCTAGAAAGAAAAAAGAGAAAAGGTGACGACTTGATACCTCAAAATGATGCTATTTGAGGTAGATTTCTGATTTCCCACACTTCCTTGCTCCTAGCCTTTGTTCCCCAAGCTCCTCTCCTCAAAAGATCTCCTCTCCAAAGCTTTACATACACAAGAATGACATACCACACGAATTAGGGTTTTCTGAGCTCTCAAAGGACTGCAAAGAGGCCAAAGGAGGCCTATGCTTCCTTAAATAGGGTATAAAACACCGGGATTTAGGGTTTCATATGCCAGCTCCTACTCGCCGAGTCCCAATATGGACTCGTCGAGTAGGTCACGTAACATGCGATCCCACCCCGCTGCTACTCGACGAGTAGGTCAACCGACTCGTCGAGTAGAGCTTCATCCAATAACTCTTATTTAAATGATACCTGAGAATCGGGGCGTTACAACTCTCCCCCACTTGAACTAGACTTTGCCCTCGAAGTCCGTCGGGATAAACAATGTCGGGTAATGCTCGCGCATCTCCGCTTCCGGCTCCCATGTCTACTCGGATCCCCTCCGATGTTCCCACTGTACCTTTACTAAAGGTATTTCCTTGTTCCGCAGAATCTTCTTCTTCCTTTCCAAAATAGCCACAGGTCTCTCCACATAGTTCAGGCGCTCATCGATTTGAATATCATCCAGCGATACTACTGCCTCCTGGTCCATGATTCACTTTCGCAGCTGCGAAACGTGGAAAGTGCTGTGTATCCGACGAAGCTCCTCCGGCAGCTCTAGCCTGTAAGCCACCTTGCCAACCCTGGCAATGATCCTGAACAGCCTAATATATCGGGGACCCAATTTTCCCCTCTTCCTGAAGCGAATCACGCCTTTCCAGGACGAGACCTTCAGGTGTACCATGTCACCCACCTGAAATTCCAACTCAGATCGGCGTCTGTCGGCATAACTCTTCTGCCGACTCTGAGCGGTCTGTAAACGCTGTCTAACCTGCTGGATCTTTCCGGTAGTCTGCAAGACTACCTCCGTACTACCCATCACTCTGTGCCCAACCTCACCCCAACAGACCGGGGTGCGACATCTCCGCCCGTACAACAGCTCGAATGGCGGGGCGCCAAGGCTAGAATGATAGCTGTTGTTGTAGGCGAACTCCGCAAGCGGTAGGTGAGAATCCCAACTCCCACCGAAATCAATGACACACGCCCTCAACATGTCGGCGAGGGTATGAATAGTCTGTTCGCTCTGGCCGTCTGTCTGTGGGTGGAATGCTGTGCTGAAGTGCAACCACGTGCCCAGCTCCTCGTGAAACTTTTGCCAGAAGCGTGAGGTAAACCTGACATCCCGATTAGAGACAATGGAAACAGGAACCCCATGGCGAGACATGATCTCGCGGACGTACCAAGCGATCTCTCTTGTATAGCCAAGAAGTGGGCACTCTTGGTTAATCGATCCACGATGACCCATATAGCATCAAACCCCTTTGCCGTCCTCGGCAACTTGGTAATAAAATCCATCGTGATCTGTTCCCATTTCCACATGGGAATCTTTAGGGGCTACAGCTTTCCATGCGGCCTCTGATGCTCGGCCTTGACCATCCTACAGGTCAAGCACCTCTCGACGTACCAAGCGATCTCTCGCTTCATGCACGACCACCAATAGCTCAAACTCAAATCCCGGTACATCTTGGTGGCCCTCGGGTGGATAGAGAAATGAGACTTATGAGCCTCCTCCATAACCGTCTGCCTAACCCCACCAGACATCGGCACCCAAACCCAACCGCATCGGGTCAATAGTCCCCGACTATCCTGTATGAACCGGGTATTCTCACCCTTGATTCTCTCCAGCTTCCAATTCTCCGGTCGCATGCCCTCTAACTGGGCATCTCTGATCAAACTCACAAGCGGAGAATCCACCGCTATCCTCATACATACCGCGGGGGTGGAAGACCCAGCTGACTTGCGGCTCAAAGCATCCGCAACCACATTCGCTTTACCGGGGTGGTAAAGGATCTCACAATCGTAGTCCTTGACTACATCCAGCCACCTGCGCTGCCTCATGTTCAGTTTTGGCTGATCCATGATATGTCTCAAGCTCTTGTGATCAGTGTAAATGGTACAATGGACCCCATAGAGGTAATGTCTCCATATCTTGAGGGCGAACACCACCACCCCCAGCTCCAAGTCATGCGTAGGGTATCTCGTCTCATGCGGCTTCAGCTGCTGCGATGCGTAGGCTATCACTCGTCCTCTCTGCATGAGGACCGCCCCTAAACCTATGATGGATGCATCACAGAACACTACAAAATCCTCAACTCCCTCCGGGAGTGTCAATACTGGTGCCTCACACAACCGCTGACGGAGGGTCTCAAACGCCCTCTGCTGCTCGGGACCCCACCGGAAATCCACCCCCTTCCTCGTCAGACGAGTGAGGGGTACTGCAATCTTGGAGAAATCCTGTATGAACCTCCGGTAGTACCCTGCCAATCCCAGAAAGCTCCTAATATCTGAGGGAGATTTTGGAATCTCCCACTGCATAGCCGCCTCGATTTTGGCCAGATCGACCAAAATCCCCTCCTGGTTAACGAGATGTCCGAGGAACTAGACCTCTCGTAACCAAAACTCACACTTCGAGAACTTGGCGTACAACCGTTCCCGTCTCAGAACTCCCAACAGCTCTCGCAGATGCTCCTCATGCTGCTCTCGGATCTTGGAATACACCAAGATATCATCTATAAATACTATGACCGAGCGATCAAGCATCGGTCTACAGACCCGATTCATCAGGTCCATGAACACTGCTGGCGCGTTGGTGAGCCCAAACGGCATCACCACGAACTCGTAATGTCCATAACGAGTTCGGAACGCGGTCTTCTCCACGTCCTCCTCTCTGACCCTGACCTGATGATACCCAGACCTCAAGTCTATCTTGGAAAACCAAGATGCGCCCTGTAACTGATCGAAGAGATCGTCTATCCTCGGGAGTGGGTAACGGTTCTTCACCGTCAACTTATTCAACTCCCGGTAATCGATACACATCCGGTGCGAACCATCCTTCTTTCGGATGAAAAGTATCGGTGCTCCCCATGGAGAACTGCTAGGCCGAATGAACTGCTTGTCCAGCAGTTCCTGTAGCTGCGACGACAGCTCCTGCATCTCTGGTGGTGCCAATCGGTACGACGCCTTAGCGATAGGGGCCACACCTGGCACCAGGTCGATCCTGAACTCGACCTGCCTCTCCAGAGGTATCCCTGGCAACTCCTCCGGAAACACATCTGCAAACTCCCTGACCACCGATACATCGGAAACCGAAATCAGATCCCTGACTCGCGTATCTACCACATACGCCAGATAACCCGCACACCCGTGCTGAATCTACTATCGAGCCCTGGCAGCTGAACAAAACCCTGATCCCACTCTGGTGCCCTCGCCATATACAATCAGTTCTCCCCCACTTGGGGTTCGAACTACCACTCGCAGGCCCTCGCAATCAATCATAGCACCGAACCGACTGAGCCAATCCATGCCTATAATCACGCACACCTCCCCCATGGGGATCAGAATCAAATCTATCGGAAAGGACACCCCGAAAATCTCCAAGTCACACCCTCGATACACTAAAGAAGCAGAAACCCCGTGTTCGTTGGCGGTTGACACTCGCAACGGACACTCTAACTCGCCCATTAGCACACTGAACTCCCTACTAAATGACTGAGATACGAAGGATCGACTCGCCCCCGAGTCAAATAAGACCAAAGCAGGCAGAGAGTTTGTCACGCCCCGAAACCGATGGCGGAAACGTCCCGGGGCGGAGTGACGTCATGTAGAGTATCACAACCAATGTACATAGCAAGCATAGTAAACACAACCATTACATTACATGAGAAAGTTTTACATTTGTTTGAAAATAAAGTACTACAAGTTTTCTTAGATACATTCGTTAGAACAAAAGTAAAGACGAGTCTTCTATATGCTCCGTCTTCTCCAAAAGTAAGTGGGAGTACCTGTCTATGGATGCCCTGAGAATACAAGCAGTTTTAAAATATCAGCATAAAGCTGGTGAGTTCATAAGCGTATTTTGTTAAGGAAAAATCGTTTATTTAATCCAGTGTTAAATAATTCATTTCCTTTTGTAAAGGTTTACTGTAATAATGAAAAGCCATCGTTACTGAGTTATGAAATACATAGGCATGTTTTTCCCCAGAAAATCCCATATTTTCTAACATGTAAGTTTATTTGAATAAGATATGAAAACCATAAGTTATGACCCTGGAATTACCATCCAGTACGAAAGTAGGTAGTGTGAAAGTAGATAGTTTTAATACATAAAACTATTAGATTAGATCCCTGGAATACCATCCAGTGTGAAAGTAGGTAGTTTTAATCCATAAAACTATTAGATTAGATTAGATCCCTGGAATACCGTCCAGTGTGAAAGTAGGTAGTTTTAATACATAAAACTATATATTAGATCCCTGGAATACCATCCAGTGTGAAAGTAGACAGTTTTAATACATAAAACTATTAGATTAGATCCCTGGAATACCATCCAGTGTGAAAGTAGGTAGTTTTAATACATAAAACTATATACTAGATCCCTGGAATACCATCCAGTGTGAAAGTAGATAGTTTTAATACATAAAACTATTAGATTAGATCCCTGGAATACCATCCAGTGTGAAAGTAGGTAGTTTTAATACATAAAACTATAGTTGAAATAAAGTAAGAAAAATCCGTAACCAAGTTGGTTTGTTAAATACGTATTGTGAGCCGTATAACCATACTGATATGACCCGTGACCTCCTTGACGTTCTTCAGGCGTCGTTCGATTTACAAAATTTGTCACCCCAGGCGTGCCCGCCTAACTGTAGCTAACATTTTAGGTGTGGGATTGTCAGTCCCGAATAGATCTATCCACAAATTTCACGTTCTCCCTCCAGGAGACTCTGGTTATACTTTCGGTGAGGATTTATTGGTATCCCGAAGGATATAACGAAGATAAGTCTCACAAGCTAGTATTTACAGATTTTCGGATAATTCAATCGTTTCCGAGTTTCGAATTAGTTTGGAACATAGTAGAGTATAAATAATTAAATACAACATACTTATGTAGCATGATACTCTAGATTAGACATAGATAAACTAAATCAGACATAGTTTATATTTTTGACTTTGCATGAAATCGAAATTCGTATAACAAGTGGTAAAGATTCCCAAATTATTCCCATATTAATTTGCACAGTTCGATAAGTTTTTTTTTTCCGTTTAGATTGGAAAGGTTTGATAAGTTCCATACAGTTTTAGGAAAACCATGTAATTATATTTAGAAAATATCCCTTATGCTCTGCCTATTACAAGAGGGATAAAGTAACATAAGTTCATCGGAGAATCGTATAATTACATCAGTTTCTTTCAAGTTATGAAAACCTTTATGATTTTGCTTGTATTCCCCCCCTGAAAACATGAAAAACTTGGAAAAGGTGTAGGGGTATGAACTCACCTGACGAGAATGTGCTGAGTAGGATGCTAGAAGACAAGTTAGGACTTGATCACACGCAAAGGTCCTAAGTAATATGAGGTGATACCCAATTGTATCCAATTAGTTATTAAACTACTAATTAAACAAGTAGACACACTCAATGCAAGAAAACACTTGATTCCAAGTGTTAGGAATGATGTGGGTTGCATTTAAGGAGTGTAGGGCCTAGATAAGGTGTTTACTCTATAAGTGTAAACCCTTAGGGGCGTTTACGGTTTAACGACCATATCCCCCATGAGTTTACGGCCGTAAACTCATGGGTGTGGTGGTTTGAGTGATCCAAGGTCTCATCTTGCACATAGGAAGGATCTAGGGTTGATTCGAGGGCTTAGGAAGTGATCGGGACATGAAATGGCCTAGGAATTAGGGTTTACGGTCCTTGGACCACCCTTGGGGAGTTTACGGTCGTAAACTCATGGGTTTACGGTCCTTGGACCACCCTTGGGGAGTTTACGGTCGTAAACTCATGGGTTTACGGCCGTAAACCTACCCTTGTCCATGTTTGTCCATTTTCCATGTGTTTTGGTGGTTTGTAGGCCATTCATGCAAGTTCTAGACTCAAATACAAGCCATGCAAAGTGTTTGGAGCATTAAAACACCCTTGGAAGGTGTTTACGGTTTTGGGAGACGTTCCCAAACCGTAAACTCATGTTTACGCTCATTTGGACATGTTTTAGGGTTCTAAGATCATCCAAGCAAGTTTCAAGGCCATTAGACATGCATTGGAAGGGTTAAGGAGCATCAAAACCCCATGAAAGGGTGTTTACGGTTCTTGAACATTCGAGAACCGTAAACTCATGTTCATGGCCAAAAATTCATGATCTTGTGGTTCTAACTCCATGCATGCAAGGATCTAAGCATTAGAAGAGGTTTGGAAGGGTTTTGGGGCTTCAAAACCCCCATTGAAGGAGTTTACGGTTTTTGGGAGGCTCCCCAAACCGTAAACACGAGTTTTTGATGCATTTGAGAGTTTAAGACATGGATTTGCATGCATGTTAGGATAAACAACTAGTTAGGAAGGATCACTTACCAAATTGGAGCTTGAAAGTGAAGATTCTTGAGAGAGTTCGATTTCTAGAGAGAGAGTAGAGAGAGAAAGTTCAAGTGTGGGAAAAGCTCAAATGGTGGTCACTCCACCCTTTTATGTGCCTAGAGTTAGTGACCCGGTGGGAATACACCCAATACGGACATTAAACGGAGCTTAATATTTTACCCGGGTAAATAACCATTACCCGTATTAGTCGTAGTCTAGAAATTCTCAAAAGATTATTAAGAGTGTTTTCACTCAAATAAATATTTCGTTCTGACGCATACGAAATTATAATAATAATTCTAAATGAATTAATAAATTTGAAAGTTAACGGAAAAACCCAAAATAAAATAAATTTTTATTAACGGCATGGGTTAAGTTAACGGAATATCTTTCGGGTTGTCACATTATCCCCCCCGTTAGAGGAAATTTCGTCCAGAAATTTAGAATTTAGATACAAATCATGGAATTGGAAAGAGATGCGGGTATTTCGTTTTCATCGAGTCTTCGCGTTCCCAAGTGAATTCAGGTCCCCACTTGGCATTCCAGCGAACCTTCACTATCGGGATGCGGCTTTTTTTCGTTCGTTTGATCTCTCTATCCATGATTTCGATGGGCTCTTCCACAAAGTTCAGGTTTTCATTGATTTCAATCTCATCGAGAGGAATCACAAGGGTCTCATCAGAAAGACACGTTTTAAGGTTTGAGACGTGGAAGACAGGGTGAATATTGCTAAGTTCATGAGGCAAATGGAGTTTGTAAGCTACGGGACCAATCCTGGCTAGGATTTTGAAAGGTCCTATGTACCTTGGGTTAAGTTTTCCACGCTTTCCGAAGCGTATCATGCCCTTCCAGGGTGAGACTTTCAACAAGACACGGTCTCCAACCTGGAATTCCAAGGGTTTTCGTCGTTTATCGGCGTAGCTCTTTTGTCTATCTCGGGAGGCCTTAAGTCGTTCTCGGATTTGTACGATCTTTTCGGTGGTTTCGCGGATGATTTCTGGACCAGTGAGAGTGCTGTCAAGAACTTGTCCCTTGACCAGCTGCGTGTCACCCACCTCAGCCCAGCACAGAGGGGATCTGCACTTGCGGCCATAGAGGGCTTCGAACGGCGCAGCCTTGATGCTGGTATGGTAGCTGTTGTTATAAGAAAATTCAACCAAAGGAAGATGAGTATCCCATAACGCGCCGAAGTCGATGACGCAGGCTCTCAACATGTCTTCCAAGGTTTGGATGGTTCTCTCACTCTGTCCATCTGTTTGAGGATGGTAAGCTGTGCTCATATCCAGCTTAGTTCCAAGAGCCTTCTGTAGTGACTGCCAGAACCTAGAAGTGAACCTGCTATCCCGATCGGAAATGATGGACACAGGTACACCGTGCAGTCCGACCACCTCTTGGATGTAGATTCGCGTGAGTCTTTCCATTTTGAAGTTTTTCTTGATAGGAAGGAAGTGAGCATATTTGGTTAGTCGGTCGACAAATACCCAAATGGTGTCGTACCCACTCGGAGATTTGGGTAACTTGGTAATGAAATCCATAGTAATCATTTTCCATTTCCATTCAGGTATTTCGGGTTGTTGGATTAGGCCGGAGGGTTTTTGATATTCGACCTTCACTTTGGCGCAAGTCTGGCACTTGCCCACGAAGGTAGCGATTTCGGCCTTCATATTTGGCCACCAGTAGAGTTTCTTGAGATCCAAGTACATCTTATCCGAACCTGGGTGTACGGAGTATTTAGTATTATGAGCTTCGTTCATGACAACCTCTCTGAGGCCTCCAAAATTTGGGGTCCAGATCCGGTCCATGAAACAGTAGACTCCGTCGTTTCTGATCTCAAGCTTCTTATCCATTCCTCTCAGGGCTTCGCCTGACATGTTTTCTGGTCTTAAGGCTTCCATCTGAGTCTCTTTGATTTGCGCGGATAAGTGGGAATGGATAGTCATAGTCAGTGCCTTCACTTTACGACCTGAGTACTCCTTCCGGCTGAGGGCATCTGCCACCACATTGGCCTTGCCGGGATGGTAGCGGATTTCACACTCGTAGTCGTTGAGTAGTTCAACCCATCGCCGTTGTCTCATGTTCAGCTCCTTTTGGTCGAGGATGTGCTGTAAACTTTTATGGTCAGTAAAGATGGTGCACTTAGTTCCGTAGAGATAATGTCTCCAGATTTTTAATGCGAAGACCACTGCTCCCAATTCTAGGTCATGAGTCGTGTAGTTAACTTCGTGTACTTTCAGTTGTCTGGAGGCATAGGTGATGACCTTGCCTCATTGCATTAGAACACAATCGAGACCTTGATTGGACGCATCGCAGTAGACAACGAAGCCTTCCGTCCCATCGGGAAGGGACAGGATAGGTGCGCTGCACAAGGCTCGCTTCAGCGTTTGGAACGCAGTGTCTTGCTTTTCGCTCCAACAAAAGGGTACACCTTTCTGAGTTAGAGTGGTTAAGGGTTTGGCAATTTTGGAGAAATTTTGGATAAATCTGCGATAGTAGCCAGCGAGACCCAAGAATTGACGGATTTCGGTGGGTGTCTTTGGTGCTGACCAGTTTTCTATCGCTTTGATCTTTGAAGGATCCACGTGAATGCCCTCCTTGCTTACCACGTGACCAAGGAAAGTAACCTTCCGGATCCAGAATTCACATTTGGAAAATTTCGCGTATAGTTGCTCCGATCTAAGAGTTTCCAACAGTAGCCTCAAGTGTTGTTTATGATCCTCTTCGCTTTTGGAATAGACAAGTATGTCGTCGATGAATACGATCACAAACTTGTCCAGAAATGGACGACACACCCGGTTCATCAAATCCATGAACACTGCCGGTGCGTTGGTTAGACCGAAGGGCATAACTACGAATTCATAGTGACCATATCGAGTCCGAAAGGCTGTTTTGGGAACGTCACCCTCATGGACTCGCAGCTGATGATACCCTGATCTTAAATCGATTTTGGAAAAGTAGCTAGCTCCTTGAAGTTGATCGAAGAGGTCGTCTATCCGAGGAAGGGGATAACGGTTTTTGATTGTGAGCTTGCTCAGCTCTCGGTAATCGATACACATTCGAAAAGATCCATCTTTCTTTTTCACGAATAAGATCGGGGCTCCCCACGGCGAGGAACTCGGTCTGATGAATCCTTTACTGAGCAGCTCATTGAGCTGACTAGATAACTCCTGCATTTCTGCTGGAGCTAATTGATAAGGAGATTTGGCTACGGGGGTAGTTCCGGGGATTAAGTCGATACGAAACTCCACTTGGCGTTCAGGAGGGATTCCTGGGAGATCTTCTGGAAAGACATCGGGAAAGTTGCAGACTTCGGGGATGCTCTCGAGGTCTTTAACTTCCTGCTTTTCGTTAACGACATGAGCTAAGAATGCATGACACTTCTTCCGCAGAAGTTTCTGGGCTTTGATGCACGAAATGATGCGAAGGTTTGAACTGAGTTTATCCCCGTAGATTACAAGAGTTTCATCCGAAGGAAGATTGAGACGGATAGCTTTTTCGAAACAGAGGATGTCTGCACGATTGGGGCTCAACCAATCCATGCCAACGATGACATCAAAGCTTTTTATGGAGACTGGCATAAGGTCAATGAGAAATGAACGGTCGTTTAAGGATAGGGTACACCCTACGTATATCTCGTTAGTGCTCTCTTTCTCACCGTTAGCCATTTCGACGGTAAACTTTTCGGTTAATGGTTGGGATTTTTATTTAAGAAATTGTTTGAATGCATGACTAACAAAGCTCCTTTCAGCACCAGAATCGAAAAGAATGCATGCATAAGAGTTGTCGAGGAGGAACGTACCCATGACAACGGTGGGGTCAACGACTGCCTCCTCTTGTCCCATAGTTAGAACTCTCCCGGTGTTGTTGGTTGTTGCTGCTTTGGGGCAGTCCCTCTTGAAATGCCCGACCTCTCCACAGTTGTAGCAGGCTCGACCAACACCTGCTCCAGAGGTTTGAGTAGTTTGCTGAACTGGCTTTCTGCAGTCTCGAGCCAGATGGCCCTTTTTACCACATTTGTTGCAGTGCTTTTCACGACAGGGCCCGGAAGCACGATGGTGGTAACTGCACTTATCGCACCAGGGAAGAGTACCAGTGTATGCACTGTTAGGGGTTTGAGTTGCAGGAGAGGCGACAGGAGTTGTAGCAGCGTGGACTGCCACAGTTTGCTGTCTTTTCGAGGGTCCTTGCGAACCCTGACCCTTTCGCTTGTTCCAGAATTTCTTCTTATTTTCACTACTCCCTTTAGCCGGCTCAGGAGTGGCTATCACTTCGTCGGGCTCGTCGCTATGATCAATCAGGGTTTGCGCCAAACACTTAGCGCTGTCGAAGGTTTCTGGCTTTGCAGCCAAAACATTTCCCTTGGTTGGCTGGGTCAGCCCCCAAATGAATCGTTCGATCTTTTTGCTTTCCGGGGATATCATTCCCGGACAAAGGAGTGCTAGATCTTCAAACCTAGAAGTGTAGGAAGCAATGTCGGAACCCTTCATCTTCAGTGTCCAGAGTTCGTGTTCGAGTTTCTGCATCTCGCCCCGTGGGCAGTACTGGGCTATCATGAGTTCCTTCAGTTTGTCCCAACACATGGCATTTGCCACTGGCAGGGTTAAGGACTTGACCCGGCCATTCCACCAGGTTAATGCTTTGTTGAGGAAAGTGCAAGCGGCGTACTTCACTTTGTTGGCCTCGGAGACTGCGCAAATTTCGAATATGGACTCAATCTTTTCGAACCATTGAGTCAGAACAATAACACCTCCTTTGCCGTCGAAGGATGTGGGTTTTGCGTTCATGAAATCTTTATAAGAGCATTCTTTCTGGTGTCCCTGACCACCTTCCTGAATTTGAGGATGCATACCACCTCCCTGACCACCAGATCCACCGGGATTCATTTGTGACATCGCAGCAGCCACGGCAGCAGTAACAGCTGCCTGAAACATGACAGGATCAAATTGGGGAGGAGGCGGTGGTGGAGGAGTGTCGTTGTTTCTCCTGGTAGATCTCCTTCGGGGAGGCATCTCGATCTGAAATGACCAAGAAATGGGAGGATGGAATTTAGAGATATGAAACAAGGATATATCTCATAATAATTTTTAGAGTGTTCTACTAAGCGATAGGACAGGAAAATTACTTAAAGTAAGTAAACTATCGCTAAGGGAGGAATGAGTAGTAACACTCGGAACGGATTTCCATGAGGTATTTGGTTCGGACTAAAATACTCCCATAGTATTTTATGCTGAATACATATTAGGTAAGTTATAGGTCTGCTGTACACCGCAGTCACTCCCAAGCACATGTTGGCCGTGTCTCGAATGAATATAGTTGATCAGGCTATATTGACCCTAGACATGACTACATAACTGCCCAGGTTTAACCACAATGCACAACACCCAAATTACTTATGCTTTGTTCTCTTCGCGATACGGATTTCGGTACTCGGGAATTACTGGTATACTTTTATAAAAATACTTATATTTTAAAAGCATACTTTTAGTTTAGAGCTCTTAGGCCCCTTAGTGTTTATAGTTGTATACCATGTAAGGTTCGGTATACTTAGTTCACTATAAACAAGGGCTCTGATACCAATCTGTCACGCCCCGAAACCGATGGCGGAAACGTCCCGGGCCGGAGTGACGTCATGTAGAGTATCACAACCAATGTACATAGCAAGCATAGTAAACACAACCATTACATTACATGAGAAAGTTTTACATTTGTTTGAAAATAAAGTACTACAAGTTTTCTTAGATACATTCGTTAGAACAAAAGTAAAGACGAGTCTTCTATATGCTCCGTCTTCTCTAAAAGTTAGTGGGAGTACCTGTCTATGGATGCCCTGAGAATACAAGCAGTTTTAAAATATCAGCATAAAGCTGGTGAGTTCATAAGCGTATTTTGTTAAGGAAAAATCGTTTATTTAATCCAGTGTTAAATAATTCATTTCCTTTTGTAAAGGTTTACTGTAATAATGAAAAGCCATCGTTACTGAGTTATGAAATACATAGGCATGTTTTTCCCCAGAAAATCCCATATTTTCTAACATGTAAGTTTATTTGAATAAGATATGAAAACCATAAGTTATGACCCTGGAATTACCATCCAGTACGAAAGTAGGTAGTGTGAAAGTAGATAGTTTTAATACATAAAACTATTAGATTAGATCCCTGGAATACCATCCAGTGTGAAAGTAGGTAGTTTTAATCCATAAAACTATTAGATTAGATTAGATCCCTGGAATACCGTCCAGTGTGAAAGTAGGTAGTTTTAATACATAAAACTATATATTAGATCCCTGGAATACCATCCAGTGTGAAAGTAGATAGTTTTAATACATAAAACTATTAGATTAGATCCCTGGAATACCATCCAGTGTGAAAGTAGGTAGTTTTAATACATAAAACTATATATTAGATCCCTGGAATACCATCCAGTGTGAAAGTAGATAGTTTTAATACATAAAACTATTAGATTAGATCCATGGATTACCATCCAGTGTGAAAGTAGGTAGTTTTAATACATAAAACTATAGTTGAAATAAAGTAAGAAAAATCCGTAACCAAGTTGGTTTGTTAAATACGTATTGTGAGCCGTATAACCATACTGATATGACCCGTGACCTCCTTGACGTTCTTCAGGCATCGTTCGATTTACAAAATTTGTCACCCCAGGCGTGCCTGCCTAACTGTAGCTAACAGTTTAGGTGTGGGTTTGTCAGTCCCGAATAGATCTATCCACAAATTTCACGTTCTCCCTCCAGGAGACTCTGGTTATACTTTCGGTGGGGATTTATTGTTATCCCGAAGGATATAACGAAGATAAGTCTCACAAGCTAGTATTTACAGATTTTCGGATAATTCAATCGTTTCCGAGTTTCGAATTAGTTTGGAACAAAGTAGAGTATAAATAATTAAATACAACATACTTATTTAGCATGATACTCTAGATTAGACATAGATAAACTAAATCAGACATAGTTTATATTTTTGACTTTGCATGAAATCGAAATTCGTATAACAAGTGGTAAAGATTCCCAAATTATTCCCATAATAATTTGCACAGTTCGATAAGTTTTTTTTTCCGTTTAGATTGGAAAGGTTTGATAAGTTCCATACAGTTTTAGGAAAACTATGTAATTATATTTAGAAAATATCCCTTATGCTCTGCCTATTACAAGAGGGATAAAGTAACATAAGTTCATCGGAGAATCGTATAATTACATCAGTTTCTTTCAAGTTATGAAAACCTTTATGATTTTGCTTGTATTCCCCCCCTGAAAACATGAAAAACTTGGAAAAGGTGTAGGGGTATGAACTCACCTGACGAGAATGTGCTGAGTAGGATGCTAGAAGACAACTTAGGACTTGATCACACGCAAAGGTCCTAAGTAATATGAGGTGATACCCAATTGTATCCAATTAGTTAATAAACTACTAATTAAACAAGTAGACACACTCAATGCAAGAAAACACTTGATTCCAAGTGTTAGGAATGATGCGGGTTGCATTTAAGGAGTGTAGGGCCTAGATAAGGTGTTTACTCTTCAAGTGTAAACCCTTAGGGGAGTTTACGGTTTAACGACCATATCCCCCATGAGTTTACGGCCGTAAACTCATGGGTGTGGTGGTTTGAGTGATCCAAGGTCTCATCTTGCACATAGGAAGGATCTAGGGTTGATTCGAGGGCTTAGGAAGTGATCGGGACATGAAATGGCCTAGGAATTAGGGTTTACGGTCCTTGGACCACCCTTGGGGAGTTTACGGTCGTAAACTCATGGGTTTACGGTCCTTGGACCACCCTTGGGGAGTTTACGGTCGTAAACTCATGGGTTTACGGCCGTAAACCTACCCTTGTCCATGTTTGTCCATTTTCCATGTGTTTTGGTGGTTTGTAGGCCATTCATGCAAGTTCTAGACTCAAATACAAGCCATGCAAAGTGTTTGGAGCATTAAAACACCCTTGGAAGGTGTTTACGGTTTTGGGAGACGTTCCCAAACCGTAAACTCATGTTTACGCTCATTTGGACATGTTTTAGGGTTCTAAGATCATCCAAGCAAGTTTCAAGGCCATTAGACATGCATTGGAAGGGTTTAGGAGCATCAAAACCCCATGAAAGGGTGTTTACGGTTCTTGAACCTTCGAGAACCGTAAACTCATGTTCATGGCCAAAAATTCATGATCTTGTGGTTCTAACTCCATGCATGCAAGGATCTAAGCATTAGAAGAGGTTTGGAAGGGTTTTGGGGCTTCAAACCCCCCATTGAAGGAGTTTACGGTTTTTGGGAGGCTCCCCAAACCGTAAACACGAGTTTTTGATGCATTTGAGAGTTTAAGACATGGATTTGCATGCATGTTAGGATAAACAACTAGTTAGGAAGGATCACTTACCAAATTGGAGCTTGAAAGTGAAGATTCTTGAGAGAGTTCGATTTCTAGAGAGAGAGTAGAGAGAGAAAGTTCAAGTGTGGGAAAAGCTCAAATGGTGGTCACTCCACCCTTTTATGTGCCTAGAGTTAGTGACCCGGTGGGAATACACCCAATACGGACATTAAACGGAGCTTAATATTTTACCCGGGTAAATAACCATTACAGCGAAAGAGATGCAGGTATTTCGTTTTCATCGAGTCTTCGCGTTCCCAAGTGAATTCAGGTCCCCACTTGGCATTCCAGCGAACCTTCACTATCGGGATGCGGCTTTGTTTCGTTCGTTTGATCTCTCTATCCATGATTTTGATGGGCTCTTCCACAAAGTTCAGGTTTTCGTTGATTTCAATCTCATCGAGAGGAATCACAAGGGTCTCATCAGAAAGACACTTTTTAAGGTTTGAGACATGGAAGACAGGGTGAATATTGCTAAGTTCATGAGGCAAATGGAGTTTGTAAGCTACGGGACCAATCCTGGCTAGGATTTCGAAAGGTCCTATGTACCTTGGGTTAAGTTTTCCACGCTTTCCGAAGCGTATCATGCCCTTCCAGGGTGAGACTTTCAACAAGACACGGTCTCCAACCTGGAATTCCAAGGGTTTTCGTCGTTTATCGGCGTAGCTCTTTTGTCTATCTCGGGAGGCCTTAAGTCGTTCTCGGATTTGTACGATCTTTTCGGTGGTTTCGCGGATGATTTCTGGACCAGTGAGAGTGCTATCAGGGACTTGTCCCTTGACCAGCTGCGTGTCACCCACCTCAGCCCAGCACAGAGGGGATCTGCACTTGCGGCCATAGAGGGCTTCGAACGGCGCAGCCTTGATGCTGGTATGGTAGCTGTTGTTATAAGAAAATTCAACCAAAGGAAGATGAGTATCCCATGACGCGCCGAAGTCGATGACGCAGTCTCTCAACATGTCTTCCAAGGTTTGGATGGTTCTCTCACTCTGTCCATCTGTTTGAGGATGGTAAGCTGTGCTCATATCCAGCTTAGTTCCAAGAGCCTTCTGTAGTGACTGCCAGAACCTAGAAGTGAACCTGCTATCCCGATCGGAAATGATGGACACAGGTACACCGTGCAGTCGGACCACCTCTTGGATGTAGATTCGTGTGAGTCTTTCCATTTTGAGGTTTTCCTTGATAGGAAGGAAGTGAGCAGATTTGGTTAGTCGGTCGACAATTACCCAAATGGTGTCGTACCCACTCGGAGATTTGGGTAACTTGGTAATGAAATCCATAGTAATCATTTCCCATTTCCATTCAGGTATTTCGGGTTGTTGGAGTAGGCCGGAGGGTTTTTGATATTCGACCTTCACTTTGGCGCAAGTCTGGCACTTGCCCACGAAGGTAGCGATTTCGGCCTTCATATTTGGCCACCAGTACAGTTTCTTGAGATCCAAGTACATCTTATCCGAACCTGGGTGTACGGAGTATTTAGTATTATGAGCTTCGTTCATGACAACCTCTCTGAAACCTCCGAAATTTGGGGTCCAGATCCGGTCCATGAAACAGTAGACTCCGTCGTTTCTGATCTCAAGCTTCTTATCCATTCCTCTCAGCGCTTCGCCTGACATGTTTTCTGGTCTTAAGGCTTCCAGCTGAGTCTCTTTGATTTGCGCGGATAAGTGGGAATGGATAGTCATAGTCAGTGCCTTCACTTTACGACCTGAGTACTCCTTCCGGCTGAGGGCATCTGCCACCACATTGGCCTTGCCGGGATGGTAGCGGATTTCACACTCGTAGTCGTTGAGTAGTTCAACCCATCGCCGTTGTCTCATGTTCAGCTCCTTTTGGTCGAGGATGTGCTGTAAACTTTTATGGTCAGTAAAGATGGTGCACTTATTTCCGTAGAGATAATGTCTCCAGATTTTTAATGCGAAGACCACTGCTCCCAATTCTAGGTCATGAGTCGTGTAGTTAACTTCGTGTACTTTCAGTTGTCTGGAGGCATAGGCGATGACCTTGCCTCGTTGCATTAGAACACAATCGAGACCTTGATTGGACGCATCGCAGTAGACAACGAAGCCTTCCGTCCCATCGGGAAGGGACAGGATAGGTGCGCTGCACAAGGCTCGCTTCAGCGTTTGGAACGCAGTGTCTTGCTTTTCGCTCCAACAAAAGGGTACACCTTTCTGAGTTAGAGTGGGTAAGGGTTTGGCAATTTTGGAGAAATTTTGGATAAATCTGCGATAGTAGCCAGCGAGACCCAAGAATTGACGGATTTCGGTGGGTGTCTTTGGTGCTGACCAGTTTTCTATCGCTTTGATCTTTGAAGGATCCACGTGAATGCCCTCCTTGCTTACCACGTGACCAAGGAAAGTAACCTTCCGGATCTAGAATTCACATTTGGAGAATTTCGCGTACTGTTGCTCCGATCAAAGAGTTTCCAACACTAGCCTCAAGTGTTGTTTGTGATCCTCTTCGCTTTTGGAATAGACAAGTATGTCGTCGATGAATACGATCACAAACTTGTCCAGAAATGGACGACACACCCGGTTCATCAAATCCATGAACACTGCCGGTGCGTTGGTTAGACCGAAGGGCATAACTACGAATTCATAGTGACCATATCGAGTCCGAAAGGCTGTTTTGGGAACGTCACCCTCATGGACTCGCAACTGATGATACCCTGATCTTAAATCGATTTTGGAAAAGTAGCTAGCTCCTTGAAGTTGATCGAAGAGGTAGTCTATCCGAGGAATGGGATAATGGTTTTTGATTGTGAGCTTGTTCAGCTCTCGGTAATCGATACACATTCGAAAAGATCCATCTTTCTTTTTCACGAATAAGATCGGGGCTCCCCACGGCGAGGAACTCGGTCTGATGAATCCTTTACTGAGCAGCTCATTGAGCTGACTAGATAACTCCTGCATTTCTGCCGGAGCTAATCGATAAGGAGATTTGGCTACGGGGGTAGCTCCGGGGATTAAGTCGATACGAAACTCCACTTGGCGTTCAGGAGGGATTCCTGGGAGATCTTCTGGAAAGACATTGGGAAAGTTGCAGACTTCGGGGATGCTCTCGAGGTCTTTAACTTCCTGCTTTTCGTTAACGACATGAGCTAAGAATGCATGACACTCCTTCCGCAGAAGTTTCTGGGCTTTGATGCACGAAATGATGCGAAGGTTTGAACTGAGTTTATCCCCGTAGATTACAAGAGTTTCATCCGAAGGAAGATTGAGACGGATAGCTTTTTCGAAACAGAGGATGTCTGCACGATTGGGGCTCAACCAATCCATGCCAACGATGACATCAAAGCTTTTTATGGAGACTGGCATAAGGTCAATGAGAAATGAACGGTCGTTTAAGGATAGGGTACACCCTACGTATATCTCGTTAGTGCTCTCTTTCTCACCGTTAGCCATTTCGACGGTAAACTTTTCGGTTAATGGTTGGGATTTTTGTTTAAGAAATTGTTTGAATGCATGACTAACAAAGCTCCTTTCAGCACCAGAATCGAAAAGAATGCATGCATAAGAGTTGTCGAGGAGGAACGTACCCGTGACAACGGTGGGGTCAACGACTGCCTCCTCTTGTCCCATAGTTAGAACTCTCCCGGTGTTGTTGGTTGTTGCTGCTTTGGGGCAGTCCCTCTTGAAATGCCCGACTTCTCCACAGTTGTAGCAGGCTCGACCAACACCTGCTCCAGAGGTTTGAGTAGTTTGCTGAACTGGCTTTCTGCAGTCTCGAGCCAGATGGCCCTTTTTATCACATTTGTTGCAGTGCTTTTCACGACAGGGCCCGGAAGCACGATGGTGGTAACTGCACTTATCGCACCAGGGAAGAGTACCAGTGTATGCACTGTTAGGGGTTTGAGTTGCAGGAGAGGCGACAGGAGTTGTAGCAGCGTGGACTGCCACAGTTTGCTGTCTTTTCGAGGGTCCTTGCGAACCCTGACCCTTTCGCTTGTTCCAGAATTTCTTCTTATTTTCACTACTCCCTTTAGCCGGCTCAGGAGTGGCTATCACTTCGTCGGGCTCGTCGCTATGATCAATCAGGGTTTGCGCCAAACACTTAGCGCTGTCGAAGGTTTCTGGCTTTGCAGCCAAAACATTTCCCTTGGTTGGCTGGGTCAGCCCCCAAATGAATCGTTCGATCTTTTTGCTTTCCGGGGATATCATTCCCGGACAAAGGAGTGCTAGATCTTCAAACCTAGAAGTGTAGGAAGCAATGTCGGAACCCTTCATCTTCAGTGTCCAGAGTTCGTGTTCGAGTTTCTGCATCTCGCCCCGTGGGCAGTACTGGGCTATCATAATTTCCTTCAGTTTGTCCCAACCCATGGCATTTGCCACTGGCAGGGTTAAGGACTTGACCCGGCCATTCCACCAGGTTAATGCTTTGTTGAGGAAAGTGCAAGCGGCGTACTTCACTTTGTTGGCCTCGGAGACTGCGCAAATTTCGAATATGGACTCAATCTTTTCGAACCATTGAGTCAGAACAATAACACCTCCTTTTCCGTCGAAGGATGTGGGTTTTGCGTTCATGAAATCTTTATAAGAGCATTCTTTCTGGTGTCCCTGACCACCTTCCTGAATTTGAGGATGCATACCACCTCCCTGACCACCAGATCCACCGGGATTCATTTGTGACATCGCAGCAGCCACGGCAGCAGTAACAGCTGCCTGAAACATGACAGGATCAAATTGGGGAGGAGGCGGTGGTGGAGGAGTGTCGTTGTTTCTCCTGGTAGATCTCCTTCGGGGAGGCATCTCGATCTGAAATGACCAAGAAATGGGAGGATGGAATTTAGAGATATGAAACAAGGATATATCTCATAATAATTTTTAGAGTGTTCTACTAAGCGATAGGACAGGAAAATTACTTAAAGTAAGTAAACTATCGCTAAGGGAGGAATGAGTAGTAACACTCGGAACGGATTTCCATGAGGTATTTGGTTCGGACTAAAATACTCCCATAGTATTTTATGCTGAATAGATATTAGGTAAGTTATAGGTCTGCTGTACACCGCAGTCACTCCCAAGCACATGTTGGTCGTGTCTCGAATGAATATAGTTGATCAGGCTATATTGACCCTAGACATGACTACATAACTGCCCAGGTTTAACCACAGTGCACAACACCCAAATTACTTATGCTTTGTTCTCTTCGCGATACGGATTTCGGTACTCGGGAATTACTTGTATACTTTTATAAAAATACTTATATTTTAAAAGCATACTTTTAGTTTAGAGCTCTTAGGCCCCTTAGTGTTTATAGTTGTATACCATGTAAGGTTCGGTATACTTAGTTCACTATAAACAAGGGCTCTGATACCAATCTGTCACGCCCCGAAACCGATGGCGGAAACGTCCCGGGGCGGAGTGATGTCATGTAGAGTATCACAACCAATGTACATAGCAAGCATAGTAAACACAACCATTACATTACATGAGAAAGTTTTACATTTGTTTGAAAATAAAGTACTACAAGTTTTCTTAGATACATTCGTTAGAACAAAAGTAAAGACGAGTCTTCTATATGCTCCGTCTTCTCTAAAAGTTAGTGGGAGTACCTGTCTATGGATGCCCTGAGAATACAAGCAGTTTTAAAATATCAGCATAAAGCTGGTGAGTTCATAAGCGTATTTTGTTAAGGAAAAATCGTTTATTTAATCCAGTGTTAAATAATTCATTTCCTTTTGTAAAGGTTTACTGTAATAATGAAAAGCCATCGTTACTGAGTTATGAAATACATAGGCATGTTTTTCCCCAGAAAATCCCATATTTTCTAACATGTAAGTTTATTTGAATAAGATATGAAAACCATAAGTTATGACCCTGGAATTACCATCCAGTACGAAAGTAGGTAGTGTGAAAGTAGATAGTTTTAATACATAAAACTATTAGATTAGATCCCTGGAATACCATCCAGTGTGAAAGTAGGTAGTTTTAATCCATAAAACTATTAGATTAGATTAGATCCCTGGAATACCATCCAGTGTGAAAGTAGGTAGTTTTAATACATAAAACTATAGTTGAAATAAAGTAAGAAAAATCCGTAACCAAGTTGGTTTGTTAAATACGTATTGTGAGCCGTATAACCATACTGATATGACACGTGACCTCCTTGACGTTCTTCAGGCGTCGTTCGATTTACAAAATTTGTCACCCCAGGCGTGTCTGCCTAACTGTAGCTAACAGTTTAGGTGTGGGATTGTCAGTCCCGAATAGATCTATCCACAAATTTCACGTTCTCCCTCCAGGAGACTCTGGTTATACTTTCGGTGAGGATTTATTGGTATCCCGAAGGATATAACGAAGATAAGTCTCACAAGCTAGTATTTACAGATTTTCGGATAATTCAATCGTTTCCGAGTTTCGAATTAGTTTGGAACAAAGTAGAGTATAAATAATTAAATACAACATACTTATTTAGCATGATACTCTAGATTAGACATAGATAAACTAAATCAGACATAGTTTATATTTTTGACTTTGGATGAAATCGAAATTCGTATAACAAGTGGTAAAGATTCCCAAATTATTCCCATAATAATTTGCACAGTTCGATAAGTTTTTTTTTTTCCGTTTAGATTGGAAAGGTTTGATAAGTTCCATACAGTTTTAGGAAAACTATGTAATTATATTTAGAAAATATCCCTTATGCTCTGCCTATTACAAGAGGGATAAAGTAACATAAGTTCATCGGAGAATCGTATAATTACATCAGTTTCTTTCAAGTTATGAAAACCTTTATGATTTTGCTTGTATTCCCCCCCTGAAAACAAGAAAAACTTGGAAAAGGTGTAGGGGTATGAACTCACCTGACGAGAATGTGCTGAGTAGGATGCTAGAAGACAACTTAGGACTTGATCACACGCAAAGGTCCTAAGTAATATGAGGTGATACCCAATTGTATCCAATTAGTTATTAAACTACTAATTAAACAAGTAGACACACTCAATGCAAGAAAACACTTGATTCCAAGTGTTAGGAATGATGCGGGTTGCATTTAAGGAGTGTAGGGCCTAGATAAGGTGTTTACTCTTCAAGTGTAAACCCTTAGGGGAGTTTACGGTTTAACGACCATATCCCCCATGAGTTTACGGCCGTAAACTCATGGGTGTGGTGGTTTGAGTGATCCAAGGTCTCATCTTGCACATAGGAAGGATCTAGGGTTGATTCGAGGGCTTAGGAAGTGATCGGGACATGAAATGGCCTAGGAATTAGGGTTTACGGTCCTTGGACCACCCTTGGGGAGTTTACGGTCGTAAACTCATGGGTTTACGGTCCTTGGACCACCCTTGGGGAGTTTACGGTCGTAAACTCATGGGTTTACGGCCGTAAACCTACCCTTGTCCATGTTTGTCCATTTTCCATGTGTTTTGGTGGTTTGTAGGCCATTCATGCAAGTTCTAGACTCAAATACAAGCCATGCAAAGTGTTTGGAGCATTAAAACACCCTTGGAAGGTGTTTACGGTTTTGGGAGACGTTCCCAAACCGTAAACTCATGTTTACGCTCATTTGGACATGTTTTAGGGTTCTAAGATCATCCAAGCAAGTTTCAAGGCCATTAGACATGCATTGGAAGGGTTAAGGAGCATCAAAACCCCATGAAAGGGTGTTTACGGTTCTTGAACATTCGAGAACCGTAAACTCATGTTCATGGCCAAAAATTCATGATCTTGTGGTTCTAACTCCATGCATGCAAGGATCTAAGCATTAGAAGAGGTTTGGAAGGGTTTTGGGGCTTCAAAACCCCCATTGAAGGAGTTTACGGTTTTTGGGAGGCTCCCCAAACCGTAAACACGAGTTTTTGATGCATTTGAGAGTTTAAGACATGGATTTGCATGCATGTTAGGATAAACAACTAGTTAGGAAGGATCACTTACCAAATTGGAGCTTGAAACTGAAGATTCTTGAGAGAGTTCGATTTCTAGAGAGAGAGTAGAGAGAGAAAGTTCAAGTGTGGGAAAAGCTCAAATGGTGGTCACTCCACCCTTTTATGTGCCTAGAGTTAGTGACCCGGTGGGAATACACCCAATACGGACATTAAACGGAGCTTAATATTTTACCCGGGTAAATAACCATTACCCGTATTAGTCGTAGTCTAGAAATTCTCAAAAGATTATTAAGTGTGTTTTCACTCAAATAAATATTTCGTTCTGACGCATACGAAATTATAATAATAATTCTAAATGAATTAATAAATTTGAAAGTTAACGGAAAAACCCAAAATAAAATAAATTTTTATTAACGGCATGGGTTAAGTTAACGGAATATCTTTCGGGTTGTCACATTATCCCCCCCGTTAGAGGAAATTTCGTCCAGAAATTTAGAATTTAGATACAAATCATGGAATTGGAAAGAGATGCGGGTATTTCGTTTTCATCGAGTCTTCGCGTTCCCAAGTGAATTCAGGTCCCCACTTGGCATTCCAGCGAACCTTCACTATCGGGATGCGGCTTTGTTTCGTTCGTTTGATCTCTCTATCCATGATTTCGATGGGCTCTTCCACAAAGTTCAGGTTTTCGTTGATTTCAATCTCATCGAGAGGAATCACAAGGGTCTCATCAGAAAGACACTTTTTAAGGTTTGAGACGTGGAAGACAGGGTGAATATTGCTATGTTCATGAGGCAAATGGAGTTTGTAAGCTACGGGACCAATCCTGGCTAGGATTTCGAAAGGTCCTATGTACCTTGGGTTAAGTTTTCCACGCTTTCCGAAGCGTATCATGCCCTTCCAGGGTGAGACTTTCAACACGACACGGTCTCCAACCTGGAATTCCAAGGGTTTTCGTCGTTTATCGGCATAGCTCTTTTGTCTATCTCGGGAGGCCTTAAGTCGTTCTCGGATTTGTACGATCTTTTCGGTGGTTTCGCGGATGATTTCTGGACCAGTGAGAGTGCTGTCAGGGACTTGTCCCTTGACCAGCTGCGTGTCACCCACCTCAGCCCAGCACAGAGGGGATCTGCACTTGCGGCCATAGAGGGCTTCGAACGGCGCAGCCTTGATGCTGGTATGGTAGCTGTTGTTATAAGAAAATTCAACCAAAGGAAGATGAGTATCCCATGACGCGCCGAAGTCGATGACGCAGGCTCTCAACATGTCTTCCAAGGTTTGGATGGTTCTCTCACTCTGTCCATCTGTTTGAGGATGGTAAGCTGTGCTCATATCCAGCTTAGTTCCAAGAGCCTTCTGTAGTGACTGCCAGAACCTAGAAGTGAACCTGCTATCCCGATCGGAAATGATGGACACAGGTACACCGTGTAGTCGGACCACCTCTTGGATGTAGATTCGCGTGAGTCTTTCCATTTTGAAGTTTTCCTTGATAGGAAGGAAGTGAGCAGATTTGGTTAGTCGGTCGACAATTACCCAAATGGTGTCGTACCCACTCGGAGATTTGGGTAACTTGGTAATGAAATCCATAGTAATCATTTCCCATTTCCATTCAGGTATTTCAGGTTGTTGGAGTAGGCCGGAGGGTTTTTGATATTCGACCTTCACTTTGGCGCAAGTCTGGCACTCGCCCACGAAGGTAGCGCTTTCGGCCTTCATATTTGGCCACCAGTACAGTTTCTTGAGATCCAAGTACATCTTATCCGAACCTGGGTGTACGGAGTATTTAGTATTATGAGCTTCGTTCATGACAACCTCTCTGAAGCCTCCGAAATTTGGGGTCCAGATCCGGTCCATGAAACAGTAGACTCTGTCGTTTCTGATCTCAAGCTTCTTATCCATTCCTCTCAGGGCTTCGCCTGACATGTTTTCTGGTCTTAAGGCTTCCAGCTGAGTCTCTTTGATTTGCGCGGATAAGTGGGAATGGATAGTCATAGTCAGTGCCTTCACTTTACGACCTGAGTACTCCTTCCGGCTGAGGGCATCTGCCACCACATTGGCCTTGCCGGGATGGTAGCAGATTTCACACTCGTAGTCGTTGAGTAGTTCAACCCATCGCCGTTGTCTCATGTTCAGCTCCTTTTGGTCGAGGATGTGCTGTAAACTTTTATGGTCAGTAAAGATGGTGCACTTAGTTCCGTAGAGATAATGTCTCCAGATTTTTAATGCGAAGACCACTGCTCCCAATTCTAGGTCATGAGTCGTGTAGTTAACTTCGTGTACTTTCAGTTGTCTGGAGGCATAGGCGATGACCTTGCCTCGTTGCATTAGAACACAATCGAGACCTTGATTGGACGCATCGCAGTAGACAACGAAGCCTTCCGTCCCATCGGGAAGGGACAAGATAGGTGCGCTGCACAAGGCTCGCTTCAGCGTTTGGAACGCAGTGTCTTGCTTTTCGCTCCAACAAAAGGGTACACCTTTCTGAGTTAGAGTGGTTAAGGGTTTGGCAATTTTGGAGAAATTTTGGATAAATCTGCGATAGTAGCCAGCGAGACCCAAGAATTGACGGATTTCGGTGGGTGTCTTTGGTGCTGACCAGTTTTCTATCGCTTTGATCTTTGAAGGATCCACGTGAATGCCCTCCTTGCTTACCACGTGACCAAGGAAAGTAACCTTCCGGATCCAGAATTCACATTTGGAGAATTTCGCGTACAGTTGCTCCGATCTAAGAGTTTCCAACACTAGCCTCAAGTGTTGTTTGTGATCCTCTTCGCTTTTGGAATAGACAAGTATGTCGTCGATGAATACGATCACAAACTTGTCCAGAAATGGACGACACACCCGGTTCATCAAATCCATGAACACTGCCGGTGCGTTGGTTAGACCGAAGGGCATAACTACGAATTCATAGTGACCATATCGAGTCCGAAAGGCTGTTTTGGGAACGTCACCCTCATGGACTCGCAGCTGATGATACCCTGATCTTAAATCGATTTTGGAAAAGTAGCTAGCTCCTTGAAGTTGATCGAAGAGGTCGTCTATCCGAGGAAGGGGATAACGGTTTTTGATTGTGAGCTTGTTCAGCTCTCGGTAATCGATACACATTCGAAAAGATCCATCTTTCTTTTTCACGAATAAGATCGGGGCTCCCCACGGCGAGGAACTCGGTCTGATGAATCCTTTACTGAGCAGCTCATTGAGCTGACTAGATAACTCCTGCATTTCTGCCGGAGCTAATCGATAAGGAGATTTGGCTACGGGGGTAGCTCCGGGGATTAAGTCGATACGAAATTCCACTTGGCGTTCAGGAGGGATTCCTGGGAGATCTTCTGGAAAGACATCGGGAAAGTTGCAGACTTCGGGGATGCTCTCGAGGTCTTTAACTTCCTGCTTTTCGTTAACGACATGAGCTAAGAATGCATGACACTCCTTCCGCAGAAGTTTCTGGGCTTTGATGCACGAAATGATGCGAAGGTTTGAACTGTGTTTATCCCCGTAGATTACAAGAGTTTCATCCGAAGGAAGATTGAGACGGATAGCTTTTTCAAAACAGAGGATGTCTGCACGATTGGGGCTCAACCAATCCATGCCAACGATGACATCAAAGCTTTTTATGGAGACTGGCATAAGGTCAATGAGAAATGAACGGTCGTTTAAGGATAGGGTACACCCTACGTATATCTCGTTAGTGCTCTCTTTCTCACCGTTAGCCATTTTGACGGTAAACTTTTCGGTTAATGGTTGGGATTTTTGTTTAAGAAATTGTTTGAATGCATGACTAACAAAGCTCCTTTCAGCACCAGAATCGAAAAGAATGCATGCATAATAGTTGTCGAGGAGGAACGTACCCGTGACAACGGTGGGATCAACGACTGCCTCCTCTTGTCCCATAGTTAGAACTCTCCCGGTGTTGTTGGTTGTTGCTGCTTTGGGGCAGTCCCTCTTGAAATGCCCGACCTCTCCACAGTTGTAGCAGGCTCGACCAACACCTGCTCCAGAGGTTTGAGTAGTTTGCTGAACTGGCTTTCTGCAGTCTCGAGCCAGATGGCCCTTTTTACCACATTTGTTGCAGTGCTTTTCACGACAGGGCCCGGAAGCACGATGGTGGTAACTGCACTTATCGCACCAGGGAAGAGTACCAGTGTATGCACTGTTAGGGGTTTGAGTTGCAGGAGAGGCGACAGGAGTTGTAGCAGCGTGGACTGCCACAGTTTGCTGTCTTTTCGAGGGTCCTTGCGAACCCTGACCCTTTCGCTTGTTCCAGAATTTCTTCTTATTTTCACTACTCCCTTTAGCCGGATCAGGAGTGGCTATCACTTCGTCGGGCTCGTCGCTATGATCAATCAGGGTTTGCGCCAAACACTTAGCGTTGTCGAAGGTTTCTGGCTTTGCAGCCAAAACATTTCCCTTGGTTGGCTGGGTCAGCCCCCAAATGAATCGTTCGATCTTTTTGCTTTCCGGGGATATCATTCCCGGACAAAGGAGTGCTAGATCTTCAAACCTAGAAGTGTAGGAAGCAATGTCGGAACCCTTCATCTTCAGTGTCCAGAGTTCGTGTTCGAGTTTCTGCATCTCGCCCCGTGGGCAGTACTGGGCTATCATGAGTTCCTTCAGTTTGTCCCAACCCATGGTATTTGCCACGGGCAGGGTTAAGGACTTGACCCGGCCATTCCACCAAGTTAATGCTTTGTTGAGGAAAGTGCAAGCGGCGTACTTCACTTTGTTGGCCTCGGAGACTGCGCAAATTTCGAATATGGACTCAATCTTTTCGAACCATTGAGTCAGAACAATAACACCTCCTTTTCCGTCGAAGGATGTGGGTTTCGCGTTCATGAAATCTTTATAAGAGCATTCTTTCTGGTGTCCCTGACCACCTTCCTGAATTTGAGGATGCATACCACCTCCCTGACCACCAGATCCACCGGGATTCATTTGTAACATCGCAGCAGCCACGGCAGCAGTAACAGCTGCCTGAAACATGACAGGATCAAATTGGGGAGGAGGCGGTGGTGGAGGAGTGTCGTTGTTTCTCCTGGTAGATCTCCTTCGGGGAGGCATCTCGATCTGAAATGACCAAGAAATGGGAGGATGGAATTTAGAGATATGAAACAAGGATATATCTCATAATAATTTTTAGAGTGTTCTACTAAGCGATAGGACAGGAAAATTACTTAAAGTAAGTAAACTATCGCTAAGGGAGGAATGAGTAGTAACACTCGGAACGGATTTCCATGAGGTATTTGGTTCGGACTAAAATACTCCCATAGTATTTTATGCTGAATAGATATTAGGTAAGTTATAGGTCTGCTGTACACCGCAGTCACTCCCAAGCACATGTTGGCCGTGTCTCGAATGAATATAGTTGATCAGGCTATATTGACCCTAGACATGACTATATAACTGCCCAGGTTTAACCACAGTGCACAACACCCAAATTACTTATGCTTTGTTCTCTTCGCGATACGGATTTCGGTACTCAGGAATTACTTGTATACTTTTATAAAAATACTTATATTTTAAAAGCATACTTTTAGTTTAGAGCTCTTAGGCCCCTTAGTGTTTATAGTTGTATACCATGTAAGGTTCGGTATACTTAGTTCACTATAAACAAGGGCTCTGATACCAATCTGTCACGCCCCGAAACCGATGGCGGAAACGTCCCGGGGCGGAGTGACGTCATGTAGAGTATCACAACCAATGTACATAGCAAGCATAGTAAACACAACCATTACATTACATGAGAAAGTTTTACATTTGTTTGAAAATAAAGTACTACAAGTTTTCTTAGATACATTCGTTAGAACAAAAGTAAAGACGAGTCTTCTATATGCTCCGTCTTCTCTAAAAGTTAGTGGGAGTACCTGTCTATGGATGCCCTGAGAATACAAGCAGTTTTAAAATATCAGCATAAAGCTGGTGAGTTCATACGCGTATTTTGTTAAGGAAAAATCGTTTATTTAATCCAGTGTTAAATAATTCATTTCCTTTTGTAAAGGTTTACTGTAATAATGAAAAGCCATCGTTACTGAGTTATGAAATACATAGGCATGTTTTTCCCCAGAAAATCCCATATTTTCTAACATGTAAGTTTATTTGAATAAGATATGAAAACCATATGTTATGACCCTGGAATTACCATCCAGTACGAAAGTAGGTAGTGTGAAAGTAGATAGTTTTAATACATAAAACTATTAGATTAGATCCGTGGAATACCATCCAGTGTGAAAGTAGGTAGTTTTAATCCATAAAACTATTAGATTAGATTAGATCCCTGGAATACCGTCCAGTGTGAAAGTAGGTAGTTTTAATACATAAAACTATATATTAGATCCCTGGAATACCATCCAGTGTGAAAGTAGATAGTTTTAATACATAAAACTATTAGATTAGATCCCTGGAATACCATCCAGTGTGAAAGTAGGTAGTTTTAATACATAAAACTATATATTGGATCCCTGGAATACCATCCAGTGTGAAAGTAGATAGTTTTAATACATAAAACTATTAGATTAGATCCCTGGAATACCATCCAGTGTGAAAGTAGGTAGTTTTAATACATAAAACTATAGTTGAAATAAAGTAAGAAAAATTCGTAACCAAGTTGGTTTGTTAAATACGTATTGTGAGCCGTATAACCATACTGATATGACCCGTGACCTCCTTGACGTTCTTCAGGCGTCGTTCGATTTACAAAATTTGTCACCCCAGGCGTGCCTGCCTAACTGTAGCTAACAGTTTAGGTGTGGGATTGTCAGTCCCGAATAGATCTATCCACAAATTTCACGTTCTCCCTCCAGGAGACTCTGGTTATACTTTCGGTGAGGATTTATTGGTATCCCGAAGGATATAACGAAGATAAGTCTCACAAGCTAGTATTTACAGATTTTCGGATAATTCAATCATTTCCGAGTTTCGAATTAGTTTGCAACAAAGTAGAGTATAAATAATTAAATACAACATACTTATTTAGCATGATACTCTAGATTAGACATAGATAAACTAAATCAGACATAGTTTATATTTTTGACTTTGCATGAAATCGAAATTCGTATAACAAGTGGTAAAGATTCCCAAATTATTCCCATAATAATTTGCACAGTTCGATAAGTTTTTTTTTTCCGTTTAGATTGGAAAGGTTTGATAAGTTCCATACAGTTTTAGGAAAACTATGTAATTATATTTAGAAAATATCCCTTATGCTCTGCCTATTACAAGAGGGATAAAGTAACATAAGTTCATCGGAGAATCGTATAATTACATCAGTTTCTTTCAAGTTATGAAAACCTTTATGATTTTGCTTGTATTCCCCCCCTGAAAACATGAAAAACTTAGAAAAGGTGTAGGGGTATGAACTCACCTGACGAGAATGTGCTGAGTAGGATGCTAGAAGACAACTTAGGACTTGATCACACGCAAAGGTCCTAAGTAATATGAGGTGATACCCAATTGTATCCAATTAGTTATTAAACTACTAATTAAACAAGTAGACACACTCAATGCAAGAAAACACTTGATTCCAAGTGTTAGGAATGATGCGGGTTGCATTTAAGGAGTGTAGGGCCTAGATAAGGTGTTTACTCTTCAAGTGTAAACCCTTAGGGGAGTTTACGGTTTAAAGACCATATCCCCCATGAGTTTACGGCCGTAAACTCATGGGTGTGGTGGTTTGAGTGATCCAAGGTCTCATCTTGCACATAGGAAGGATCTAGGGTTGATTCGAGGGCTTAGGAAGTGATCGGGACATGAAATGGCCTAGGAATTAGGGTTTACGGTCCTTGGACCACCCTTGGGGAGTTTACGGTCGTAAACTCATGGGTTTACGGCCGTAAACCTACCCTTGTCCATGTTTGTCCATTTTCCATGTGTTTTGGTGGTTTGTAGGCCATTCATGCAAGTTCTAGACTCAAATACAAGCCATGCAAAGTGTTTGGAGCATTAAAACACCCTTGGAAGGTGTTTACGGTTTTGGGAGACGTTCCCAAACCGTAAACTCATGTTTACGCTCATTTGGACATGTTTTAGGGTTCTAAGATCATCCAAGCAAGTTTCAAGGCCATTAGACATGCATTGGAAGGGTTAAGGAGCATCAAAACCCCATGAAAGGGTGTTTACGGTTCTTGAACATTCGAGAAGCGTAAACTCATGTTCATGGCCAAAAATTCATGATCTTGTGGTTCTAACTCCATGCATGCAAGGATCTAAGCATTAGAAGAGGTTTGGAAGGGTTTTGGGGCTTCAAAACCCCCATTGAAGGAGTTTACGGTTTTTGGGAGGCTCCCCAAACCGTAAACACGAGTTTTTGATGCATTTGAGAGTTTAAGACATGGATTTGCATGCATGTTAGGATAAACAACTAGTTAGGAAGGATCACTTACCAAATTGGAGCTTGAAAGTGAAGATTCTTGAGAGAGTTCGATTTCTAGAGAGAGAGTAGAGAGAGAAAGTTCAAGTGTGGGAAAAGCTCAAATGGTGGTCACTCCACCCTTTTATGTGCCTAGAGTTAGTGACCCGGTGGGAATACACCCAATACGGACATTAAACGGAGCTTAATATTTTACCCGGGTAAATAACCATTACCCGTATTAGTCGTAGTCTAGAAATTCTCAAAAGATTATTAAGAGTGTTTTCACTCAAATAAATATTTCGTTCAGATGCATACGAAATTATAATAATAATTCTAAATGAATTAATAAATTTGAAAGTTAACGGAAAAACGCAAAATAAAATAAATTTTTATTAACGGCATGGGTTAAGTTAACGGAATATCTTTCGGGTTGTCACATTATCCCCCCCGTTAGAGGAAATTTCGTCCAGAAATTTAGAATTTAGATACAAATCATGGAATTGGAAAGAGATGCGGGTATTTCGTTTTCATCGAGTCTTCGCGTTCCCAAGTGAATTCAGGTCCCCACTTGGCATTCCAGCGAACCTTCACTATCGGGATGCGGCTTTGTTTCGTTCGTTTGATCTCTCTATCCATGATTTCGATGGGCTCTTCCACAAAGTTCAGGTTTTCGTTGATTTCAATCTCATCGAGAGGAATCACAAGGGTCTCATCAGAAAGACACTTTTTAAAGTTTGAGACGTGGAAGACAGGGTGAATATTGCTAAGTTCATGAGGCAAATGGAGTTTGTAAGCTACGGGATCAATCCTGGCTAGGATTTCGAAAGGTCCTATGTACCTTGGGTTAAGTTTTCCACGCTTTCCGAAGCGTATCATGCCCTTCCAGGGTGAGACTTTCAACAAGACACGGTCTCCAACCTGGAATTCCAAGGGTTTTCGTCGTTTATCGGCATAGCTCTTTTGTCTATCTCGGGAGGCCTTAAGTCGTTCTCGGATTTGTACGATCTTTTCGGTGGTTTCGCGGATGATTTCTGGACCAGTGAGAGTGCTGTCAGGGACTTGTCCCTTGACCAGCTGCGTGTCACCCACCTCAGCCCAGCACAGAGGGGATCTGCACTTGCGGCCATAGAGGGCTTCGAACGGCGCAGCCTTGATGCTGGTATGGTAGCTGTTGTTATAAGAAAATTCAACCAAAGGAAGATGAGTATCCCATGACGCGCCGAAGTCGATGACGCAGGCTCTCAACATGTCTTCCAAGGTTTGGATGGTTCTCTCACTCTGTCCATCTGTTTGAGGATGGTAAGCTGTGCTCATATCCAGCTTAGTTCCAAGACCCTTCTGTAGTGACTGCCAGAACCTAGAAGTGAACCTGCTATCCCGATCGGAAATGATGGACACAGGTACACCGTGCAGTCGGACCACCTCTTGGATGTAGATTCGCGTGAGTCTTTCCATTTTGAAGTTTTCCTTGATAGGAAGGAAGTGAGCAGATTTGATTAGTCGGTCGACAATTACCCAAATGGTGTCGTACCCACTCGGAGATTTGGGTAACTTGGTAATGAAATCCATAGTAATCATTTCCCATTTCCATTCAGGTATTTCGGGTTGTTGGAGTAGGCCGGAGGGTTTTTGATATTCGACCTTCACTTTGGCGCAAGTCTGGCACTTGCCCACGAAGGTAGCGATTTCGGCCTTCATATTTGGCCACCAGTACAGTTTCTTGAGATCCAAGTACATCTTATCCGAACCTGGGTGTACGGAGTATTTAGTATTATGAGCTTCGTTCATGACAACCTCTCTGAAGCCTCCGAAATTTGGGGTCCATATCCGGTCCATGAAACAGTAGACTCCGTCGTTTCTGATCTCAAGCTTCTTATCCATTCCTCTCAGGGCTTCGCCTGACATGTTTTCTGGTCTTAAGGCTTCCAGCTGAGTCTCTTTGATTTGCGCGGATAAGTGGGAATGGATAGTCATAGTCAGTGCCTTCACTTTACGACCTGAGTACTCCTTCCGGCTGAGGGCATCTGCCACCACATTGGCCTTGCCGGGATGGTAGCGGATTTCACACTCGTAGTCGTTGAGTAGTTCAACCCATCGCCGTTGTCTCATGTTCAGCTCCTTTTGGTCGAGGATGTGCTGTAAACTTTTATGGTCAGTAAAGATGGTGCACTTAGTTCCGTAGAGATAATGTCTCCAGATTTTTAATGCGAAGACCACTGCTCCAAATTCTAGGTCATGAGTCGTGTAGTTAACTTCGTGTACTTTCAGTTGTCTGGAGGCATAGGCGATGACCTTGCCTCGTTGCATTAGAACACAATCGAGACCTTGACTGGACGCATCGCAGTAGACAACGAAGCCTTCCGTCCCATCGGGAAGGGACGGGATAGGTGCGCTGCACAAGGCTTGCTTCAGCGTTTGGAACGCAGTGTCTTGCTTTTCGCTCCAACAAAAGGGTACACCTTTCTGAGTTAGAGTGGTTAAGGGTTTGGCAATTTTGGAGAAATTTTGGATAAATCTACGATAGTAGCCAGCGAGACCCAAGAATTGACGGATTTCGGTGGGTGTCTTTGGTACTGACCAGTTTTCTATCGCTTTGATCTTTGAAGGATCCACGTGAATGCCCTCCTTGCTTACCACGTGACCAAGGAAAGTAACCTTCCGGATCCAGAATTCACATTTGGAGAATTTCGCGTACAGTTGCTCCGATCTAAGAGTTTCCAACACTAGCCTCAAGTGTTGTTTGTGATCCTCTTCGCTTTTGGAATAGACAAGTATGTCGTCGATGAATACGATCACAAACTTGTCCAGAAATGGACGACACACCCGGTTCATCAAATCCATGAACACTGCCGGTGCGTTGGTTAGACCGAAGGGCATAACTACGAATTCATAGTGACCATATCGAGTCCGAAAGGCTGTTTTGGGAACGTCACCCTCATGGACTCGCAGCTGATGATACCCTGATCTTAAATCGATTTTGGAAAAGTAGCTAGCTCCTTGAAGTTGATCGAAGAGGTCGTCTATCCGAGGAAGGGGATAACGGTTTTTGATTGTGAGCTTGTTCAGCTCTCGGTAATCGATACACATTCGAAAAGATCAATCTTTCTTTTTCACGAATAAGATCGGGGCTCCCCACGGCGAGGAACTCGGTCTGATGAATCCTTTACTGAGCAGCTCATTGAGCTGACTAGATAACTCCTGCATTTCTGCTGGAGCTAATCGATAAGGAGATTTGGCTACGGGGGTAGCTCCGGGGATTAAGTCGATACGAAACTCCACTTGGCGTTCAGGAGGGATTCCTGGGAGATCTTCTGGAAAGACATCGGGAAAGTTGCAGACTTCGGGGATGCTCTCGAGGTCTTTAACTTCTTGCTTTTCGTTAACGACATGAGCTAAGAATGCATGACACTCCTTCCGCAGAAGTTTCTGGGCTTTAATGCACGAAATGATGCGAAGGTTTGAACTGAGTTTATCCCCGCAGATTACAAGAGTTTCATCCGAAGGAAGATTGAGACGGATATCTTTTTCGAAACAGAGGATGTCTGCACAATTGGGGCTCAACCAATCCATGCCAACGATGACATCAAAGCTTTTTATGGAGACTGGCATAAGGTCAATGAGAAATGAACGGTCGTTTAAGGATAGGGTACACCCTACGTATATCTCGTTAGTGCTCTCTTTCTCACCGTTAGCCATTTCGACGGTAAACTTTTCGGTTAATGGTTGGGATTTTTGTTTAAGAAATTGTTTGAATGCATGACTAACAAAGCTCCTTTCAGCACCAGAATCGAAAAGAATGCATGCATAAGAGTTGTCGAGGAGGAACGTACCCGTGACAACGGTGGGGTCAACGACTGCCTCCTCTTGTCCCATAGTTAGAACTCTCCCGGTGTTGTTGGTTGTTGCTGCTTTGGGGCAGTCCCTCTTGAAATGCCCGACCTCTCCACAGTTGTAGCAGGCTCGACCAACACCTGCTCCAGAGGTTTGAGTAGTTTGCTGAACTGGCTTTCTGCAGTCTCGAGGCAGATGGCCCTTTTTACCGCATTTGTTGTAGTGCTTTTCAGGACAGGGCCCGGAAGCACGATGGTGGTAACTGCACTTATCGCACCAGGGAAGAGTACCAGTGTATGCACTGTTAGGGGTTTGAGTTGCAGGAGAGGCGACAGGAGTTGTAGCAGCGTGGACTGCCACAGTTTGCTGTCTTTTCGAGGGTCCTTGCGAACCCTGACCCTTTCGCTTGTTCCAGAATTTCTTCTTATTTTCACTACTCCCTTTAGCCGGCTCAGGAGTGGCTATCACTTCGTCGGGCTCGTCGCTATGATCAATCAGGGTTTGCGCCAAACACTTAGCGCTGTCGAAGGTTTCTGGCTTTGCAGCCAAAACATTTCCCTTGGTTGGCTGGGTCAGCCCCCAAATGAATCGTTCGATCTTTTTGCTTTCCGGGGATATCATTCCCGGACAAAGGAGTGCTAGATCTTCAAACCTAGAAGTATAGGAAGCAATGTCGGAACCCTTCATCTTCAGTGTCCAGAGTTCGTGTTCGAGTTTCTGCATCTCGCCCCGTGGGCAGTACTGGGCTATCATGAGTTCCTTCAGTTTGTCCCAACCCATGGCATTTGCCACTGGCAGGGTTAAGGACTTGACCCGGCCATTCCACCAGGTTAATGCTTTGTTGAGGAAAGTGCAAGCGGCGTACTTCACTTTGTTGGCCTCGGAGACTGCGCAAATTTTGAATATGGACTCAATCTTTTCGAACCATTGAGTCAGAACAATAACACCTCCTTTGCCGTCGAAGGATGTGGGTTTTGCGTTCATGAAATCTTTATAAGAGCATTCTTTCTGGTGTCCCTGACCACCTTCCTGAATTTGAGGATGCATACCACCTCCCTGACCACCAGATCCACCGGGATTCATTTGTGACATCGCAGCAGCCACGGCAGCAGTAACAGCTGCCTGAAACATGACAGGATCAAATTGGGGAGGAGGCGGTGGTGGAGGAGTGTCGTTGTTTCTCCTGGTAGATCTCCTTCGGGGAGGCATCTCGATCTGAAATGACGAAGAAATGGGAGGATGGAATTTAGAGATATGAAACAAGGATATATCTCATAATAATTTTTAGAGTGTTCTACTAAGCGATAGGACAGGAAAATTACTTAAAGTAAGTAAACTATCGCTAAGGGAGGAATGAGTAGTAACACTCGGAACGGATTTCCATGAGGTATTTGGTTCGGACTAAAATACTCCCATAGTATTTTATGCTGAATAGATATTAGGTAAGTTATAGGTCTGCTGTATATCTTTCGGGTTGTCACAGAGTTCACTAAAAACGTACCTAATCACAGGTACAATAGATAAGCATACAACATATATAGAAAATGAGATAAAGGACATAAACATACTAGCAACCACGTCCGGTGCTGCCTTGGCCTCCTCGGCCGTAAGCTGAAAGGCACGCCCCTGAGCCTTCGGGGGCTCTGCCCTACACTGCCTTCCATCGGTAATCCTCAGTGTAGCTGGCGTTGGAGCCTGCGCCGGCTTGGCCGCCAGTTGTGGACAGTTGGTCTTCACGTGACCAACCTGATGACAATGATAGCATATCCTCATATCCAAGGCAGGGGCAGACTGACGGCAGTCCCTAGCAAAATGCCCCTCCTTGCCACACCTATGGCACCCGCTACTAGATCGACAAGCTCCAGTATGACCCTTGCCGCACTTTCCACAAGTACGGCCCTGCTGACCTCCGGTCCTAGAATCAGCGGTCTTAGACCGCTTCGGCGCCGGCTGCGACTACACCGGGGCCGGCCGCTGCTCCCTCAACTGCAGCTCGATCTCCAACTCACGCCACCTAGCGGCCTCCTATAACTCCAATAGAGTATCACATCGCTGTGTGGCAACAAACTGTCGAATATCAGTCTTGTGCATGCTTAGATAACGTGTCATCTAAGCCTGCTCAGACGCGAACTCAGGGCAGAACATCGCCCTCTCAGTGAACATACGGGTGATCTCCGTTACCGTCTACCCATCCTGTCTCAGACTCAAAAATTCTTGTGCCAAACGTTCCCACTCGACTCGTGGAATGTAACGGGCGTGGAACATGTCCCGGAACTGCTCCCAAGTAACCGCAACTCTCTGCTCATCCGTGTATGACCCTGTCGTCAGTCTCCACCAGTCCTTGGCCCCGAGCCTTAGCATGTTCAGGGCGCACCTGACCTTCTGGTCAGTAGGACATGAACACGTGAAGAAACAACCCTCCACGTCGGACAACCACCTCATGGCTCGAATAGGGTCCTGTGTACCGTCGAATGTCGGGGCTTCATGTTATCGAAGTCCCGGTACTGGAAACCCCTACTGACTCCTCCCCCTGCCGCTGATATAGCTGATGCAGCTGCTGCGGCGGCTGTCTCTGCAAGGGCTGCATAACTCTCATCAAAGTACTCCACCATGGCAGTCTTAATTAACCCAAACATCTCTGGTAACTGTGCCCGAAATACAGCAACAACCTCATCCTGTAGGATCTCTCGAATCCTAGCATCCAACTCCTCTGTACCCATCTGTACCACCGGCTCAGGTGCTGTTGGCCCCTCCTGGCCTCTGTCCCCTGATCCTGATCCCAAACCGGATCCAGCCACGAAGCGCCTCGTCATCACCATTCTGAAACATTCCACAAGATATCAGATAATCCATATAAATCACTGGGAACCAACTCCCTACTATCCCTAGGGATTGTGACTTACTTGACACGCATATGGGTCCTGTGCTTTCAGTAGTACGGGCCCATACTACCTTCCACACCTACCCATATTTGTCTCAAGCATCATCACAATGCCCCAGCTGAATTCACAACATGGCGAGCGGTCAACCCTCACCCTAGAGGAAGATAAACATCTCATAACTGGCCTCCCGATCTCTCTCAACCCTCCTATCCATGAAACTTCCACCAACCCTGCAACACTAATGTATGCTAGCCATATATAACGCTGGACCCTATAGACTTTTGAATATCCAATCCTACGCTAAGCTCCCAATCAAACAAGAACAGAACATAAGGCCAAGTGAAACATTCTCAGGCTATAAGATCTTAATTATGTACAACTGTGATGCATACATTAAACAACTACAGTAATGATCTCAATCTCATATAAAGGAAACCCTTGGCTAGCAGGCATCATGTAATCATGCAATTCTATCATGTAATTCCTGAAGATCCCTAGCCTAGCACTAACATGCTGTTCTATCATATCACATAATCAGATAACTTGTATGGTATTTTAGGGTCTACTTACTGGCTTCGGCTGATCGTACGCCCTGCATCCTCCTTTATTTATTTTGAAAACTTTTGAAAAATCATTTTGAAAATCCTTTCCTTGATTTGAGACTGGAGTTACACGAGTGTTTCTCCAATTCACTCAAACCAAGGCTCTGATACGAACTTGTAACACCCAAAAATTTCGAACAAATTTAAACTTCCAAAACATGTCAAGTTCATCAAAACATTACAACTTTGTTTTCAAAATACATTTTTATCAGAGTATTCCCAGAAACATAAACATAATAGGAGGAGTTGTACGATCATGCCTTCGCCTTGCCGCGATCCCCTGATGTACCTGAAACAATAAATTGAAACTGTAAGCCCGAGAGCTTAGTGAGTTACCCCCAAAATACCAACCACATAACCATGCCATAAAAACATATAACCGAACAGCAAGCATAATGAGCCTTCAGCCTGACTGGACCGCCTCGTAGGCCTTCAGTCTATCTGGACCGCTCTCCAAGCCTTCGGCACGTCTGGACCGCCTCACGGGGCCTTCAGCCTATCCGGACCGCTCACCGGGCCTTTGGTCTGACTATCATACCCTCTTGGGTTTTGTAGCCTATCCGGACCGCGCTGGGTATGTTGGCCTTCAGCACAAAGCAGGACCGCCTCAACCCAACACCCAAGTCCAACAACATGTGCATGTACATTCATAATCTATCATAATAACAGACAAACTGATCTAACAGATCAAATAGCATAGCAACGTCCTAAACCAGGACTCCGACCTACCCAGGTCATACCATATCATAATCCTGCAACTAGGATATCGACCGAACCCGATCACTAAACATAAGTATATCGCCATCCTAACTAGCAGGATGCGAAAAGATGCACATATTATGTAATAATCCAAATACAAATCCATAAGGGCCGGCCTTGGTGCCTTAGACCCTGTTCATATAGTGAGGATAACTCACCTTGCAAATGTCGACCTGGAAGATAAACCCAACTCTCGAATCACTTGGCACAGGCTCCACCACCTAATAGCATAATATAATATACTCATAAGTCCTTAACCTTATAAGGTACTCCATAACCCACTAGCTAACTCCTGGTCAAAGTCAAAGTCCTCAGTCAAGGTCAACAGTCCATGTTGACCCCAACTCCTCGAGTATCTTCGGCTACTCGCCGAGTTCCTCAAAGCACATTCCACTCGCCGAGTCATCGGGATGACTCGTCGAGTTCCTTCGATTCCCGTTTGAACTCTAAGGCCACCCGTCGAGTTCCCTCCTTGCCACTCGACGGGTACACACGCATATACATACCAGGGAAAACTCATCCGAGTCGCCGAGTTGTTCTTCAACTCTTCGAGTCTTATGGTGATATTCATCGGACTCGCCGAGTTGTTCATCCAACTCGTCGAGTTCACAGCCATCTTCATGTGACTCGTTGAGTCTATTCAGTCCTTTTTCCATACAGACTTGTTTTGAGCCATGCAACGGCTCCAAATCACAGATCCAAGATTCTAGGGCATGCTTTTCACGTAAAGTTGCAAACTTTACGTGCATGCATGACTAATAAGGCTCTTAATGCCAAAACGAAGTTCTTAATGGGGCTTTATGCACAAGGAGGGCCTCATTCTCGACCAAAATCAGAGCTTTATGACTCTAGAACCCAAGAAGGTTACAGATCTGAAGTTACAACTTCAGATCTAGCTCATATCCCACATTACCATCACAACCAAACCATAAAAACCCTAGATCTCAACCCAAAAGAGGTCTAGAAAGAAAAAGGAGAAAAGGTGACGACTTGATACCTCCAAATGATGCTATTTGAGGTAGATTTCTGATTTCCCACACTTCCTTGCTCCTAGACTTTGTTCCCCAAGCTCCTCTCCTCAAAAGATCTCCTCTCCAAAGCTTTACACACACAAGAATGACACACCACACGAATTAGGGTTTTCTGAGCTCTCAAAGGACTGCAAAGAGGCCAAAAGAGGCCTATGCTTCCTTAAATAGGGTATAAAACACCGGGATTTAGGGTTTCATATGCCAGCTCCTACTCGCCGAGTCCCAATATGGACTCGTCGAGTAGGTCACTTAACATGCGATCCCACCCCGCTGCTACTCGACGAGTAGGTCAACCGACTCGTCGAGTAGAGCTTCGTGTTGACAGGTGTGAATGGATCGTCATAGTTAATGACTTCACTCTTCGGCCAGAGTACTCCTTACGACTAAGGGCATCTGCCACCACATTGGCTTTTCCTGGATGATAACGAATTTCGCATTCGTAGTCGTTAAGTAGCTCAATCCAACGTCTTTGCCTCATGTTAAGTTCCTTCTGATCGAATATGTGTTGAAGGCTTTTGTGGTCTGTGAAGATGGTGTACTTCGTACCGTATAGGTAGTGCCTCTAAATCTTCAGAGCGAACACCACTGCTCCAAGTTCTAAGTCGTGAGTGGTGTAGTTAACCTCATGTGTTTTCAGTTTCCGTGAGGCGTACGCAATAACCTTTCCTCGCTGCATTAGCACACAACCCAGCCCTTGATTGGAAGCATCGCAAAATACTACGAAGTCTTCTGTCCCCTCTGGAAGGGACAAGATGGGTGCACTGCACAGGGCTTGCTTCAAGGTTTGGAATGCAGTATCTTGATTTTCCCCCCGGTTGTAGGTTACACCCTTCTGAGTCAGGGAGGTAAGAGGTTTTGCAATGCTAGAGAAGTTCTGTATGAACCTGCGATAATAGCCAGCAAGGCGTAGAAATTGGCGAATTTCGGTTGGCGTTGTTGGCGCAGACCAATTCTAGATAGCCTTGATCTTGGAAGGGTCCATGTGGATTCCCTCTTCACTGACCACGTGACCTAGGAAGTCCACCTTCCTAATCCAAAACTCACATTTTGAGAATTTCGCGTAAAGCTTCTCAGTTCTCAGCGTCTCTAAGACTTGTGTCATGGGCTGACCATGTTCCTCTTTACTTTTTGAATAAATGAATATGTCATCTATGCATACTATCACAAATTTGTCCAGGAACGAACGACATACCCGATTCATTAAGTCCATGAACACGGCGGGTGCGTTGGTTAGCCCGAACGACATCACTACGAATTCGTAGTGACCGTATCTGGTTCGGAATGCAGTCTTAGGAACATCGCTCTCTAGGACTCTCAGCTGGTGATATCCCGATCTCAGATCGATCTTGGAAAAGTAGTTTGCTCCTTGAAGTTGATCGAACAAATCATGTATTCGTGGTAGGGGGTACCAGTTCTTAATGGTAAGTTTGTTGAGTTCCCGGTAATCAATGCACATTCTGAATGATCCGTCTTTCTTTTTCACGAAAAGCACTGGTGCTCCCCAAGGTGAGAAGCTTGGTCGGATGAATCCTTTGCTGAGTAATTCATTCAGTTGACTGGATAGTTCTTGCATCTCTGCTGGGGCTAAGCGATACGACGCTTTGGCCACAGGGGTGGCTCCAGGAATTAAGTCGATTCTGAATTCGACTTGTCTCGCAGGCGGTACTCCTGGAAGATCCTCAGGAAAGATATTAGGAAAGTCACAGACGTCAGACACGCTCTTGAAGTCTTCTATTCCTCGATTCACATCCACAACATGTGCCAAGAACGCGTGGCACTCCTTGCGTAGATATTTTTGAGCCTTGATGCAAGAGATGATACGAAGAGGGGTGCTAGGTTTGTCGCCATAAATAACGAGGGCTTCGCCATTTGGCAGATTAAGGCGAACGGCCTTATCGTAACATAAAATGTCCGTACGATGAGAACTTAGCTAATCCATGCCTATGATGACGTCGGAACTTTTTATTGAGACTGGCATGAGGTTGATTGGAAAGGAATTATTGTTTAATGAGAGGTTACCGTTTAAGTATATTTCCTTAGCGCTTTCTGTTTTCCCATTAGCCATTTCTACTATAAAAGTTTCACTTAATGATTGAGGGATTTGTTTGAGTAGGTTTTTAAAACTATGGCTCACAAAACTCCTCTCTGCTCGATTATCAAATAACATATATGCATATGAGTTATTGAGGAGAAACGTACCCGTAACAATAGTGGGGTCGGCAACGGCTTCCTCCTGGCCCATTGCGACTACTCGGACACTTCCCCCAGTATTCCCATTGTTTGCTTTCCGGCAGTCCCTTCGAAAGTGTCCCGTTGCTCCACACTCGTAACAAGTATGACCTACTCCTACATTTGCGGTTGGAGCGGTTGGTTGGGTTGGTTCCTTGCAGAAGCGGACAGTGTGTCCCTTCCGGTTGCACTTGGTGCAATACATCTCACGGCAGGGTCCGTGGTGATGAAAGTTGCACCTATTGCACTTCGGCAGATTGCTGATGTACGGCTTTGTTGGTGCGGGGGTGGTAGGGACAGTAACAACGTGAGCTATCACTAACTGTTTCCTCTTGAGGTTCTCTTGCGGGGCTCGCCCCTTTCTTTTGTTCCAGGGTTTCCTTCGGTCATATACCTCCTTCGGAGGGTCAGCAGTAACTGTGATAGTTCCCTGTTTAACCCCGTGATCGATTAGTCGTTGAGCCAGGTGCTTCGCGCTGTTGAATGTGACTGGGTTGGAAGCCAAAACATGCCCTTGAATCTGGGGTGACAACCCCCAGATGCATCTTTCCACTTTCTTCTGCTCCGGGTTGACCATTCCCGGGTATAGGGCTGAAAAATCACTGAACCTGGCCGTATAGGCGGCTAGGTCGGAACCAACCATTTTTAAGTTCCATAGTTCCTGTTCCAGTTTTTGAATTTCGCCCCTCGGGGAGTATTCTTCTAACAGTATGACCTTCAAGTCCTCCCAGCTCATGGCGTTGGCGACTGGAAGAGATACGGATTTCACATGGCGTTTCCACCATGTGAGGGCTCGGTCTGTGAAGGTACAAGCGGCAAAATTGACCTTGCTTGTTTCTTGGCATGAACAGATTTCAAAGACCGTCTCGGTCTTTTCAAACCATTGCATAAGTGCAATGACTCCTCCTCTGACGTTGAACATTTTCGGTTTGGCGTTCGAGAATTCTTTGTAGGTGCATTCCCTAATGTGACCATGACCAGTGCCATGGTTCTGATGGTTGGTACTACTCCCGCTCCCTCCAGCTCCATTAGAGTTTATTTGGGATAGTGCAGCTGCTACTGCTGCGGTGATGGCAGCTTGTACCACAGCGGGATCGTAAGTCGGAGGTGGTGGTGGCGGTGTTGGTGTCGTATTTCGGCGTGCTGACCTACGAGGAGGCATCGTGCTGAAACAAAGTTAATGGAAGACAATAAGTCTCACATGTTTGAATGTCGTGTGTTAATGAGTTAACCATTTTCAACATTTCATTAATTGTGTTCGACATAAACAAGGTTCTCGATTTTGATTCATAATTAGAGTTTATAGATAAACTTATGAATTCGAGTGGTAGGCAAAGAATTAACACACAAAAGAGTACTTCCTTATATATTAAACATATATTGGGTTACATTTTGGGGTCAGGAAAATTTTCGACCTTTCTAACGGTCTCCAATTGCAAAAGTTAGAAAAAGTAAGACTTTTAGTCGAGATCCTATTCTATAACAAAATTTTGGGAGTCGGGCAAGCACTACTTGCGATGTGGTTTGCGCTTGGAGCTTGACTCCATGTCTGATTACTTGGCCCCCATGAGACGCATGTCGAAGGTGGCTTGCTGCTCCCTCATCTCCCTTATCTCAGAGAGGGCTGTGTTTAGTTGGTCTTGGAGTGTGTCGGTGTGGAGTTGGGCATCCCCTTGCAACCAATCCAGGTGACGGATATCGGCTGCGTTACCATGTACCTCTACGTCGGTTTCGCGAATTCGGTTCGCTTGAACTCCTGATTGGTAGGACTGGTTGGCTATTTTGCCCACCATGACTGGGAGAGCCCGGTCAGCTGAACTTCCACAACTGACGTCGTAGAAGTCCCGACACATGCCGTAGGGAGGGCGCAATCGTTGCTATTGACTCCAATGGTGAATGTGACTTCCCCAGACGGGAGTTGGTAAGTTTTAGACTTTTTGTCCACTGCAGCTACTCCCTGGCATACGTTATTCGGCTCTTGGACAAATATAGGTTATCAGGCTATATTCATCCCAATTCCAATTACATCTCTCAAGGCATAACTGTAGTGCACAACTCATCTACAATACTTCTATATTGTTTTCATCATGATACTGACCCTGCTAGATAATGTATGCATGTATACTTTATAAAAATTTCATTTTAAAAGTATAACTCTCACTCAGAGTGTTTTTGCCCAGTTGTGTTTATAGTTGTATATCAAAAATAAATGGTTTTGATATACTTAGTTCACTATAAACAATGCTCTGATACCAATCTGTCACACCCCCAAACCAGAACGGCGGAAACGTTCGGGGGGGGAGGACGTCATGTACAGTATCATAACAATTGAATAGTAAAGAAAGTACACACCACCATAATATAAATATATTTGAAAAGTTTACATGATTGTATGTGTTGCATGTTTAAATATCAAATACAATATGGTGATCCAAAATATGTTACTAACGCAAGCGCGTTAGTCTTCACAAGTAGTTGCTACCTGATTTAGTTTTTTCCTGAGAATACAAGTTCTTTCAAAGAAAAAGTGTCAACAACAAAGTTGGTGAGTTCATAAGTAGTGTTTTGATAAAATGTATGCCATTCGAAAGTTCGTGTATGTTTTCCAGAAAATCCGATATTTTCTAACATATGTATGTAAAGAGTATGAAAGATCGTTGTATAAACTGTGTGTATTTGTACCAGGAAAATTCTATATTTTCCTAAATGAGATGCAGTCTTAAATGTCCAAGACCGTAACCTGTAAGCAAATATGACATGCTCAAAAGATGATGTATAGTCTTATTATAAAACAAAACTATAAGAAGATTTGTATTTGAATGTGAAAAGAACTGTATTTGTTACATTTCCCCATTAAAACGTAATACCATAATAATTGTCTCTCCAGTGAGTTTTTATAACCGTACTATCATAGTTTTCCTGTAGCGACGTTCTTCAGGCGTCGAAATGAGATGACACTTGTCACCCCGGGGACTGTAGCTAGCAGTCAGGGCGCGGGATCATTAGTCCCGTATAGATCTATACACACTTGTCACGTTCTCCGGACGGGAGATTCTGGTTATAAACAGGACTTCTAGTGGTACCTTAAAAGGTATACTGAAGATGAATGCCTCACGAATTCTCAATTAAGTCACGTATTAAAATATATATGTTTGTTTCTGTAACGATTATCCTTTTTCATAATGATAATAAAGGCATAAAATGATTTGTATGTTCTTGTATGTATAAAGAGGTTATAACGAAAGTGGTTACCCTAAATATGATGTAAACGTATAAATAGAGCTTATGATATTTATACTCATATTCCATTCCGTGAGGGTAAAGTAAAGTAAGATGTTTTGTATGTTAGACATGATCCATATGATAGTTATTAAAAACAATCTGAAATGTATAACGAAAGATAGATGTTTTCACACAGGATTAACCGTGTGTTTACTTGTATTCTCCCCCGTAAAGTGTTCAAAAGCATTTAAAATCAGTTAAAAGCGTAGAAATGGGGGTATGAACTCACCTGGTAGTTTGAAGAAAGTGAGACAAAAGTCGTGCAGAACTTCGACTGGAGAAAGCTGAATTCTCAGGATCCTCGGGAATCTCGGGAACGTAAAACGTCCTTCAGGACTTTGAATATGATAACCGGGGTTTTGGGATGGCTTCGAGAGGTTAAACGCAGAGCATAAGCACGACAAAGGGAAGAACTGAGCAACTAAACTCGGAAAACCCTTGAGATCTATTTATAGGCCAACTTTTGGGGTCTCACGGCGTGAGCATGGGCTTGCTCATGTCATGAGTTTTGATCTTATCCTCCTCCAAGCACGCGACGTCTGCTGATAGCTCTGGAACCCATCAATCACAGACTCACGTCGTGAATATTCTGGTTCACGCCGGGAGCTGTCTGACAGCTTCGATTTTCGTGTCTCAAACTTCATAAATTCATATCTCTTGCATACGTGCTCCGATTTTTATGTTCTTTATATGCACACGTAGGCGAGATTAGGCTCTACAACTCTCGTTTAGACTTCGTTGGCTAATTTCGAATTTATTTTTAATATTACATTTTTTACAGGCCGGGACAGGAAAAGTCCCTTAAAAATCCATAACTTCTTCATTCGATGTCCGTTTTCGTCAGACTTTTTACCGTTGCAATACCATTGATGAGATCTTCGATTCTCGTTTACGTCATGTTGGCAAAAAGTTGCTCGATCTCTAATTCGAGTTTTTAGCTGTCTACTGCTATGTTCGAAACTTCGAAAAATCATAACTTCCTCGTACAAAGTCAGATTTGGGCATTCTTTTTATGTATGTTTACGGTTTAATGATATCTACGACTTTCATTTAGATACCTTAGGCTAAAAAGTATTTTATCAGAATTTCGTATTTTACGCTTAACAGTGTTTTGTCGGTTTTGTTGCGGATCTTCGATTGGTCATAACTCCTTCGTTATAACTCGGATTTTAATGATGTTAATGTTTTTGTAAACGTTGTTACGATATCAACCACTTAGTATACTCAAAGTGAGACTCTGGAACATTTCATTTTTGATGTTATTTCAATTAATTCAAAAAGGGATTACCACATTTGACTTTTAGTCAATACATTGACCTGAAATATCAGGTTGTTACAAGTTCCGCCATCATACCACATACCATACAACAAAGATACTTCCGGGCTATTCTGGGGTGCCCGACCTACCCTGACAGGCTTTTATGTAGTGCCCGACCTACCCATGTCAAGCAGTTCTGGGGTGCTTGACCTACCCTGTCAGGCAATTCTGGGGTGCCCAACCTGCCCTCGGGTCCTTACGACCATGTTATGGGGACTATTCCCCCTACTGCTACTATCACATATCATCATATCATGCTAACACATAAAACATATCAAGTAGTAGCAAACCTAGATAATTATCACAAAGACAGACATCTAGTCAAACAACTCCTACTAGTGGGACGGCATTGTGGCCGTAGACCCACTTCTACTGGAGGGTAACTCACCTCAATGTCGTGCAGTAAATGAATTGTCCTCGATGCCGGTATCAACTCCTCTCAATTCCTACACATAACAACCTTCCTTAGTTTACCATTGCACACTCTTAACCCTTACATGGGCTACTCAGGTCAAAGCTAAAGCCAAGGTCAACACCTTGGTCAAAGTCAACTCTGGGTCAAAGTCAACGTCTGGTTGACTCGACTCGCCGAGTTGACCCAGCAACTCGCCAAGTCCTGAAATCCTAAAACACTAAAACCTCAACCCTACTCGTCGAGCCGTGCACGCACTCGTCGAGTTCTCCTTCATACCAAGTCGGGACATTCTTCAACTGACCCGCCGAGTTCATCCTAGAACTCGTCGAGTCCTCCTTCATGCAAGAAGGAACATTTAGCCCTGGACTCGTCGAGTTCCTTATGAACTCGTCGAGTTCTTCTTCATGCACTTGGGGCTTGCCTTGAACTCGCTGAGTTCTGTTCTTGAATTCACCGAGTTCCATGATTTCTAGGTCCAGTTTCACATCTAACTGGTTGAGTCCTCTTCTAGACTCAGCCAATTCGATCAAAGCAGAAAAGGGTTGGGGAACCATATCCCGACTCGTCGAGTCCCATGAACGACTCACCGAGTCACCCAAAGTCCATCTCCATACAGTTGATTTCAGTCGGGTTTAACACATCCAAAACATAGATCTAGCCTTCTAGGGACCATAATACACGTAAAGTTACAAACTTGAGGTTCATGCATGGGGTATTTGTCACAAATGGCCCTAAAATGGAGTCTACAAGATGCATGGGGCTCTTATGGCAATAAAGTTGGCACCTTTATGCCATAGGAACCGTCAATGGTTCTAGATCTAAAGTCACACCCCTTTATAACCACAAAATCTCGAGTAGAGCACTTCTAAGGCTTATAAAAGGTAGAAATGAACCCTAACTAGAGATCTAAGAGATAGATGGTCAAGGTTTCAGCTTTATACCTCAAATAAGCTTGAAATGTGCCAAAACCTCTGGATCTTCTTGCTTCCTCTCCTTCTCAAAGTTTAAATACACACAAATGGCACCAAAAAGCTCAAGAACACTCAATAAATGATTAGGGTTTTGAGTTAGGGCTTTTCTGGACTAGGAGGGGCGATGGAGGCTGGGTTGAGACAAGATAAGGTGTTTAAATAGGGTGCAAACCCTAAATATTAGGGTTTCATCCAGACAGTCCTACTTGCCGAGTCGGGCTCTCCGACTCATCGAGCATGTTATTTAAAACGCGCGTCCAAGAGTCTAGTCTACTCGACGAGTTGGGCCTCCAACTCGCCGAGTCCAAACATAAAAACATACAATTAATTAAATTTAAATACGTACCGGGAACCGGGTGTTACAACTCTCCCCCACTTATTTCAGACTTCATCCTCGAAGTTGGCTGCTGCATCCGGAAAAAGCTCGGGGTAGTGCTCTCTCATCTCGTCCTACGACTCCCAAGTCCATTCCGAGACCTTGCGGTGCTGCCATTACACCTTTACCAAATCGACCCTCTTGTTCCTCAGATCCTTTGACTTCATGTCGAGGATAGCTACTGGTCGCTCAACGTAGTTCAGGCTGTCATCCACCTGAATTTCCTCTAGTGGTACCACCGCTGAGTCGTCTACCAGACAATTCCGTAACTGAGAGACGTGAAAGGTGCTATTAATCTGACTAAGTTCGGCTGGCAGGTCCAACCTATATGCCACCTTGCCCACCTGGGCTACAACTCTGAAAGGACCAATGTACCAGGGGCCCAACTTGCCCCGCTTCCTAAACTGGATGACACCTTTCCATGGTGACACCTTTAGGAGAACCATATCCCTGACCTGGAATTCCAGGTTCGAACGACGCTTGTCGGCATAACTTTTTTTCCGACTCTGAGCAGTGTGAAGCCTGCTCCTGACCTGCTGGATCCTCTCCTTCGTATTGAGTACCACTTCAGTACCCCCCACGACTCTTTTCCCAATCTCACCCCAACATATCGGGGTCCTACACTTCCTCTAGTACAACATCTCGAAGGTAGGACGATCGATACTCGCGTGGTAGTTGTTGTTTTAGGAGAACTCAAACAATGGAAGATAGGTATCCCAGCTACCACCGAAGTCTAATACACATGCTCGCAACATATCATCCAATGTATGGATGGTCCGCTCGCTCTGACCATCCGTCTGCGGGTGAAAAGTAGTGCTAAAGTAGAGACGAGTCTCCAGCTTGTCGTGAAATTTCTTCCAAAATATGGAAGTAAACCGCATGTCTCTGTTTAAAATCACGGAGACCGGCACTCCGTGTCATGCTACAACCTCCCGAATTTAGATATCAGCCAGCTTCTCGGCCGAGATGCTCTCCTGGATCGGTATGAAATGGGAACTCTTGGTTAACCGATCCACGATGATCCATATGGAATCCACTCCCCGCGCAGTCATGGGAAGCTTGGTGACGAAATCCATGGTAATATCTTCCCATTTCCACATGGGAATGTCCAACGGTTGCATCTTGTCGTGGGGCCTCTGGTGCTCGGCCTTGACCTTCCTGTAGGTCAGGAATCTCTCGACGTACTAGGCTACATCCCGTTTCACGCAGGGCCATAAGTAATCAGGATGAAGATCTCTATACCTCTTTGTCTCCCCGGGATGAATAGAAAACCTGGACTTGTGCGCCTCCTCCATCAGCACTTGGCGCACCCCTCCATGATACGGAACCCACACCCTACGGTGTAGTCTCAATAACCGACAACTATCATAGTCGAAGGAGGAAACCTGCCCCACAGTACGCTCGCTCTTCCGATGTTCCTCCTTCATAGCCTCCTGTTGGGCCTATCGAATCTGCTCCAACAGTGGAGTCACTACTGTCATCCTGAAGTATATATCTCTAATCGGGGCTACCTTGCGACGAAGCGCATTGGCCACAACGTTGGCCTTCCCCGGCTGGTAGAGGATCTCACAATCGTAATCCTTCACCACATCTAGCCACCGACGCTGCCTCATGTTCAGATTCGGCTGATCCATGAGGTACCTCAAACTCTTGTGGTCCGTGTAAATGGTACATCGGACCCCATAGAGGTAGTGTCGCCAAATATTGAGGGCGAAGACGACCCCCCCCCCCAACTCGAAATCGTGCGTCGGGTAGTTCGCCTCGTGAGGCTTCAGCTGCCTCGAATTATATGCGATAACATGCCCCCTCTGCATCAATACCGTGCCCAACCCTGAGATTGATGCATCGCAGTGTACCATAAAATGTTCCACGCCCTCTGGCAGGGCGAGGATCGGCACCTCGCATAGCCTCTGTCTCAAAGTCTCGAAGCTGCCTGCTGCTCAGGCCCCCAGCAAAAGACCAGGACTTTCTTTTGTCAACCGGGTCAAGGGTACGGCTATCTTGGAGAAACTCTGAATGAATCTCCGGTAATAACCTGCCAATCCCAGGAAACTCCGAATCTTGGATTGAGACTTCGGAACCTCCCATCTCATCACGACCTCTACTTTGGCCAGGTCGACCAAAATACCGTTCTGGTTGACAAGGTGCCCAAGAAACTCCACCTCGCGCAACCAGAACTCACACTTGGAGAAATTGGCATACAAGCTTTCCCTCCTTAGGGTATCCAACACCTCCCACAAGTGCTCTTCGTGCTGCTCCTGCGTCTTGGAGTAAACCAAGATATCATCGATGAAAAATATCACAGAACGATCCAACATCGGTCTGTATACACTGTTCATGAGGTCCATGAACGCGACGTGAGCATTGGTGAGCCCGAAGGGCATCACCACGAACTCGTAGTGGCCATTGCGAATCCGAAACACTGTCTTCTGTACATCCTCGTCTGTGACCCTCATCTGGTGGTAGCCTGAACGCAAATCTATCTTGGAAAACCAAGATGCCCACTGTAGCTGGTCGAAGAGATCATCAATCCTCGGGAGTGGGTAACGGTTCTTCACAGTTACCTTGTTCAGCTCCCGGTAGTCTATACACATCCGATCCGACCCGTCCTTCTTCTTCACGAACAGAATCGGGGCTCCCCATGGTGAACTGTTCAGTCTGATGAATCCCTTGTCTAACAGCTCCTGCAGCTGTGTAGACAGATCCTGCATCTCGGGAGGAGCCAACCGATAAGGTGCCCTGGCTATCGGAGCCGCACCAGGGACCAGGTCGATCCTAAACTCCACCTGACTCTCCGGAGGTACCCCAAGCAAATCCTCTGGCAATACATCCGGGTACTCCCACACCACTGTCACATCTCTCACGGTCGCCTTATGCTCCTCTTGGGTAACCATGATGTAGGCGACATATCCGACTCCTTCCCCTTCGCTGAAATCATATGTGTGCGATGGATCTCAAAATGTGGAAATCATATGTGTGCGATGCACTGCTACCGCGTCGGCTCCTTCTCCTTCGCTGAAGAGGTACCTGAAATAAAACTGAAAACTGTAAGCACGAAGCATAGTGAGTTCCGCCCATCATACCACATACCATACAACATACATACTGCGGGGCAATTCTGGGGTGCCCGAGCTACCCTGCCAGGCATTTCTGGGGTGCCCGACCTACCCATGTCAAGCAGTTCTGGGGTGCTTGACCTACCCTGTCAGGCAATTCTGGGGTCCCCGACCTGCCCTCGGGTCCTTATGACCGTGTCACGGGGACTGTTCCCCCTATTGCTACTATCACATATCATCATATCATTCTAACACATAAAACATATCAAGTAGTAGCAAACTTAGATAATTATCACAAAGACAATCATCTAATCAAACAACTCCTGCTAGTGGGCCGACATTATGGCTGTAGACCCACTTCTACTGAAGGGTAACTCACCTCAATGTCGTGCAGTAACTGAACTGTCCTCGATGCCGGGATCAACTCCTCTCAACTCCTACACATAACAACCTTCCTTAGTTTACCATTGCACACTCTTAACCCTTACACGGGCTACTCAGGCCAAAGCCAAAGCCAAGGTCAACACCTTTGTCAAAGTCAACTCTGGGTCAAAGTGGATGTCTGGTTGACTCGACTCACCAAGTTGACCCAACAACTCGCCGAGTCCCCAAATCCTCAAACACTAAAACCTCGACCCTACTCGTCGAGCCTTGCACACACTTGTCGAGTTTTCGTACCAAGTCGGAACATTCTTCACGTGACTCGCCGAGTTCATCCTTGAACTCGTCGAGTCCTCCTTCATGCAAGAAGGCACATTTAACCCTGCACTCAACGAGTTCCTTATGAACTCGTCGAGTTCGTCTTCATGGAGTTGGGGCTTGTCTTGAACTCGCCGAGTTTTGTTCTTGAATTCGCCGAGTTACATGATGTCCAGGACCAATTTCACATGTAACTTCTTGAGTCCTCTTCTAGACTCAACCAGTTCGATCAAAGCAGAAAAACCCGACTCATCGAGTCCCATGAACGACTTGTGAGAACAAGGATGATCCAATGCGCAAGGACAAGTTTTGAGAACTCAAACCTGGAATGAATGCTTAAGATCAATGTCTGCTTACTAAGAGGTATTCCAGTCAAGTCTGGCAAGACCAGTTAAGTCTGAGTTAAAGTATTCAACAAAGTGTTCAAGACATAAATGAAGAGAGAAGATAATGATCATGGTAAAGATAATAAATGAAGAACAAGAAGAATGTTTGAAAGAATAATTTGAAAGATGAAGTAACTAGAATATTGTTATATTTTAGTGAATGATCCGTCATTTGATTTAACCGTGAAAGCTCCTATAAATAAGAGAACAAGGTACATGGTACTAACTGATTACATACATAGGACTGGATAAAAGAGTTACATTTGACACTCTGAATATTCGTGTTTGACAAAAGAGACTAGTCCTATGACAAGTTAAATCAAGCTAAATGGCAAATACAATAAATGCACAAAGACAAAACATTGATTCGGATAGAAAAAAATTCCAGACACATAGTCCATTCCGGAATGCCTTCACTGATCTTCTCATCTGGAGCATCTCTTCAAGTCCGGATACAAAAACAATTCCGGAGCCCAGCTTCAATTCTGGACACCAACTAATCCATTTCGGAACTCTGACTGACTTCAGATTGGGATTGCTAGAGGTTCACTTTCAGGTTCCAACAATTTCCCCGTAAGTCAACTTAGGAATCAAGTTAGATTAGTTTGCTTCATCCTTGATGAACGTGGAAGCTCTAAACAACCAATTTCTAACATCAACATACCATTGTAGTTGAGTTACAAACTTTGCCTTGACCTGTTCAGGAGTTTCGGATTTGGATGCGTTGAGAGAAAAACTTTGAGACACACTTGAACAAACGTTAGAACAAGTATATTGCGGAATAGTTAATCTCGAAGGATCTAAAAGCTCAACAATAATATTTAAAGTTATATAGTTAGAGAGTTAGTTGCGGAAAAGTAAAGAAATGGAAATGACAACATTTGTTATATCAAGTATACACATAAGTTGATTCATAACAAGGAATGCATTCAAGCCAAGTTAATAAGTGCGATCAAACTTAGTGATTAAGTTAATAAGTGCGATCAAACTGACTTCAGATTGGGATTGCTAGAGGTTCACTTTCAGGTTCCAACAATTTCCCCGTAAGTAAACTTAGGAATGAAGTTAGATTAGTTTGCTTCATCCTTGATGAACGTGGAAGCTCTAAACAACCAATTTCTGACATCAACATACCATTGTAGTTGAGTTACAAACTTTGCCTTGACCTGTTCAGGAGTTTCGGATTTGGATGTGTTGAGAGAAAAACTTTGAGACACACTTGAACAAACGTTAGAACAAGTATATTGCGGAATAGTTAATCTCGAAGGATCTAAAAGCTCAACAATAATATTTAGAGTTATATAGTTAGAGAGTTAGTTGCGGAAAAGTAAAGAAATGGAAATGACAACAATTGTTATATCAAGTATACACACAAGTTGATTCATAACAAGGAATGCATTCAAGCCAAGTTAATAAGTGCGATCAAACTTAGTGATTAAGTCACAAAAGACTTGCTCCGAAGAGAGATTGTAATCAGTTATATTCTAGTAAGATTTGTGAGTAAGAAGGGATGAGTAATTAGATAGAGAGATAGAAAAGATAACTTCAGAGATGTTTATTCAGAATGATAGATTTGTAATGAATACAAGAGAATGAGCTCTATTTATAGAGACTCAAGGAGTTACATTAGATTCACTCTCTAAGAGTAGCCATACAAGGCATACTGGACAATAGAGAGGATTACAGTAAGACAAAATAAACTAAGTAACAAAGAGTGACTGCGGTTGGCTTTGATGACTTCGGATGCTGAAGAGGGAGCTTGACTGTGGTAGCTGAAGTTTAAGAGGGTCACTTTTCATGATTCAACAATTTCCCCCTAAGTGACTTCTTTAACTTTTTTTCAGCTATCAAGTCTAATAAACTTGATCAGGATCCACCAAAACTTCCTGACGTTTTCCAACCAAGTGATTCTCCTTAAAATCTCGAACTTGACTTCGGCAGTTGTATGCTTTGATCTTTCGACTGCGGTTCGGCAGATTTCAAGTTGTTTCCTGGTGAGACGATTCATGGCAGTCATAGGAATAAAGTATTTGACTTTATCGGTCTTCCTTTTGAAAATGACTCCGAGTTCAGGGAAGTTGGTTGCACCTAAGGATCTTTCTTCATAACCTTCGGTAGGCATTGGTGCAGGATCGAGTGGTGGTAGATCAAACTTCTTGGCAATGGTGGGGTAAATGTCTGCGTCGATTTTAGCAAAATTATAGACAGTCTCTTTCAAAAACATACTAGCTCTTTCAAGAGCTATCTTCATCTTCGGGTGTTTCTCCGACTTGTTCTGGAATACCTTTGCTATGAGAAAGACTTCATCAGGATTCATGCAGCGGAAGTCAGCTTGGGTGCGGACATAGTCGTGTTCCCTTCTAGTTAGAGTGTATTGGATGAAGTCAGCCTTTATGAACTTCCGAGGCTTGTAGTTTTTGACTGCGGATGGTCTGTCGTTAGAACATATTTTCTCAATAGGAAAGGAATGCTTAGCATAAAAATGGTTAAGCCTCTCAAATTCCATTGGCAGTCTTTTGTGGTCTGGAAGGCTGCGGTCAAATGGCTCAAACACTGTAAAGTATTTAGCATTGGGGGAGATTGGAACATCCCAGTAGCCATCCGAGGGAGGTTCAGCATATGTGAGGTATGGCTTCTAGTCATCATCCAGCAGTCTGCGGTGAGGATTGATCCAAGATTTTATCAAGGATTCATCCATGATAGTGTCAAAACCGCATTCTCTCCATATAAGCTCAGCAAGTTTAGCTGCTTTCCAATCTATTTTCCTTTGGGTAGTGGCAGGGGAGTCGTTTGAGCTTGGAGAGGACATATGCTCCACCAAAATTTTGAAGTGAGGGGGAGTCTCTGGTTTCTCAGGAGTGATCTCCTTTTGTGGTGGAGTATGATGAGATGGTTGCGGTGAGGGTTGTGGTGTAGAAATTTTTCCTGTAATGATGGGGGCAGTCTGATGAGATGGTGTTGGTGAGGGTTGCGGTGTAGGAATTTTTTCTGTAATGATGGGGGGACTTTGATGTTGTGAGATGGAGTGATTGGAGTTATGGACTTCTTCTTCACTTCCCCCTCTTGAGGAATGCAACCCAGGAGCTTCCTCAAGCCATTTTCGAAGGCCATCAACTTTGGCAAAAACTTCTTGAAATTGAGCTTTGAGGGCATCTGCCAGTTGTTGATTGTTGGGGATGGTGGAGTTGAAGAGCAGCCTGTGAATGTCCTTGGTGAGTTGAAGGATTTCAGGACCATGGAAGTTGGTTGACAAGGAGTGTTGCAGGCGGTTGATTGTAGCTTGAAGGATTAAGATAGTGGACTCATAGGCAGTGTGAGTCTCAGCTATCAGCTTTTGAGATTGGGTGGCTTGATCCGCAATGGCTGCTTGGAGATCTTTCTTGATTGTGGTCACCTCAGAGATGAGGCGTTCCGCAGCAGCCATGAAGTCCTTGTGATCTGCTTTTCGATTGTTGTCAAGGGGCCAGATTCCCATTTGTACTTTGAGGGAGATACGCTCAGCAGCCAATCTCTCACAAGTTTCCAAGCTCTCTATCCGTTCGATCAATGACTGCGGTCCGGGGGTGTCTTCTGGTTGCGGTTGAGTTGGCTTGACCGCAGCGAGAATTTGATCAACCTTTGCTTGCAGGCTCAAAAATTCCTTTCTTGTGACAGCATTCTTCTTCTTTTTCTTCTTCTCTTTGGGCTTAGAAGTGGAATGGTGAGAGCCACTGGATTCCTCTTCTTCATCGAACATCATCAGAGGGAGAGGGTTTGTTTACCTCTTGTATATCAACATCATCAAAACCGAAGGTGGGAGCAGAGCTGACTTCTACTACGGTTCCTTCGTCTTGTGATTCCTGGACAGTGGGAGTTGGAGGGACTTTGGAAGCATTTTGATCATCAGTTGCTTCTTGAGCCTTGCGGAGAGTTTCTGCCATCTCAGACATCCAGTCTTGAACTTTCAAAATGGTGGCTATGGTATTGGCATTGCTAATTGCATCTACCCAATACTTAGCCACAGCTTGGATTTCTTGTTCTTTTTGCTACTGTTGCTTGATTTGTTGATCTTTTCGTGCTTGGAATGCCCTACGGAAAGCGGCATACTTCTAGATGTCGGCTTCAGATACCGGAGTGTAGTTCAACCATGAGTCATTAGAGTTATCACCGTCAAATCCTTGGTATCGCACCGAACTGTACTTCGGGTCCACGGATCCTTGCACATTTGTGCTCACCGTGCCTAAACCACCTGTTACAGATGTGAGCATAGTAGGATTTCCTGAGCTTCCTTGGTCTCCTTGACCCGTAGTCAAGTTTGGCCCCGGCTCAGTTCCGGCAAGGGCGGAAGAAGTGCCCTGCGGTTGGGAAGGTGTTTGAAGTGTATGGGTGACTTTCAAGAGGATGGAGTTCAACTCCTCAGGGGAAAAGAAATCCAGTCGGGAAGCCCTGGAGACCTTAGGGCGAGAACCAGTGTTATCCTCTTGGGAATGAACCGGGGAGGAGTCTCCACGAGGTGATGAAACAGACTCACTTTCTGAGCTTGAGTGGTATTCGATGGTGGTGTTGAATGGGTCTGCAGCCACCCCAAGGACTACCAGAGCCTTTTGAGAGGCCGAGGTATCAGTCCGGTCACGCATATGGACAGTGGGATTGGTATTTCTTTTCTTAAGGATGGCAATTGGTTGCGCATCCTCATCAGAGTCACTGACATGTGTGGTTGCGGTAGGTTTAGTTTTGCGTTTCTTGGAGGGTGCGGTTTGTTTGGGAGCATCTTTCTGTGGGGTTCTTTGTTTCTTTGAGACATTGCGGGGGCCTTGATGAGTTGAGGCCAATTTCTTTCTTCTTTGAGAAATATTTGAGAGAGTAGTGGAGGAAGGGACTGCGGTACTTCCAGGGGTAATGATTGCGGATGGGGTTTGAAGAGGCGGGGTAGGAAGGTATGGGGCAATACCTTCCGTAGCCTCAATATGATCTGAGACATCAGCAGTCTCAAGACCAAGAGTGGTGAGAATGTGGGTTGGAAGTCTTCTAATCGATCCAAAGATAGATTGATCAGATGAGGGATTATACCTTTTGAGATCCTTGGTGACAAAGAAATTGATGTCGCTGCCCATGTTTATCCCCGCATCCGCATGGAGGTCTGAAATGCAGAGGGACCAGAACCTTGCAAAAGTGAGTTCGATGGGTTCTCCCTTGGGCTCTCCTTGGGAATGTATTGCAGAAAGTCATCCCATAGAATCTGACCGTAGTTCACGTCATGGCCTGTGAAGATACTCCACACCAGCTCTAGAAGTTTGAGTCCCATATTATCCGTGCCTCCGGTTCTGCCGGATAGACTGCGGATGACGAAATGGCAAATGAATTACCACACCGCAGGCTGTTGGTTTTTCTTGAATTCCCTAGTCCCTTTAATCTTCTTCTGATATCCCATTTGGTAAAGCTCAGAAGTGATTTCCGTCATGGATGGGGTGAAAATCTTGATAGAGGGATGAACAAGGAGGTTAATGGCAGAAAGAAACTTTTCTTTGGACAGAATGACCAAAGAATCGTTAACCAGGTTAAGATGTACTTCCTGTGGATTTTCGAGTGGTCGATAGGCTGAAAAGGCACATTTGAATAGGGTTGAGAGTGGGACAACGTCTGTGAAAGCATCGAAGGGGCCAAACAGTGGGTGATTTTTCAGAAACTTGATCATCAGCTTGATCGGAGCATTGTAGGATGAATGATCTTCGAACACGGCTCTAAAGTTGCTTGAAGCAATCGTAGGTGTGAGATGACGTGACGCAGAGTCTGAACCAGTAGGGTTCACTGATCCAGATGCCTTGGATTGTTTCTTGGATACACCGGATTTCACCATTGTAGTAGATTGAGAGAAAGTGTAGCCTGATTGGATACACCGGATTTCACCATTATAGTAGATTAAATAAAAACATTCCTTGAGAAACTGTCTCATTCTCTTCACTGATCTGTAGCCTCAATATGATCTGAGACATCAGCAGTCTCAAGACCAAGAGTGGTGAGAATATGGGTAGGAAGTCTTCTAATCGGTCCAAAGATAGATTGATCAGATGAGAGATTGTACCTTTTGAGATCCTTTGTGACAAAGAAATTGATGTCGCTGCCCATGTTGATCCCTGCATCCGCATGGAGGCCTGAAATGCAGAGGGACCAGAACCTTGCAGAAGTGAGTTCGGTTGGGTTCTCCCTTAGGCTCTCCTTGGGAATGTATTGCAGAAAGTCGTCCCATAGAATCTGACCGTAGTTCACGTCATGGCCTGTGAAGATACTCCACACCAGCTCTAGAATCTGAAGTTGCTTGAAGCAATCGTAGGGGTGAGATGACGTGACGCAGAGTCTGAACCAGTAGGGTTCACTGATCCAGATGCCTTGGATTGTTTCTTGGATACACCGGATTTCACCATTGTAGTAGATTGAGAGAAAGTGTAGAAAAACAGAGTATGATAAGGGAGAAAGGATTCAATGTTCAGAGAGCGTAAACTGTTCTTGGGGAAGAAGAAAGGTTTTTATAGGGGCTTATGGGAGCGGGAAACGTTTTTTTTTTATATTTACCCTAGGCGAAAAAGAAATAAGGTAAAAAATTGGGGGTTCTTATGATTTTGGGAGATGAAATCTCAGCCACACATTATGAAACGGTTTAAAATTTTTGGATTTTACCAAAAAAGGATTTGCATTAAATGAAAAGTCAGACGTACATCATCACGTCAGGTGATCGTGTGGTGAGGGGAAAAGAAGTTGTAACAGATGGGACGTGCTGGGTAAGAGGAAAAGATAGATTAAGGATGTGTTTATGGAAAAACGTTCTTTTTGTCATCATACCTAAAATAGGTCTGACACAAGGTTTATTCAAAAAGAGAATGAGACAGTTTCTCAAGGAATGTTTTTATTTAATGTTTTATTTAATGAAGGATCATTAAATAGCACACCATGATTCAAGGATTAATGAAACAGTTGAGAAATTATCAATGTGATTGCGGATGGAAACTTCATTGCGGATGGATCCTTTGCTATTGCGGATGGGTAGATGTGTGGTACATAGACTGCGGTAGAAGACCTGAGAAGAGAACTTGTATAAGAAGTTAGTAACAACAAACAATAAGGACCAGTGAAAGATAAATATGATATATGGTTGCGGTACATAGACTGCGGTACACAGTATATACCAAAACTATCTATCATAAGTAACTTAAGTTAGGACCGCAACAGAGACCAAGGATGGTCTGCGGTACCTATCAATTCAAGAAGAATTGTGGGTCCGGATTCATCATTCCTAACATTTGTAAGAAAGTGTTGAGCTTTGTAGAGTCAAGTGCCTTTGTGAACACATCAGCAATCTCTTCATGAGTATGGACAAAGATGAGTTCAATGTTACCTTTCAGGATGTGGTCTTTGATGAAGTGATACCGTACTTCAATATGCTTGGTCTTGGAGTGCTGAATAGGATTATGAGAAATTGCTATAGCACTTTCAGAGTCACAGTAAATTGGTATCCGCAACATTCTGTATCCGTAGTTCATAAGTTGTGTCTTCATCCATAGGACTTGTGAACAACAGCTGGCTGCGGCCACATATTCAGCTTCTGTGGTAGACAGAGATACACAACTTTGTTTCCTTGATGACCAGCTGACTAGTCTTCCACCCAGAAATTGACATCCACCTGAGGTGCTTTTTCGATCTAGTCTGCATCCGGCGTGATCTGCATCTGTGAATGCTTGAAGGCTGAAATCATTGCCTGCGGGATACCATAATCCAAGAGACTTTCTTCCTTTCAGGTATTGTAGTATCTGTTTGGCTACGGTCATATGTGACACTTTTGGGTCAGCCTGATACCTTGCGCATACACCTGTCGCAAAGACAATGTCTGGCCTGCTTGCGGTGAGGTACATCAAAGAGCCTATGATACCTCTATAAGTCTTGTGATCCACAGATTCGCCTGAGGGATCAGCAGAGATCTTATATCCGAAGGCCATGAGGACCTTAGCCAAAGAAAAGTTGTCCATAGAATATTTCTTTAACAGTTCAGCGGTGTATTTCTCCTAATGAATGAATATCCCTTGCGGAACTTGATTCACTTGAAGTCCCAGAAAGAAGTTAATCTCTCTATTCATGCTCATTTTGAACTTGTTGGTCATGAGCTTAGCAAATTCATCCACCATTCCTTGATCAGTCGATCCGAAGAAGATATCATCCACATATATTTATACAAGCATAAGGTGGTCACCATTTGCCTTTATAAATAAAGTGGGATCAATGACTCCTCTTTTGTATCCAGACGAGACAAGAAATTCAGAGAGAGTCTTGTACCACGCTCTTGGGGCTTGCTTCAGACCGTAGACTGCTTTTTCAAGTTTGTAGCAGTTGTCTGGGAATTCAATACTTTCAAAGCCTGGAGGTTGCTGAAGATAAACCTCTTCTTTTAATTCCCCATTGAGAAATGCACTCTTAACGTCCATTTGGTGTACCTTGACGTTCTTGTGGGATGCGTATGCTAATAAGATTCGGATGGCTTCCATTCGTGCCACCAGAGCGTATGTTTCATCATAGTAAACACCTTCAAGTTGACTGTAGCCCTTTGCAACTAACCTTGCCTTGTTTCTGACTACTGCACCAGATTCATCCAGCTTGTTTTTGAATACCCATCTAGTACCAATAATGGTGTGACCATGTGGCTTCGGGATGAGCTTCCACACTTTGTTCCTTTTGAATTCTTCTAGCTCTTCTTGCATTGCGAATATCCAATCAGGTTCTAGTAATGTTTCTTTGATCGTTCGGGGCTCGACTGAGGACATAAATGCTGCATAGTGACAATGATCAGATAAGTCCTTGGAAGATCGAGTCTGGATACCTGCGGATGGGTTGCCAATGATTTGACCTGGTTGGTGGTCCTTCGTCCATAAGTGTAGACGGGGTTGTAGATGATCAGCAGCTGCGGTAGAGGGAATATCTTCAATATCAGAAGATTCTGCTATTGGAGATGGTTGTTCCCCCTGGACTTGAGAACCTCCTGCGAAATCATCTTGGTTTGTTGGAACGAGAATGGAATTTTCTTGAGCAGTTGGAAGAGGTTCCCCCTGGATTGCTGATGGGAGTTCCTCTGGAACCTGAGAAGGTTCCCCCTGGACTGCGGATGGAAGAGTGATAATCCTAGAGTCTGTTCTTGTGTTGATGTTTTCTATGTTTTCATCATTCGAGTCGGAAGAAACGTTGGAGGGTAACGATTCTCTACGGATGGGAACTTGAGCTGTATCAAGTACTGGAACCTCGATGGTTGTTGCTTGATCCGGAGTAGAGCTTTCCCCCTCAACCGGCGAGGTGAAAGTATTGAGAGATGCTACTTCGGATAGTGAAGGACCAGATACATCAGCGTGCTGCTGTTGAGCTTTTTGAGACACAAGAACTTCGGATAACTTGGATGTTTCTACAGGGTCGAAGAGATCGTCATAATTGACTTCAACAAGATTTAATGGACCTGAAGAGGTAGGAATATCACTTTCCAGGATTACGGTGGTTTCAGTGGATGGAGGGGTGTTGCAGATGTGATAGTCATCAAATTTCACATCGAAGCTTTCAATGATCAACCGTGTGTGTCTAATGAGAATTCAATAGGAAACCTTGTTAATGGAGTAACCAAGGAAGATGCATTCATCAGACTTCGGTGCAAACTTGTTAAGCTGATCTTTGTTGTTGATCACGAAACATCTACACCCAAAGATATGAAAGAAGCAAACATTTGGCTTGTGGTTGTTAAGGCCCTCATATGGTGTTTTATTGAGGCGTTTGCACACAATGCTTCGGTTTTGCACAAAGCATGTGGTTGCTACAGCTTCAGCCCAGAAGTAGAGAGGAAGGTGTGCGAAGTTGAGCATGGATCTGGCTGCTTCTACTAGAGTGCGGTTCCATCTCTCTACTACCCCATTTTGTTGCGGTGTGTAGGGAGCTGAGAAGTTGTGAGTGATACCCTTGGACACCAAGAAACTGTTGAGGGGATGATTAGTAAACTTGCTTCCATTATCACTGCGGATGCATCGTACTGGCAGCTTTATCTAAAGTTCTATTTCCTTGATGAAATTGATGAGAATCTACTATAACCAGTATGTACTTCTTGTGATGGAGACTGGCTACGGTTGATGGACCGCAGAGATCAATGTGAAGGAGCTCTAGTGGTTCAGAAATTGAAGAGTCAATCACCATGGCGTGACTTGCTTTGGATTGCTTCCCACATTCACATGCAGGGCAGAGAGTATCATTACTGAACTTGAGAATAGGGAGTCCTCTGACTAGTTCTCCAGTGACCAAATTGTTGATGTATCTGAAGTTAAGATGAGCTAGCTTGCGGTGCCATAGCCAGCTGACTTCGGATACTGCTTTGGATAGGAAACATAACTGCGGTTTGCCTATGATCAGAGAGACATCCAGAGGATACATATTACCTTTGGATCGAGATTTTATCAAACATGTGCTCCTATCACTTGTCATTACATAACAAAATTGATCATCAAATTCAACCCGATGGCCTGCCTTACATAGTTGGCCAACACTGATGAGATTTGTGTTTAAGGCTTTCTACATAAGCAACCTTTTGAATAGAGAAGTTCCCCGTAGTGAGAACACCGTAACCTCGGATGATCCCATTGCATTGTTGCCGAATGTAACATTTCCACCATTGCAAATTGGCCTGAAATCCCGAAGGTATTCTAACCTTCCGGTCATGTTCAAGGAGCAGGCATTGTCGATTAACCATTCTTCTTCTTGTTCCTCCTTGCACAAAGCCTGAGAATTACATGGTTAGTTTAGGCATCCAAACTAGTTTGGAGCCTGGGACAACAGATGAGTTTCTGAATGATGCATGGACCGAGGTTGTAGGGACATGTTTCTTGTCAACTTTTAATCCTAGTCCTGGGTGTTTGTGTAGTTTTGGAGTGTTGTGTGTTTTTGAAAAGTTACGAGGTTTCTGACTCCAACTAGGTTTGACATAGGATGAATCTTTTTGGCAACTACACTGACATTTGCAGGTTGAGATTTTGTCTTTTGTTCTGACACCGCGTTTGGTCAACGGTGTAAAGGATGAGTTGGGCTTGTGACCGGTCCGAGGTTGAAAAGATCTGACATGAGTGTTGTTTGGTTTCTTAAAAGTTTGTTTTGAAAAAGGTTTAGCACGTGTAGATCTTTGTGTTCTTTTTGTTGGATTTGGTAAAATACCCTTCCACTTGTTAAAATTTTGATGTGACTTTAAAAGTGTTGGAGTGGGTAAAATACCTTTCCATTTCGGATCATCTGAGGAATAGATTTGAAAACCATTGTTTCGAAAAGACTTTACACCTTTTTGGGTTGTGTCAGGTGAAATAGGAATAACTGTTGAAACTGTACATTCCTTTTTGTATGTTTTCTTGATGGGAGAGTTTTTCAAAAATTAGTGTGAGAAAACAAATTTTTCTGGACTTTTGGACTTTGGAAATCTGACATGCTTCTTGTTTTTCGAAAAGATTTGTCTATTTGTGCCTCGGGAGCGAATTTCCTCTTTGAAAGCCTTTTTTGCTAAAGTTTTTGGAGAACCGCACTCCTTGATGTTCAACTGCGGTTTCCTGGAATTCTTAGAAAAATTTTGAAAACGTGGGCTTGAGTCATCCGAACTTGAAGATTCAGGGGTTTGAGAGCATTGACCTACTTCAAAATTTTCTATGGGTAATTCATGATGAATTGGCTGAAGAGTCATAGTTCCTTTTACTGATGACTGCGGTAGTGATGATTTGACTACTGCAGAGTAAGTCTGAGTTGGGACTTCAGTGGGAATTTTGTGGGAGTTTTGACTACAGTGTGAGACACTGCGGTCTGAGGACAGAGATGGAAAGTCTTTCGAGACTTCGGGGCCCTCAATGACAATTTCTTCATGAACTACGGATGAGGTTTGAGAATTTGGGTAAATGGTGCCACAGATAGGAATTTGATCACATGTGTGACCCGAAACCTCAGGCACAATTTCCTCAATGACACAATTATTGCTTAGATTATGCAGTCTACCTAAGTGAGTTTTGATGTCTTCGGGAACAGTCTTGTCATACAGTTTGTCTTTGTTGAACCGGGGTGAGGAATCCATTGCGGTAGGATATCCATTTGACCAACCCCAATTGTATGTATTGTCCACGGTTCCATTGTTTACAAAATTTTCAATAGCTTCAATTTCATTGAACAATTTTTCGATTAAGAGATTTAAGCGTACAATTTCACTCTGAGCTAAATCTCTCTGGTTCAAAGCTATCTCAAATTGTGTTTCACTCAACATTCTTGCATATTTTTCTAACTCTAAGTCCTTTTCTAACATAACCATTTTGAGTCTTCTGTTATCTAGTCGTCCTCTCACATGGAACATCTCTTAGGATGCAATGTTCTTCTCATCTAAGGCTTTGTTATAGTCTGTAAGGACGACAGCACAAGTGTCATTAAGATCATCTATGTAAGGTTGAGAGTCATGCATGCTATAGTTTAGAGTTTTGATCATGAGTTTTACCTGTTCAACGATGCTTAGAGTTCCATCCTTTGCCATGTAGCAGTAGTTCTTGTCCAGCTTTGTAGACCCATCATCATCCGCAGTTGCCAGCATGCATATTTTCCCTTTTCCTTTGACACTGCTGATGGCTTCATCTTCGTCTCCGGATGACCAAACTTGATGGTCTCTTTTGACATGGGCTACGTATGCCCTTGCCTTTTCCTTATCTTCCAACTCTTGAGCCATTCTAAGGTAGAATGCTCTGTCTTTTACTACATTGGCCTTACAATCTCTTGCAAAGTGATTCTCTTTGTTGCATTTGTGACAAATCACAACATCAGTCTTGTCTTCAGAGGTAGTACCGGAGTCAGTGGTTTGAGTAGACTGCGGTGCCTCCTTTGGTTGATTATTTTGAGATTGCGGTGGTGGATGATAACTTTTGGGATATCGAGGATGGTTATTCTGGGGACTGAAGTTACGGTTGAATGGAGGTTTGTTGAACTGTTGATTCTTGCGGAAGGAAGGGGGTGGTAGACAGTTTAACTGTTGGCTAACCAGGGCAATAGCCTTCTGAAATTCTTCTTCATCGTTATACTCTGAGTCAGCTTCGTATGACTGCGGTGGAGTGTCGTACGAGGGAGAGTAAGATTGATTATGTGGAGCTTGTGCTATGAGAGCAAGTGGTCCTTCGAAGTCAGCACAATCTTTGAGTACGGTGGATTCTTGTGCTTGCAGTTCTCCATAGAGCTTGTAGAGTGACAAGGAATGAATCTTTCTATCGCCTTGGACTATCATCTTAGCCGTAGTCCAATGTCTTCACAAACCATTATGAAACTGAAGATTTGTTTCATGGTTACTGCGGATGGTGCCCGCATTCGATAACTTGGTGACTATCAGGTTGAACCTTTTGAAGGAGTCTTCCAAGCTTTCGCCAGTATGAGCTTTGAAGTTGTTGAACTCATTGAGTGCGGTAGTAAGCTTCTTGTCTTGCGCTTGTTATGAGTCTTCGTATAAATTCTTGAGAACTTCCCAGATCTCTTTTGCTGATTTGCAATTTATGATAATATCGAAGTTGTCAGGAGCAACTCCACAGGAGATTTCATAAAAAGCAACATCATCATTTTCCATTTTATCGAGATCATCCTTGGTGGGACGGTTCATGACTGGTTGACCTCCTCCTAGTCTGGTTGTAGCGTCGTCAGTTTGGACTGGTGTAAGGACTGGGACATGTGGTCCTTCTTCTACGGATCACCATACATCTCTACCAAGTCTCCTTAAGTATCTTTCCATTCTTTGGGACCAATGATGATATTCATTTGCTACCAGTATTGGGGCTCGATTAGAACCACCAACACTGTTGGAAACATTCAGAGATAACGATTGTGCCATTTGTTTTTTTTTAAGTTTTTTTTTAAGAAATGAGCTTTAGTGGTATAGAAGGCCCTTTGAAAATCAGAGTTCCGTTTTAAAAAAGCAACCACTATGGCTCTGATACCAATTGTTGAGAGAAAAACTTTGAGACACACTTGAACAAACGTTAGAACAAGTATATTACGGAATAGTTAATCTCGAAGGATCTAAAAGCTCAACAATAATATTTAGAGTTATATAGTTAGAGAGTTAGTTGCGGAAAAGTAAAGAAATGGAAATGAAAACAATTGTTATATCAAGTATACACATAAGTTGATTCATAACAAGGAATGCATTCAAGCCAAGTTAATAAGTGAGATCAAACTTAGTAATTAATTCACAAAAGACTTGCTCCGAAGAGAGATTGTAATCTGTTATATTCTAGTAAGATTTGTGAGTAAGAAGGGATGAGTAATTAGATAGAGAGATAGAAAAGATAACTTCAGAGATGTGTATTCAGAATGATAGATCTGTAATGAATACAAGAGAATGAGCTCTATTTATAGAGACTCAAGGAGTTACATTAGATTCACTCTCTAAGAGTAGCCATGCAAGGCATACTGAACAATAGAGAGGATTACAGTAAGACAAAATGAACTAAGTAACAAAGAGTGACTGCAGTTGGCTTTGATGACTTCGGATGCTGAAGAGGGAGCTTTTCATGATTCAAGAGGGTCACTTTTCATGATTCAACAAGATACTCTACTGATGAACTTCTTGAGAGCTTTTGTTGGAACTAGGTGTTTGTCAAGGACTCGGAAAAAGTCCTTTTTGTTAACCTTCTTTGATTTGTAAACAAACCCTAGAACCGGATCATAAATGGGACCTTCAACTAGTAGTTCAGCTTCCAGAAGCACATACTCGATCTTGGCAACAAAGTCTTCAGTTCCGAACAAGTGAGCCAACTCATAGTTGCATCGACAAGATTCCATGACATAATCCTTGAGAAAGCCTAAGGCTGCATGGTAAGCACCCATGCTTATGTCATCACTTTGAAGACGCCGTAGATGAGCAACAATGGTAAGGACATCGCTTGGATTCATTGCAGGAAAGGCAGCATCAGTGATGGTTCGGTATGCAGGTTTGTTCCGGATGATGTGATATCGAAACATTGGGGAGTTGAGTTCATACTTCACCAAGATCTTTCTTCCGAACCCAGAGATCTTTGTTATCCTTTTCCGTGTCCACACTTCCTTTTGAGGTTGGGCGTTCTTGGAGTAGAAAGTTTTTAATCTTTCACGCTCTGTCTGGACGATTAATTCCGGATCATCATTTGGGTGGAGAGGAGCAAATTTGGTGTAGAATTTGTTGTATGGAGAGAGAGAGAGGCAGATCAAGTTGTTCCGAATCAAGTTGTACATGAAGGGTACTATGTCCGAATCATGAAGAATGCCTTCACGACATAGAGGAGAGATACCACGCATCGGATCAGGATTGTCTTTGAGAGCTTGGATCCGGATGCTGTCCTCTAAGGCTTTGTTGATTTCCTCCTGAGATCATCCAAATTTTTTCTTTGGTGGAGGTCCGGATTTCGTGATGGGCTTCTTGCCTTTGTCTTTTTCTTTGTTGAGAACCGAGATCACATGCATCATGTTCTCGTCAACAGTGAACTTTGGAGGAGATGATGGAAGAGGTTCTTCCAGAATGTCGTATGGAGTCCAGAGAGGAGAACCTTCATTGATTGGAGCAATTTTGGGAGCAAGAATTAGTGGCAGCATGGATGGAGTGGACCAGAAAGCATCAGTTGTTAGCTTGGTCTTAGCTTTGGCCATTTGAAGGCAGAGTGGATGGCCATGATACTGCGGACCAAATTCTTTGCTCTTCCTCCGTGAGCACTTTAGCAGGAAATTTTTTAGGAGCATGGATTCCAATGACAGCATGTCACACCCCAGACCAGAACGGCGGAAACGTCCGGAGGCGGTGACGTCATTGTGCAATATCATAAGAATTGAATATAAATGAAACATAGCAAACCCAAACATCATACATTAAGATAACAAACTTACATTGTTCTTATCATCATGTATTTGTTCTCAAATTACACAAAAGAGATATTAGTAAGTAAATTCCAAACTACATCAAAATAATCCTGAGTCCGCGTTCCATAAACCTGCTTATTGATTTCCTGAGAATACAAGTCGTTTGAAAAGCGTCAACATAAAATATGTTAGTGAGTTCATAAGTATTTTTGTATAAAAATTTGTGATAGTTTAGAAACCCAGAAAATTCAATATTTTCTTGTCAAAATAGTTGTAAGTCTTGTTCCCAATTGAGTATAGTTGCATGTGTGCTTTAGTTTATTATGTTTCGAATTTGTATAAAATCATTTCTCCAGAAAATCCTATATTTTCTGATGTACAAAGTAGTAGCCTTAAAACCTTAAGAATTGTGTGGTAAAATTTCGTTTGAGGTGTCCATACGATAGTTGATTATCACAAAAGGTGTAACTTGCGTAAATTTCTAAATAACAATGTGATATTCTAAGTGAGTCGTTATAACCATACTAATATGACGGAGTGCCTGTCTAGACGTTCTTCAGGCGTCGGTTTTGTTGAAGACATTTGTCACCCTAGACTGGTCTGTCTAGCTGTAGTGAACAGCGAAGGTGTGGGGTGTCAACGCCGTATAGAACTATACACAAATTCCCGCTCTCCCTCCAGGAGACTCTGGTTATAACTCTTACATGACTTTAAACGTACACTAGTATATAGGTACGGTGAAGATGCGTCTGACTAGAATACTAACCGATATTTACACAAATAGTTGAAATCCGTTATTTATTTAATAAATAACAATAGTTGTACTCGTTGACTAGATATTTCGTTTTTGTTTATTGAAAATAATTCACTTTGAATCATATTTATCAAAAATGACTCAATATTATCGATGTTGGCAAAAATGGCCCTTCTTTTTATAAGTTATCAGTTAAGACCCACATTTGTCAAAAGGTGTCATGAGTGATCCAAAACTACGAGAATTGTCGAAAATGGCCCATTTCTTCTAAAATGATCATTTTAGACTTATATTAACGAAAGTGTTCAAAATGGCCCTTATTTATCAAATAATTCCATTTTTGGTCCATTTAAATCGAAATGTTCAATAATTACTCAAATTTATCCCATGTTCCAAAATGACCCTTATATATATTTTTGGCTGAAAATGGTCCAAAATAATATTAATTTTTATAATTTTACATCTTCCAAAATTTTATGCCAACAACTTTGTCTAAGCAAATTTTGGAGTAAATCCTTATAGTTCTTGACATAACAATTTGTGACTTATTTTCCATAAACATACTAGTTCTTATTTCTACACATAATTTGTGAAATATGGTTCAAACTCTTGACACTTGCTCAAAATCTCGAGTTTTTGAACTAATTCATATAGAGTTTTATACCCTTAAACACATATAACATAGCATACATGCATGACAAGCAAATATGTCAAGATTTAAACAAGGCTTTGACTTGTATCCTCCCCCAAAACAATGAAAACTCAAAAGAGGGGTATGAAGCTCACCTTGGGTAGGAGAAAATGTGGTTGAGGAGATGAGGTGAGAAATTGGAGCCTAGAACACTTGAAGTCTTGGATGAATACCTTGGAGATTTTTATATCCTAATGTTGTTAGTACTTGAAGTTATGTGTGATTAAGAAGAGTTTTAACAACCAACATATAAAGTATCAAGATAGGCACAATTACTTACAAGGAATTAAGAGGAATGGTGAAGAAAGTAACTTCTGGAGTTCATGGTTGAATTCTTGAGAGTGTTTACGGAGTTCTTCAGAAGTGGAAATGAGTTTGTGAAATGGAAAATCGGGCTTACGCTCCTTCTTATGGGAATGAGAAGTTGATAGGATGTTTTCTTTGATTACTGATGGGTAATATCTATTACTAGAGGTTAATTCATAAGTTACTGGGATTTGCATTGGGAATTAGCCAATTACAGCTCGCAATCACCGTAAACACATTTGAATTGGAAAGAGGTTTATGGTCTAAATGGGCCTCAAACTAAGGTTTACGGTCTAAAGGAGATCCACCAAAGGCGGTTTACGGCCTAAAGGAGGTCCACTATGGAGTTTACGGCCTAAATGTTGCCTAGGATGGTGTTCATGGTCATGTTTCTGATAGGTTTTGAGCATTCTAACACTTCCTAAGTGTACATGCAACCTTAATAACCTTGGATCTATGTTTGTCTAATTATCATGCAAAGTTGAATTCCAAGGTTATATTCCTATCTAGAATACATGGGGAACAAATTTTAACTTGCATGAAAGAGAGAATAACTTACCTTGTTGTTGCTTATGATCCTTGAAACCTTGTGAGCCTAGCACCCCGAGTGTGATGCCTCAAATGCTTCACACAACACCAAATGCTTTTGGAGTAAACTTTTGAGAGAATATTACACTTGTAAAATTGGCTCTAGCCCTCTTGATTCTTGTGTGCAACCGATTTTGGTGGAGCATGGGTTCTTTATATAGTGTTGACACATCTAGGGTTACACCATGTAAACCCTAATGTGTCATGACTCTTCATTTCCATGACCCATGGGTTTGTAACTCCCATGGAGCATCCATGGAGCATCCTATGGGTTTAACCCAACTTGATAATCGATGGAGCCTCTTAGCCCACTATACAAGTTATGCATAATTTACATAATCAACCCATATATTTAATTAGTTATCTTTTGATCACTTAATTAATTCTAAATTAATTCTTGATCAAACTAATTAAATAATATTATCAATATATTAGAACTTATAATATATTAATAATCCACAAGTGTTATTTCTCTCATTTAGTCTATCGAATTGCATGGTGCCATGCAACCCAAATGGACCATGCCGGGTCGGGTCAAGTACATACCATAAATAGTTATGGACTTAGACACCTTATCCAACAGTCTCCCACTTGGATAAGTCTAATAACTATAACTGTAATACTTCAGGAACCGAACGGCAATCGTATCTCTTTCAAGGTCTCTCGGAACTGAGAAGATGATGATACGCCATTTAAGATAAGTGATCATATAATCCTCTGTTCGAGATATCAGCCGGACAAATACATGGAACAATGTCTTACTTATTGTCCAGCAGTTTGTTTCCCGATTTCCGATTTGTTTGACAAAGAACTTAATTGAACACATCAACTTAGTTCTGACCGGGCCCGGTACATAGGTCAAAACAAAATCATCGAGGGGCCTAGATATCAGCTTCTAATCCAAGAAGGAACAGATAAACTTCGACTCATATGTTTGTTCTACCACTCATTGAATTATACACAAGAGCACGTTTTATAACATCGAATTACCAATGCGTTTTCGTACAATCAATGCATAACCAGCTCATAAGTAACAAATCATATCTCTAGGTTTGAAGACTCATATGATATTACCGTCTCACGATCACTCGAGATAAATTCCATGAAGTGATTCCAGTGAGCGTGGGTTGAGTCCAATGCTCAGAACTTATGAGCACTCATGATTGTTGTAGCCATATCCAACACCTTAGACCTCTGCAATCAATCATGACAGTCTTGATTCATACCTACTTCCGACATATGACCGACTGTGGAGGTTCGAATAATATGATATACCAAACATAATTATTCTGGAAGTCAAAACATGCAAAAGAAATATAGTAAACGATCGACAAGAGATAGCAACACTTTACTCATAAATAAAACACCTTTTATTCATCATCTAATGTCAATTACACTTTACAAATTTCAAGGTTATCTAACTACTAAATCTAATATCATCCTTCAGCCCTATGCTCCGAGCATGCTGGAGATGCTTCACCCGAGTCAGTCCCTTCGTGAGGGCATCTGCTGGATTCTCATCCGATGATACCCTCTTTGCCACGAGGAGTCCTTATTCTATTCGATGTCTGATGAAATGGTATTTTCTTTCGATGTGTCTGGATCTCCCGTGATCCCTTGGTTCCTTGGCTAAGGCAACAGCACTTTCACTATCACAGAAAATTTCCATTGGCTCTTTAATAGCTGGTACAACTCCAAGGTCTCCAATGAAGTTCTTCAACTATATCGCCTCCTTTGCTGCCTCGCTAGCTGCTATATACTCTGATTCGCAAGTTGAATCATCCATTGTCTCTTGCTTGGAACTCTTCCAAGAAATTGCTCCTCCGTTTAGGGTAAAGACCCAGCCTGACTGAGAGCAGAAATTATCCCTATCAGTCTGGAAACTAGCATCACTATACCCTACAACTCTCAAGTCTTCACTCCCACCGAGGGTAAGGACCCAGTCCTTAGTCCTCCGTAGGTACTTGAGGATATTCTTTACCGCAGTCCAGTGTGCCTTGCCAGGGTTCCCCTGATACCTGCTAACCATGCTCAAAGCAAAGGCTACATCAGGTCGAGTACACGTCATAGCATACATGATCGATCCTATAGCCGAAGCATAAGGTATTCGACTCATTTCTGCTATATCAGCCTCAATACTAGGGCTTTGTGTCTTACTCAATCTGGCGTTACTCTGGATGGGTAACTCTCCTTTCTTGGAGTCCTGCATGCCGAATCTCTTCAGCACCTTATCCAAGTAGGTACTCTGACTAAGTCCAACTAGTCTTTTACTCCGGTCTCTCAAGATCCTTATCCCTAGAATATAGGCAGCTTCTCCTAGGTCCTTCATAGAGAAACACTTCCCAAGCCAGGACTTAACTTCCTGCAGAGTTGGGATGTCATTTCCTATGAGTAGGATGTCATCTACATACAATACCAAAAAGCTAACTATACTCCCACTAGCCTTGACATATACACAAGATTCATCTTCACTCCTAGAAAAGCCAAATTCCTTGACTTTCTCATCAAAGCAAAGATTCCATTTGCGAGGTGCTTGCTTTAAACCATAAATGGATTTCTCAAGCTTACACACTCTATTAGGGTACTCTGTATTGACAAAACCCTCTGGCTGACTCATGTAAACATCCTCAGCCAACTTTCCATTACGGAAAGCGGTTTTGACATCCATTTGCCATATTTCATAGTCATGAAATGCGGCTATGGCTAACAGAACCCTAATAGACTTAATCTTGGCCACTGGAGAAAATGTCTCATCATAATCAACTCCCGGAGTTTGTGAGAACCCCTTTGCAACCAGTCGTGCCTTATAAGTGTGTACCTTACCATCCATGTCGGTCTTCTTCTTGAAGATCCATTTGCACCCTACAGTCTTACGACCTGGTACATTCTCAACCAAGTTCCAAACTTGATTGTCATACATGGACTGTATCTCGCTGTCCATTGCCTCTTTCCACTTGGCTGACTCAGGGCCTGCCATGGCTTCCGCGTAACTGTTAGGTTCATCCAGACCTATCAGTGTCTCATCACTGATAAGTGTATCACCTTCCGCAGTAATATGGAATCCATAGTAATGCTCAGGTGCATTCCTAACCCTTGTGGAACGCCTTAGAGGTACAGACTTGTCAATTGGCTCAACAGGAGTTTCGTCCTCAAGTTGAGTGCTAGGGTTTGAAGTTCCTTCACCACTTGACTCTTGAATTTCTTCAAGGTCAACTTGCCTCCCACTGTCTCCTTGGCTTATGAACCCTCTCTCTCTCTCGAAAGACAGCCCTCCTAGCTACAAAGACCACATTTTCACTAGGTCTGTAGAAGAGGTAACCAAAGGATTGTTGTGGGTAGCCGATGAAAATGCACCTCTCGCTTCGAAGTTCGAGCTTATCATGAGTCTCGCGTCTCACGAAAGCCTCGCAACCCCAAATCTTGATGTGGTCTAGTTTGGGTACTTTACCAGTCCACATCTCATGAGGAGTTTTGGCAACTTTCTTTATAGGGACTAGATTAAGGATATGGGCGGCAGTCTCTAAGGCATACCCCCAAAATGAGATTGGTAGCGAAGCTCGACTCATCATGGAACGAACCATATCCAACAAGGTTCGATTACGCCTCTCAGCTACACCGTTCAACTGCGGTGTCCTGGGAGTTGTCAATTGTGAGACAATCCCACATTCCCTAAGATAGTCGAGGAACTCTGAACTAAGATACTCACCACCTCGATCAGATCGAAGCATCTTAATGTTCCTGCCCAATTGATTCTCGACTTCCTGTTTAAATTCTTTAAACATTTCAAAAGTCTCTGACTTATGCTTGATTAAGTAGACATATCTATATCTACTGTAATCATCAGTAAAAGTCAAATAATAACGATTAGCATCCCTTGTGGCATGTTTGAAGGGTCCACACACATCCGTGTGTATAAGATCCAACAAACCTTCACCCCTCTCACAAGAACCTGTGAAGGGTGACTTTGTTATTTTTCCAAGTAAGCATGATTCGCAGCTATCATCTGACTTTAGGTCAAATGACTCCAAGACTCCATCCTTTGGAGTTGGCCTATGTGTTTCTTGCTTATATGTCCAAGACGACAATGCCATAATGATGCTTTATCCAAGTTATTATTATTAACAGAATCAATACACAATACATTATTTCCTAAGTTATCAACCACAGATACAGTTTGATACACGCCATCACAAGGTAATGCTTTAAAATAAAGAACATTATTAAAGAAAGCATTAATCGAACCAACTTCATTATCAAATGAAAAGGTGAAACCTTGTTTATACAATTCATGAAAGGAAATAATGTTTCTTGCCATTTCTAGGCAAATAACAACACTTATTCAAATCTAAACTAAACCCACTACTTAGCGATAAAGTATAAACTCCAATCTTGGTGACAGGTAAAGCTTTCCTATTCCCCATGATTAAGTTTATTCTTCCATGCTCCACATTCTCACTGCTTCTTAGTCCCTACAAATCAGAACAGATATGAATACCATAACCGGTATCAAGGACCCAAGAGTTAGAATGGGGTGAGTTATTAGATAAGATAGTGTAAATACCTGCATGGTTGGGTTTAACTTTCCCATCCTTCACATCTTGCTGGTATTTTGGGCAGTTCCGCTTCCAATGTGACTTTTCATGGCAATAGAAGCATTCAGCCTCTTTTGGATCAGAAGAAGGAGTGACGAAACCTTTCTTGGTTCCACTTGAAGAAGAGCCATCAAGGGTCCTAGCCTTGGTACCCTTCGAAGAGCCCTTCCTCTTCTTCCCTCGACTTTTCCCGATTGCCCAAACCGGGGCGGAGTTTGGAGTAGGAGTGTTAACAACTGACTTACCCTTAAGAGCTGTTTCTGCAGTCTTGAAGAGTCCCTGAAGTTTGCTGAGTGTGACCTCTTCCTTATTCATGTGATATGTCATGCGGAATTGATCATAGCACGATGGTAAGGAGTGCAAAATGATATCTATTGCAAGCTCCTCAGGGAAGTTCACATTAAGCTTCAGCAACCGATCCACATACCTTTGCATTTTCTGCATGTGGCTCGTGACGGATTCCCCGTCCTTCATCATGGTTGTTATGATAGAGCATACGATTTCATACCTCTCTTGTCGTGCACTTTGATGGTATCTTTCCATCAGATCTTGGTGCATTTCAAAAGGGTAGAAGTCCTCATAGGACTTTTGGAGTTGAGCTGTTATGGTAGCCAACATGATGCATGACACTTTTGTAGCATCCTTTTCATGTGCCCGGAAGTCAGCGATCTCCTGGGGAGTTGCAGTGGTCTCATCAATCTCCTTAAGCTCCTTGTCAAGGACATATTCTTTGTCCTCGTAGCGGGTAATCATCCTGATGTTTCTGATCCATTCAGTGAAGTTGGATCCATCAAAAGTGACTTTCCCACACAAGTTCATAAGGGTAAAGGAGCCATTAGGATTAGAGCGAGAAGCAGCATTGTTTGAAGACATCTGTAAGAAGAGGACAAGATTAGTTTAGATATTAAGAGAGTCCTTAATAAAACACCCAAATGTAATATTAAGGCTAGGATCCAATCACAATATATTATAACTTAGAAGAGGTATGCCGTAATCCAAGCTATAACATATTTGAAAGGTAGGTGAATGACGATTTACTAATTTCCACCATGAAAAACGAAATATAAATATTAGGTTTTTAATTGGTTCTTAGAAATTCCTAGATTCTTTTGAGATTCAATGAACTTTTCCAAGGCATGTTTCAATCTCGAGTGTGCCCTCCAAGTTTTGTGACTGGGATACCGAGGATCACAAAACGAGGTGTGAAGTAACCATGCAAATCACTTGGTACCCTCAAAGTTTATCACTCAATCGATTTGCCGGTAAACCACACACGCTCCACCGATGCTATGGTAAACCTTAAGTCACCCTTTACCTACCTTCTTAAGTCCAAGTTAGTGTGCCGGTTAACCACACACGCTCCACCAACGACTTAAACAAAGTGTAAAGTGTAATTTCATGGATTAGCACCTTATTCACATTTTTCCTAAAGTAACTAAGATTGGGAATTTAATAAAAGCATTTAGTTACTTTATAATATTCATCATACTTTTAATGAGAATTTATAAGTCCTTGTCTTACCCGTTCGGCTAACGACCCTCCACCGATCAAGGAAGCGGTGGGTGAGAGTGGACACCCATTAAGTTGCCATTTTATAGGCAACAATCTTATACCCCCCTTATAGACCGGCTTCGTGAATGAGGCGTACTAGCGGTAAGACGACTTGATCTTATACATATATATATTATTAACTTATAATAGAAAGTATAAGGGTTGAATTTTAACTTTTAAAATTCTAAGGGTTGGAACTAAAGTTTTAATCAAGACTTTACTTGTTCCAAAACTTGAGGGCAAGTTTTCTAAACTTTCAAAACTTTTCATTTCTTATAACTTATGAGTTAATTGAGTAATAAAATGAAGACTCTTCATTTTTATAACTCTTGTGTTCTTTTAATGGCTTTAATAAAAGTGTGACTTTTGATTTTCCATAACTTGAGGACAAGTTATGGACTCCATTAAAACACATTATGATCAAGAATTAAACTACCAAGTAGGTTACAAATAATTCCTATGATCATCTAATCTTCATAAGTTCAAGAACATGAATATGAACATTTCAAGAATCAAAAATTACGCTTAAAACTTTGTAATTTTGATAATTGCCATTGCAAATGGATTAGCATAAACATTACACCATCTAAAACAAGTTTTAAAACACCAAAACAGTTTAGGGTAATGTTTCTAGTCCATTTCCAGCAACAAATGTCGAAATTATGAAAACTGCAGCCTCTACTCGTCGAGTGCAAGAACAGACTCGACGAGTAGCTTGCATTTGTTCATGGACTCGTCGAGTCCCCCGATGGGCTCGGCGAGTTCATACGAGCAGAAAACAGAAAAACAATTTTTTCAAGTAGTTTGCACAAAAAATCAACAAACAAGCCTAGGCTTTGATACCATTGATGGGTTTTGAGCATTCTAACACTTCCTAAGTGAACATGAAACCCTAATAACCTTGGATCTATGTTTGTCTAATTATCATGCAAAGTTGAATTCCAAGGTTATATTCCTACCAAGCATACATGGGGAACAAATTTTAACTTGCATGAAAGATAGAATAACTTACCTTGTTGTTGCTTATGATCCTTGAAACCTTGTGAGCCTAGCACCCCAAGTGTGATGCCTCAAATGCTTCACACAACACCAAATGCTTTTGGAGTAAACTTTTGAGAGAATATTACACTTGCAAAATTGGCTCTAGCCCTCTTGATTCTTGTGTGCAACCGATTTTGGTGGAGCATGGGTTCTTTATATAGTGTTGACACATCTAGGGTTACACCATGTAAACCCTAATGTGTCATGACTCTTCATTTCCATGACCCATGGGTTTGTAACTCCCATGGAGCATCCATGGAGCATCCTATGGGTTTAACCCAAGTTGATAATCCATGGAGCCTCTTAGCCCACTATACAAGTTATGCATAATTTACATAATCAACCCATATATTTAATTAGTTATCTTTTGATCACTTAATTAATTCTAAATTAATTCTTGATCAAACTAATTAAATAATATTATTAATATATTAGAACTTATAATATATTAATAATCCACAAGTGTTATTTCTCTCATTTAGTCTATCCAATTGCATGGTGCCATGCAACCCAAATGGACCATGCCGGGTCGGGTCAAGTACATACCAGAAATAGTTATGGACTTAGACACCTTATCCAACAGTTTCCTTCCTCAAATGGTGTTCACGGTCCACTCATGGTGGTTTGAAGTAGTTTACGGCCAAAGTGATCCACTAAGGGTAGTTTACGACCAACCATTTGTTGGATTAGTGTCTAAGCCCATAATTATATTTGGTAAGTACTTGACCCGGTTGTGCATGGTCCTTTTGGGTTGCCTTCACCACAGCAACTTGACAGGATGATTTATAAAGACAGAAGAGATATTATTATATGAATATATTATGAGAATAATATATTAAAGGAATAATAATATTATTTGATTAATATTAGTCATAAATTAATTAGGAATTAATTTGGTGACTAAAAGAGGTTAATTGAATAAACGGGTTTAAACTGTCAATTGTGTGATAGTTGTGTTTTTGGGCTATGAATCCTTATAGAACTAGGGGTGGCCAAAATTAAGGAGTATGGGATCCTTGAATTCGTCCAAGCATTACTCTAGAAGGATCCTTGGATTGCTTAAAGCCTAAGTTATTCAATTAGGGTTAAGGATGTAACCCTAGTAGCTCATAGTATAAATAGACCCTATGGGTTGGAGAAATCGACCACCTTGCTTCCTTGGGAACCCTAGAGCCGATTTCTACACCTCTCTCCTCTCTCCAAATCAACCTATTTCTAGTTGGTGTTTGTAAGACATTAGAGGAGTGACAATTGTGACTCTAAGCTCCAAGAACAAGAAGATTCAAGCAAGCAACTTAAGGTATTCATCTAGATCTGATTTCATGTGTTATGTTTCAATTGTATTCTCTAGATGTAGGATTGTAAGTCATGGATACATTGCATGTTCAATTAGAGAAACCTAGATCTAAGCATTAGGGTTTGCATGTGCACATAGGAAAGTTCTTATGGCTCAAACCCATCAGTGGTATCAGAGATTAGATTGATTTCTATTAAATTGATGCATTGTTTGATTGTTCTTGCCATGAAAAATCGTTTTTTGTGCTCCTGAATGACATACTCGGCGAGTTCCATTGTGGACTCGGCGAGTCCATGATGGTACTCGGCGAGCCGGAGCGTCTGTCAGAGTGATTTTCGGGATTTCTTGATGTTTTGCTTGAGGATACTTGCCTTAATCGTTTTGGGTCAATAGAATCCGAATTTTGTCATATATTTGACTATATCCTTGACAAAACAAATGACAAGTACCATTTAGTTAAATAATAATTTCCTTATGTGATAATAATTGATTATTTGAATTAATTGGTGGATTGTCTTGCAAGTAATATTGACTAGGTCAAATTTAGATAATCATTAAATTAATTAGTTGATTTATATTATTTGCTATTTGATCCTTTATCTTTTGAAAAGTTCAAAACTTGTCCTCAAGTTTTGAAATTTAAAGTTTTGTGATTAAAAGTTTAATTTGATTTATTTAAATTTCAAACCTTCGAATTTTACAAGTTTTAAAACTCAACCCTATACTTATAATATTATAAGATTAATATATATATATGTATAACTTAAATGCTAGTCTTACCATTAGTAGGCCTCATTCACGAAGCCTATCTATAAGGGGGGTATAAGGTTATGGCCTATAAAATGGCCGTTTAATGGGTGTCCATTCTCACCCACCGCTTTCTTGATTGGTGGAGGGTCGTTAGCCGAACGGGTAGGATCGGGCAAACCTTTCCTCATTAAAAAGTATATTGAATCTATATAAAGTAACTAAAACGTTTTTCGTAAAATTCCCAATCTTAGTTACTTTAGGCAAAAGTGAATTGATGCAATTCCATGAAATTACACTTTGTACCCTTGCTAAGACGTTAATAGAGCGCGTGTGGTTAACTGGCACATTAGTTTGGTTCTAAGCAATGGTAGCAAATGGTGACTCATTGTTTGTCATAGTTCGATGGAGCGTGCGTGGTTAACCAGCACATCGAATAGTTGACTGTAACAATAAGGGCACCATGTACATTTGCATGGTTATTCACACCCACTTTGGGATCCTCGGCATCCCAGTCACAAACTAGAGGGGCATATCGAGATTTAAACATGCCATTGAAAAGTTCAATGTATCTCAAAAGATATAGGAGTTTTTCAATACATTTAAAACCTAATTCTTTTTCATTTTTCATGGTGGAGAATTAGTGAATCGACATTCACTTTCCTTCAAATTATTTACTTGTTAGATTACGACATTCCTTTTCTAATTTGTAAATAATGTTGTTGGTTCCTAGCCCTAATTTCTCATTTGGGTGATTAATTCGGGAAATTCATTTCAAATCAACTTTGTTCTTTTTCCTTTTCAGATGTTGAACGCAAACAACAACGCTTCTGGGTCAAACTCCTCTGGTTCATTCTCACTCATGAACTTGTGTGGGAAAATGATCTTTGATGGGACCAATTTCAGTAATTGGATCCGCAACATTCGCATGGTCACTCGCTACGAGGACAAAGAATATGTCCTCGACGAGAAGCTAAAGGAGATTGATATTGAAACTGCTACTGCGGATAAGATCGCGGCCTACGAGGGCCACGAGCGTGATGCCACGAAAGTCCATTGCATCATGCTCGCGACTATGACTGCTGAACTCCAAAAGTCCTATGAGGACAAGTACCCCTATGAGATGCATCAGGATCTGCTAGAACGCTACCACCAGAGCGCTAGGCAAGAAAGGTATGAGATCATCACTTCGATGATCACTACCAAAATGGGTAATGGAGAGTACCTTACCGCCCATCTGCAAAAGATGCAGTGATATGTTGATCACCTGCTGAAGTTGAATGTGAACTTCGATGAAGAGCTAGCAATTGACATCATCCTTCACTCATTGCCTTCCTGCTATAGCCAGTTCCGCATGACCTGCCACATGAATAAGGAAGAGGTCTCCTTGATCAAGCTTCAGGGCTTGTTAAGGACTGCTGAGAGCAACCTCAAGGATAAATATGTTGCATCACCTCCAACTCCAGCTGCTACCCCTGTCTTGGCAATAGGGCAAGGGAAGGGTAAGAAGAGGAAGGCCTCCTCAAGGGGCCACCACAAGGGAAAGTCCCAAGATGGCACCTCTTCTAGTGGAACTAAAGTTGGTTCTACTAAACCCAACTCAAACCCCAAAGAGGCAGAGTGCCACTACTGCCACAAGATAGGGCATTGGAAGAGAAGCTACCCAGAATATCTGCAGGCCATCAAGGATAGAAAGATTAAGCCATCTTTCGCAGGTATTTACACAATTAAATCTAATAGTTTATTACATGCCACTTCTTGGGTTCTTGATACATGATGTGGTTTTCACATATGTTCTGATTTGTTGGGACTAAAAAGAAATAATGATGTGGAGCGTGGAAGGATGAATCTGATAATGGGAAACAGAAGATCGTCGCCTGTGACCAAGACTAGAGTTTATTCCCTAGTGCTTAGTAATGGTTTAGACTTAAATTTGAATAATTGTTGCTATTCGCCAGATATGGCTAGAAACATCATTTCATTTCATGGTTTGTATAAACAAGGTTTTAGATATTCATTTGATAATGAAAAGGGTTCTATTTATGCTTATTTTAATAATGTTTTATATTTTGAAGCATTGCCTTGTAATGGAATATATGAAACTGTGATGGTTGTAGACAACTTAGGAAATGATGTGTTGTGTGTGGATTCTTCCAATAGTGTGGATAAAGCATGCTTGTGGCATTGTCGTCTTGGACATGTCAACAAGAAACGCATAGACCAACTCCAAAAGGATGGAGTGTGGGAGTCATTCGACCTTAGGGACGATGACGTGTGTGAGTCTTGTTTACTTGGAAAGATGACCAAGTCACCCTTCACTGGCACTTGTGCGAGGGGTGAGGGTCTATTGGATCTCATACATACAGATGTATGTGGACCCTTTAGATCCACAACAAGGGACACAAATCGCTTCTATGTGACTTTCACAGACGATTATAGTAGATATGGGTATATCTACTTAATCAAGCACAAGTCAGAAACCTTTGAAAAGTTCAAAGAGTTTAAACAAGAAGTGGAGAATCAGTTAGGCAGGAAAATCAAGATGCTTCGATCTGATCGAGGTGGAGAGTACCTAAGTCTTGAGTTCCACGACTACCTCAAGGAATGTGGAATAGTTTCACAATTGACGCCACCTAGGACACCACAATTGAATGGTGTAGCTGAGAGGCGTAATCGAACCTTGCTAGACATGGTTCTGTTGGGTTTTGAGCAAACTAACACTCCTAAGGTGTTCATGCAACCCTATAAACCTTGGATCTATGCTTGTCTAAAATACATGCAAAATAATTTTCCAAAGTTCATAACCTATCTAGCATACATGGGGTACTTTTAAACATAAAAGATACTAGAAGAATTACATACCTTTGTTAGTGAGTTAATTCCTTGAGAGTTTGAGATCCAAGCACTAATAATGTGAATGCCTAAAATGGAAATCACAAATCACCACAAACTTGGAAAACTTATGAGAGAGCACTCTAATACTCTAGAAATTGGCCACACCTTATGCACACACATAGTGTGTTCTCATGCACCATAAGCCTCTTTATATAGTGTAGATGATTAGGGTTATGAACCATGCAAACCCTAATAACCCATGTCTTTTCCTATTCCAAGGATCCATGGGTTAAAAGCTCCATGGATCATCCATGGACTTCCATCCAAGCTTAGCCCATTTCCTTATGAGTGTTAGCCCACACTATATAAGTACAATAGCCCATTATTTAATTAGTCACCTTATGATCACTAAATTAATTCATAATTAATTTAAGATCAATACTAATCAAATAATACAATTTCATATTAATATATTATAACTTATAATATATTAGTAGGCCGCAAATATACTCTTCTCATAATGTTATCCATATAAATAGTTCGGGTGAAGTGCAACCCAAATGGACCATGCCGGGTCGGGTCAAGTATATACCAAATAAGTTATGGACTTAGACACCTTATCCAATAATCTCCCACTTGGATAAGTCTGATAACTGTATTTGCCTATATAGCTTCAGGAACCGACCGGCAATCGTAGCTCTCGAAAACTCTGTTGAACTATGAAGCGCCATTTTAGATAAGTGATCACATAATCCTCTGCTCTCATGATATCAGCCGAACAAATACATGGAACAATGTCTTACTTATTGTCCAGCAGTTTGTTTCCCGATTTCCGATTTGTTTGACAAAGAACTTAATCGAACACATCAATTTAGTTCTGACCGGGCCCGGTACATGGGTCAAAGCAAAATCATCGAGGGGCCCAGATATCGCTTCTATTTCTAGAAGGAACATATAAACTTCGACTCATATGCTTGTTCTACTATTTATTGAATTGCACGCAAAGGCACGTTTTATAACATCAAGTTACTGATGCATTTACGTGCAATCAATGCACAACCAACTCATAGGTAACAACTCATATCTCTAGGTTTGAAGACTTATATGATATTACCGTCTCACGATCACTCGAGATAAATTCCATGAAGTGATACAAGTGAGCGTGGGTTTATTCCAATACTCATAACTTATGAGTACTCATGAATGCTGTAGCAACCATTGCTATGGCTAAACACCTTTAGTCATCTACAATCCCAATTCATGACAGTCTTGATTCATACCTACTTCCGACATATGACCGACTGTGGAGAGTTTGAATAAACTTATTATTCTGGAAGTCAAAACGTGCAAAGCTGAAACAATAGTAAATAATTGACAATGATAGCAACACCTTACTCATAAATAAATCACAACTTTTATTCATCATCAAACGTCGATTACATTTTACAAGTTTCAGTAATAACTATCTAATCTGTAAAACTAATATCGTCCCTCAGCCCGATGCGTCTCGCATGCTGCAAATGCTTCACCCTCGTCAATCCCTTCGTAAGGGGATCCGCAGGGTTCTCATCTGACGATACCCTCTTTGCCACGAGGAGTCCCTCTTCTATCTTGTGTCTTATGAAGTGATATTTTCTGTCAATGTGTCGGGATCTGCCATGATCTCTTGGTTCCTTGGCTAAGGCAACCGCACTATTGCTGTCATAGAAAATCTCCATAGGCTCCTTAATAGCTGGTACAACTCCAAGGTCTCCGATGAAGTTCCTCAGCCATATCGCCTCCTTTGCCGCTTCACTCGCTGCTATGTACTCTGATTCACAAGTCGAATCAGCTATAGTCTCCTATTTGGAACTCTTCCAAGTGATTGCCCCTCCATTTAAGGTAAAGACCCAGCCTGACTGAGAGCGGAAGTTATCCCTATCAGTCTGAAAGCTAGCATCACTATACCCTACTACTCTCAAGTCATCACTCCCACCAAGGGTAAGGATCCAATCCTTAGTCCTCCGCAGGTACTTGAGAATATTCTTTACCGCAGTACAATGAGCCTTGCCAGGATTCCCCTGATATCTGCTGACCATGCTCAAAGCGAAGGCCACATCAGGACGGGTACAAGTCATAGCATACATGATCGAACCAACAGCGGAAGCATAAGGTAATCGACTCATCTCAGCTATCTCATCTTCTGTACTCGGGCTCTGATCCTTGCTCAGTTTGGCATTGCTTTGGATCGGTAATTCTCCTTTCCTGGAATTCTGCATGTTGAACCTTTTCAACACCTTATCCAAGTAGATACTCTGACTAAGTCCAATTAGTCTTTTACTCCTTTCTCTTAATATCCTTATCCCTAGGATATAGGTAGCTTCTGCAAGGTCCTTCATAGCAAAGCACTTCCCAAGCCAGGACTTAACCTCCTGCAAGGTTGGGATGTCATTTCCTATGAGTAGTATGACATCCACATACGGTACCAAAAAGCTAACTATACTCCCAATAGCTCTGACATATACGTAGGACTCATCTTCACTTCTTGAGAAACCAAACTCTTTGACCTTCTCATCGAAACAAAGATTCCAACTTCGAGATGCTTGTTTCAATCCATAAATGGATTTCTCAAGCTTGCACACTCTATTGGGGTACTCTGCACTGACAAAACCCTCTGGCTGATTCATGTAAACATCCTCAGCCAACTTTCTGTTAAGGAAAGCGGTTTTGACATCCATTTGCCATATTTCATAATCATGAAATGCAGCAATGGCTAGCATAACCCTAATAGACTTAATTTTTGCTACTGGTGAAAAGGTTTCATCATAATCAATACCTTGAGTTTGATTAAAACCCTTTGCAACCAGTCGAGCCTTATAAGTGTGCACCTTTCCATCCATGTCGGTCTTCTTCTTGAAGATCCATTTGCACCCGACTGTTTTACGGCCTGGTACATTGTCAACCAAGTTCCAAACTTGATTGTCATACATGGACTGTATCTCGCTGTCCATAGCCTCCTTCCATTTAGCAGACTCTAGGCCTGCTATGGCTTCCTTAACACTGTTAGGTTCATCCAGATTTACCAGTGTACTGTCACTGATAAATGTATCACCTTCCGTAGTAATATGAAATCCATAATAAAACTCAGGTGTGTTTCTAACCCTTGTGGAACGCCTCGGAAGTATAAACTCGTCAGCTGGATCAACAGGAATTTCCTTCTCAAGTTGATTGCTAGTGTCTGAGGTTCCTTCACCAATTGAGTCTTGAATTTCTTCAAGGTCAATTTGCCTCCCACTGTCTCCTTGGTTTATAAATTCTCTCTCTCGAAAGACCCCTCTCCTAGCCACAAAGACCACATTCTCACTGGGTCTGTAGAAGAGGTAACCAAAGGATTTTTGTGGGTAGCCGATGAAAATACATCTTTCACTTCGAGGTTTGAGCTTGTCATAAGTCTCGCGCCTCACGAAAGCCTCGCAACCCCAAATCTTGATATGGTCCAAATTGGGAACTTTCCCAGTCCACATTTCATGAGGTGTTTTGGCAACATTCTTTGTAGGGACTAGATTAAGGATGTGGGCGGTAGTCTCTAAGGCATACCCCCAAAAAGAGATTGGTAGCGAAGCTCGACTCATCATAGAGCGAACCATGTCTAACAAAGTTCGATTACGCCTCTCAGCTACACCATTCAGCTGTGGTGTCCTGGGAGGTGTCAATTGTGAGACAATCCCACACTCCTTAAGATAGTCGAGGAACTTAGTACTAAGATACTCACCACCTCGATCGGATCGAAGCATCTTAATGTTCCTGCCCAATTGATTTTCTTCTTCCTGTTTAAACTCTTTAAACCTTTCAAAAGTTTCTGACTTATGTTTGATTAAGTAGACATAACCATACCTACTATAGTCATCAATAAAAGTCACATAATAGCGATTAGCATCCCTTGTGGCGGTTTTGAATGGTCCACATACATCAGTATGTATAAGGTCCAACAAACCCTCACCCCTTGCACAAGTACCAGTGAAGGGTGATTTTGTCATTTTTCCAAGTAGACAAGACTCACAACCATCATCCGACTTGAGGTCGAACGACTCCAAGACTCCATCCTTTTGGAGTTGGCCTATGCGTTTCTTGCTTACATGTCCAAGACGACAATGCCACAAAGATGCTTTATCCAAGCTAGTAGAAGAATCAATACATAATACATTATTTCCTAAATTATCTACAACCGATACAGCTTCATACACACCATCACAAGGTAATGCTTTAAAATAAAGAACATTATTAAAGAAAGCATTAATACTACCACCTTCATTATCAAAAGAAAAGGTAAAACCTTGTTTGTACAAAGCATGAAAGGAAATAATATTCCTCGCCATTTCAGACGAGTACACATATTTATTTAAATCTAACTTTAACCCACTATCTAGCAACAAAGTATAAACTCCAATCTTGGTAACAGGTGCAACCTTCTTTTTCCCCATGATTAAGTTTATCTTTCCGTGCTCCACATCCTCACTTCTTCTTAGGCCCTGCATGTCACAACAGATGTGAATACCACAACCTGTATCAAGAACCCAAGAATTAGAATATGGTGAGTTATTAGACAATATAGTGTAAATACCTGCATGGGATGGTTTCACTTTCCCATCCTTGACATCCTGCAAGTACTTTGGGCAGTTTCGCTTCCAGTGCCCCTTATTTTGACAGTAGAAGCATTCAGCATCCTTAGGGATAGCAGAAGGAGTGATAGAACCACCCTTGGTTCCAGATGAGGAGCCTTCAAGGGACTTTCCCTTGGTACCCTTCGAAGGGTGCTTCCTCTTCTTCCCTTTGCCTTGCCCGATAGCCAAAACAGGGGTAGTAGTAGGAGTAGGAGTAGTAACCGACTTACTCTTAAGACCACTTTCGGCAGTCTTCAGAAGTCCTTGAAGCTTACTGAGTGTGACTTCCTCCTTGTTCATGTGGTATGTCATACGAAATTGATCATAACACGATGGCAAGGAGTGCAAAATGATATCAATTGCCAACTCCTCAGGGAAGTTCGCATTCAGTTTCATTAGACGGTCCACATACCTTTGCATTTTCTGCATGTGGCTCGTGATTGGTTCGATATCCTTCATACGGGTAGTGATCATGGAGGAGATTATTTCATACCACTCTTGATGAGCACTCTGATGGTACCTTTCCATCAGATCCTGATGCATCTCAAAAGGGTAATAGTCCTCATAGGACTTTTGGAGTTCAGCTGTCATGGTGGCCATCATGATGCATGCCACCTTGGTGGCATCTCTTTCATGTGCCTGATACTCAGCGACCTCCTCAGGAGTAGCAGTGGACTCATCAAGCTCCTTTAGCTCCTTATCGAGGACATATTCCTTGTCCTCGTAACGAGTGACCATCCTGATGTTCTGGATCCAATCCATGAAGTTGGAACCATCAAAGATGACCCTCCCAGAAAGGTTCATGGGGGAAAAGGAGCCAGTAGGGTTAGAGCCCGAAGCTTTGTTGTTGGAAGACATCTTAAAAGAAGAAAACAAGTTTAGATTAGATATATCGAATCCTTAATAATACACCCAAATGTAATATTAAGGCTAGGATCCAACACAATATATTATAACTTAGAAGAGGGATGTCGTAATCTAAGCTATAACATATTTGAAGGTAGGTGAATGACGATTCACCAATTTCCACATGAAAACGAAATGAATTATTAGGTTTAATTGGTTTTTAGAAGTTCCTAGATTCTTTTGAGATTCATTGAACTTTTCAATGGCATGTTTCAATCTCGATTGTGCCCTTCAAGTTTTGTGACTGGGATGCCGAGGATCACAAAACAAGGTGTGAATAACCATGCAAATTCACTTGGTACCCTTAATATTATCACCTAATCAATGTGCCGGTTAACCACACACGCTTCACCGATCTATGATAAACATTAAGTCACCCTTCGTGATCCTTACTAGTCCAAGTTAGTGTGCCGGTTAACCACACATGCTCCACCAACGGCTTGGTAAGGTACAGAGTGTGAATTTCATGGGTTAGCACCATATTCACATTTTCCTAAAGTAACTAAGATTGGGAATTTATTAAAGGTTTAGTTACTTTATAATATTCATTATACTTTTAATGAGAATTTAAAGTCATTGTCCCACCCGTTCGGCTAACGACCCTCCACCGATCAAGGAAGCGGTGGGTGAGAATGGACACCCATTAAGTTGCCATTTTATAGACAACAACCTTATACCCCCCTTATAGACCGGCTTTGTGAATGAGACCTACTAACGGTAAAACGACTTAATCTTATACATATATATAATAATTAACCATTAATGTTATAAATAGTATAAGGGTTGAATTTTAACTTTTTAAAACTCTAAGGCTTTGGAATTAAAGTATATTAAAGTGTGTGTAACTTTACAAATTCCAAAACTTGAGGACAAGTTTTGAAACTATTCAAAACTTTTCATTTCATAACTTATGAATTAAAGGTTCATAAAATGAAGACTCTTCATTTTCATGTAACTTATGTGTTTTAAGTGTGCATAAATGAAAGTGACCTTTGGAAATCCATAACTTGAGGACAAATTATGGACTCCATTAAAACATATAAATGATCAAGAATTATCAATAAACAATTTAGCAAATAATTCCTATGATCTAACAATAATTCATAAGAACATGAACATCATATCAAAAATTCCAAGAACATATGAACACATATCATCATGCAATTTTGATATAAGCCATTATAAATGGATTAGCATACACATTACACAATCTAAAACAGGTTTTATAACAGCAAAACAGTTTAAGGTAATGTTTCTAGTCCATTTCCAGCAGCAAAACTCGAAAATCTGCATTCTGAGGCTCCTACTCGTCGAGTGCACGAACCTACTCGGCGAGTAGGATGAATTTACTCATGGACTCGGCGAGTCTCCCCATGGACTCGGCGAGTTCATGCTGCAGAATGCAGAAAACTTGCGTTTTTCAACAAGTTTGCATCAAGTATCAAACAAACAAGCCTAGGCTCTGATACCACTGTTGGGTTTTGAGCAAACTAACACTCCTAAGGTGTTCATGCAACCCTAGAAACCTTGGATCTATGTTTGTCTAAAATACATGCAAAATAATTTTCCAAGGTTCATAACCTATCTAGCATACATGGGGTACTTTTAAACATAAAAGATACTAGAAGAATTACATACCTTTGTTAGTAAGTTGATTCCTTGAGAGTTTGAGAGCCAAGCACCAATTATGTGAATGCCTCAAATGGAAATCACAAATCACCACAAACTTGGAAAACTTATGAGAGAGCACTCTAATACTCTAGAAATCGGCCACACCTTATGCACACACACATAGTGTCTTCTCAAGCACCATAAGCCTCTTTATATAGTGTAGATGATTAGGGTTATGAACCATGCAAACCCTAATAACCCATGTCTTTTCCTATTCCAAGGATCCATGGGTTAAAAGCTCCATGGATCATCCATGGACTTCCATCCAAGCTTAGCCCATTTCCTTATGAGTGTTAGCCCACACTATATAAGTACAATAGCCCATTATTTAATTAGTCACCTTATGATCACTAAATTAATTCATAATTAATTTAAGATCAATACTAATCAAATAATACAATTTCATATTAATATATTATAACTTATAATATATTAGTAGGCCGCAAATATACTCTTCTCATAATGTTATCCATATAAATAGTTCGGGTGAAGTGCAACCCAAATGGACCATGCCGGGTGGGGTCAAGTATATACCAAATAAGTTATGGACTTAGACACCTTATCCAACAGGTTCGTTCCATGATGAGCCGTGCTTCACTACCTATCTCATTCTGGGGGTATGCCTTAGAGACTGCCGCCCATATCCTTAACTTAGTAGCTACGAAGAAGGTTGCCAAAACACCTCACGAGATGTGGACAGGGAAGGCTCCCTCGTTGGCACATATCAAGGTTTGGGGTTGCGAGGTTTTCGTAAGACGAGAAACTCACAACAAACTCGAACCTCGAAGTGAGCGATGTATTTTCATCGGCTACACACAGAAATTCTTTGGATATCTCTTCTACATACCAAGTGACAATGTTGTCTTCGTTGCGAGGAGAGGGGTTTTCTGAGAGCGAGAACTCATAAGCCAAGAAGACAGTGGGAGGAAAATCGATCTTGAAGAGCTTCAAGAGTCGAGCGATGAAGGAACCTCTAACACTGGCGCTCAAACCGAGGAGGAAACTCCGGTTGAACCGATTGACGAGTCCTTACCTCTTAGACGTTCCGAAACGGTTAGTGTTCCACCCCAGTTCTATGGTTTTCATATTACTGTGGAAGGGGATATGTTCATTAGTGATAGTACACTAGTTAATATGGATGAACCTAACAGCTATAAGGAAGCCATGGCAGGCCCAGAGTCTGCGAAATGGAAAGTGGCTATGGACAGCGAGATTCAATCCATGTATGATAACCAAGTTTGGAATTTGGTTGACAATGTACCAGGTCGTAAGACGGTCGGGTGCAAGTGGATCTTCAAGAAGAAGACTGACGTGGATGGTAATGTGCACACTTACAAGGCGCGATTGGTTGGGAAGGGTTTCACTCAAACTCCTGGAGTTGACTACGACGAAACCTTCTCACCAGTTGCGAAGATAAAGTCTATCAGGGTGATGCTGGCCATTGCTGCATTTCATGACTATGAAATATGGCAAATGGATGTCAAAACCGCTTTCCTTAATGGGAAGTTGGCTGAGGATGTTTACATGGCTCAGCCAGAGGGTTTTGTCAATGCGAAGCATCTTAACAGAGTGTGTAAGCTTGAGAAGTCCATTTATGGACTTAAGCAAGCGTCTCGCAGATGGAATCTTTGTTTTGACGAGAAGGTCAAAGAGTTTGGCTTTCTGCGAAGCGAAGATGAATCGTGTGTATATGTCAAAGCCAGTGAGAGTCTGGTAAGCTTTCTCGTATTGTATGTCGACGACATACTCCTCATAGGAAACGACATCCCGACACGGCATGAGGTTATGTCCTGGATCGGGAAGTGCTTCGCTATGAAGGACGTCGGAGAGGCTTCCTATATTCTGGGAATAAGGATAATGAGAGACAGAAGTAAGAGACTAATAGGACTTATTCAGAATACTTACTTGGACAAGGTACTAAAACGTTTTAGTATGGAGAATTCGAAGAAAGGGGAGTTACCAATCCAGAGTAATGCCAAGTTGAGTAAGACTCAGAGTCCGAGTACTGAAGTCGAGATAGCAGAGATGAACCGAGTACCTTACGCTTCCGCAGTCGGCTCGATCATATACGCTATGACTTGTACTCGCCCTGATGTGGCCTTCACTTTGAGCATGGTCAGCAGATATCAAGGGAACCCTGGCAGAGCGCATTAGATCGCTGTCAAGAATATTCTTAAGTACCTTCGGAGGACCAAGGAATGGTTTCTAGTCCTCGGTGGGAGTGATGACTTAAAGGTGCGAGGGTATAGTGACGCCAGTTTTCAGACCGACAGGGACAACTACCGTTCGCAGTCGGGCTGGGTCTTTACCCTCAATGGAGGAGCAGTGACTTGGAAAAGTTCCAAGCAGGAAACCGTAGCTGATTCAACGTGCGAATCAGAGTACATTGCGGCGAGCGAAGCATCAAAGGAGGTGATATGGCTGAAGAACTTCATTGGAGACCTTGGAGTTGTGCCAGCCATAAAGGAGCCTATGGAGATTTTCTGTGATAAGGAAGGAGCGGTTGCCTTGACCAAGGAACCAAGAGATCACGGTAGATCTCGACATATCGACAGAAAATATCACTTTATTCGACATCGGGTGGAAGAAGGACTCCTCGCAGTGAAGAGGGTATCGTCAGAGGATAACCCAGCAGATCCGCTTACGAAGGGACTGAGCAGGGTTAAACACTTGCATCATGCTAGGAGCATTGGGCTAAAAGACGATATTCGTTTAGATTAGATAGTTTGGAAACGTTTAATAGATAAGTTTTTATTAACATTTGATGATTAAATAAAGGAGTATTATTTATTAGTAATTTTACTGTCTTATGTTAATCTTTTACCTATTGTTTCAATTTTGCATGTTTTGACTTCCTGAATAATTGAGTTATTTGATAACAATCAAATTATTCGAACGGTCCACCGTCGTTCATATGTTGGAAGTAGATATGAATGAAGACTGTCGTGAATTGGTGTGTAGATTGTCTAAAGTGTATTAGACATAGCAAAAGTTTGCTACAACGTTCATGAGTGCTTATGAACTTGTTTTGAGCATTGGAATAAACCCACACTTGTTGGAATCAGTTCATGGAATTTATCACGAGTGATCGCAAGATGGTAATATCATATGGTCTTAAAACCTAGATATATGGTTTATTGTTTGCTAATTGGTTGTGCATTTATAATGCGTAAACGCATCAGTAACTTGATGTTATAAAACGCATTGTTGTGTATAATTTGATTAGTGGATAATAGATGCATATAAGTCGAAGTTTATCTATTCCTTTTATCCTAAGAGGGTAAAAGCGATATCACGGCCCCTCGATGATTTGATTTGACTTATGTGCCGGGCCCGGTCAGGACTGAATTGATGTGTTCAATTAAGTTCTATGTCAAATGAATCTGAGATCGAGAAACCAATTGATGGAAAATAAGTATGACAATGTTCCATGTAATTGTCTGCACGATATCTAGAACAGAGGATTATATGATCCCTTATCTGAAGGACATGTTACTGATAAGATCAGAGTTTGACAGCGTCTTTGAGAGCTACGATTGCTAATCGGATTAGGCTTGCATTTATAGTTACAAGACTTATCCAAGTGGGAGACTGTTGGATTAGTGTCTAAGCCCGTAACTATATTTGGTAAGTACTTGACCCGGTTGTGCATGGTCCTTTTGGGTTGCCTTCACCACAGCAACTTGACAGGATGATTTATAAAGAGAGAAGAGATATTATTATATTAATATATTATGAGAATAATATATTAAAGGAATAATAATATTATTTGATTAATATTAGTCATAAATTAATTAGGAATTAATTTGGTGATTAAAGAGGTTAATTGAATAAAGGGGCTTAAACTGTCAATTGTGTGATAGTTGTGTTTTTGGGCTATGAATCCTTATAGAACTAGGGGTGGACGAAATTAAGGAGTATGGGCTCCTTGAATTCGTCCACGCCTTACTCTAGAAGGATCCTTGGATTGCTTAAGGCCTAAGTTATTCAATTAGGGTTAAGGATGTAACCCTAGTAGCTCATAGTATAAATAGACCCTATGGGTTGGAGAAATCGACCACCTTGCTTACTTGGGAACCCTAGAGCTGATTTCTACACCTCTCTCCTCTCTCCAAATCAACCTCTTGCTAGTTGGTGTTTGTAAGCCTTTAGAGGAGTGACAATTATGACTCTAAGCTCCAAGAACAAGAAGATTCAAGCAAGAAACTTAAGGTATTCATCTAGATCTGATTTCATGTGTTATGTTTCAATTGTATTCTCTAGATCTAGGATTGTAAGCCTTGGATACATTGCATGTTGAATTAGAGAAACCTAGATCCAAGCATTAGGGTTTGCATGGGCACATAGGAAAGTTCTTATGGTTCAAACCCATCACCATTGTCCAAGGAGAAGGGTTTACAGTCTAAAGTTTGATTTTTTAAGGTGTTCACGTCCATGGAAGCTTCCTAGGGAAGTGTTCATAGTCTTAGTGTGTAGGAAACTCTAATGTGTTGGTTTATTGTTTGTGTGCTAAGTATGTTGACGTAAATCCAAGGTCATATTTGCTTGTATTTGTCATGAGAGTTTAGGATGGTATATTTCCCACAAATTACATTACACATATCATAATAGTATTATAGCTATAACTATTACATATAAGGGACTCCTTTGGTTTTGGGGCTTAACCAATCCATGCCAACAATCACATCAAAGCTCCTAATATTAACAGACATCAAATCGATTGGAAAGGAGTGATTATTTAATGTTAATGTGCACCCTACGTAGATATCGTTGGTTGATTCTGTTTTACCGTTAGCCATTTCGACCGTAAAAGTTTCATTCAAATTTTGGGGATTTTGATTGAGTAGGTGTTTGAATTTGTGACTTACGAAGCTCCGCTCAGCCCAACCATCAAATAAAATGCTCGCATAAGAGTTGTTGAGGGGAAACGTACCAGTCACTACAGTTGGATCCTGCACCGCCTCTCCTTGTCCCATGGCTAGGACCCTTCCTGCATTTTGATTGTTGTTTTTGGGGCAGTTGCGTTTAAAATGGCCAGTTTCTCCGTATCCGTAACATGCACGGCTGGCTCCGGTGTTGTTGTCAATTGGCTGCTTGCTTTGTTGTGGGGGCATCCTGCAATATCGGGCATTGTGCCATTTCCAATTGCAATTTGTGCATTGGAAGTCCTTTCATGCCCTGAGATGGTGGTAATTACACTTGTCACATTTGGGGTTGGAACCTGCGTATGACTTGGCAGGCACTGGTGTGGATGAGGCTGGAACGAGTGCAGCTCTGCGACTCGAGCGGTAGCAGAGTTGACTGCTACTGTCTGTGGTTTCTTGGACGACCCTGAAGTGTGTCGCCCTTTTCGCTTGTTCTCCCAGTTCTTCTTGTTACTTCCTTCTTGTTTGCCTTCTCCCTCGGTCGCCTTGGTACCTTTCTTGTCGCTATGATCATAAAGCTTCTTAGCTAGTCGTTTTGCACTGTCAAAGGTCTCGGGTTTCAAGGCAATCACATTTCCTTGGATGGGAGGCGTTAACCCCCAAATGAATCGTTCGATCTTTTTTCCTTCGGACGTAATCATACCAGCACACAAAAGCGGTAATTAACTTAATGTCGAGATGTATGCATCAATGTCTGAGTTTTGCACTGTAAGGTTCCATAGTTCTTGCTCGAGTTTTTGTACCTCCCCACGGGGACAGTACTCGGCCATTTTCATCTCCTTGAGTTCTTCCCATGACATGGAGTTTGCCACAGGGAGTGTCATAGCCTTAATGTAACCATTCCACCATGACAATGCATGGTCAATGAACATGCATGCTGCAAATTTCACTTTACTCCCTTCCGGACATTCGCATATTTCAAAAACCGACTCAACCTTTTCTATCCATCGTTTATGGGCTATGACTCCTCCAGTCCCATTGAAAGTGCAAGGCCTTGCATTAGAAAAGTCCTTGTAGGTACAGACCTTTACAGGCCCTTGATTCATCCCTTGGTGGGAGCTTCCTGTCCCTTGGCGATTCCCACTCACATTATTTCCAGTTTGAATATGGGCTAGAGCCACTTTCACTGTTGCTGAGACTGCTGCTTGAAAGGTTGCAGAGTTCATATCTGGTGGAGGCGGTAGTGGTGGTGTTGTGTTGTTGTTTCTGCGGACCGGTCTTCTAGGAATCTTTCTGTCATGGAACAGAAGGATGATGAGTATATAAAGATTTCAGATATCGATGATTGTTTAGAGGTCGTGGTGGTTCGCTTACGCAACATTAACTAACAATAGAAAACATTGCAGATACATTGCAAATAAAACACATAACTGCTCCATTAACGAAAATTTCTTAGTATACGCATGAAAATTCGCCTTCGAAAGGCGTTTGGTACATAGAGGAAACAAAATCTGCTAGCTTATAGATTCTACGAGAAGTGTGGTTACTTAGTTTTTAGAGTTAATCCTACTTTCAGAAGCAAAAGATAGTTTTGATGATAATGGCAGCAAGTAGGGCGGATCATACTTGTGGTGAAGAGCATCCGATGATGCAGATGATGATGAGGACGCACCCTGAAGTTCAGCTAATTGGCGCTCAGCGATACGTACTCTCTCCTCAAGAGCAGCGTGTCGCACCTGATACTCTCTTACCTCTGCTCGTGCAGCGGTAAGCTCCTCAATCAGGTGCGCAATTGGGACATAGCTCCGTTCGAGGTCCTGGATGCGAGCATTCGTTTGTTCTGAGGAAGCTCTCATTTGTACCATCTGATTGGCGGTCACTTGAGCCTGATCGCCAATATCTCCGATCCGTCGGACCATGACCGGAAGAGCGTGGTCAGTGAGTCATCCCTGATGAAGATCGTAAAATCTTTGCTCCATCCCATAAGGAGGTGGTTGTTGTTGATGCCTTCTCCATCTCTCGATGTCATAAGCCCATGGAGGTATAGCACCATTGGGGCCCAAACGATGTGCAGGTACCCTATTGACTTAAGGAGGGTCGATGACTTCGGACTCGACGTCCGACAGGTCATCATCTTCTTCTTGTTGTTCCTCCTCCTCATGATATCCTCTTCTTCAAGTTCTTCCATAGGATCTTGCTCTGGGTCTTCTTCGATCCACCCTCCATTTCACTGGTTAGGGCAATAGGGATCGCCTGGCAAATAAAATCCTGACATGTCGTCTCTACGAGAATAGAGGCGTAGGAAGAGTGTAGAAAATTTTACGAAGCGACAAAATACTCCTATAGTATTTTTTATAGTTTAGGTTTGGTTCTTAAAACTTTTGGATAATTAGTTGGTAAGTTTCAGATTAATTGTCCACCATGCTTACACCCAAGCACATGTTGGTCGTATTTCGAACAAGTATAGTTTATCAGGCTATATTTGTCCCCAATACGATGACATAACTGCTCGGGTTTAAACGCGATGTCCAACTCTTCTAGAGACTTTTATTTGTTCGATTGTTATGATGCTGGTTCTATCATGTACACGTGTTTGTGTTCTTTTAGTCAGAGTATTTTAGTCCCATTATATTTATAGTTGTATATCTTGTATGGCAAGATATACTAGTTCACTATAAACAATGCTCTGATACCAATGTGTCACACCCCGGACCAGAACGGCGGAAACGTCCGGAGGCGGTGACGTCATTGTGCAGTATCATAACAATTGAATATAAATGAAACATAGCAAATCCAAACATCATACATTAAGATAACAAACTTACATTGTTTTTATCATCATGTATTTGTTCTCAAATTACACAAAAGAGACATTAGTAAGTAAATTCCAAACTACAACTAAAAAATCCTGAATCCGCGTTCCATAAACCAGCTTATTGAATTCCTGAGAAGACAAGTCGTTTGAAAAGCGTCAACATAAAATATGTTGGTGAGTTCATAAGCATTTTTGTATAAAAATTTGTGATAGTTTAGAAAACCAGAAAATCCAATATTTTCTTGTCAAAATAGTTGTAAGTCTTGTTCCCAATCGAGTATAGTTGCATGTGTGCTTTAGTTTATTATGTTTCGAATTTGTATAAAATCGTTTCTCCAGAATATCCTATATTTTTTAATGTACAATGTAGTAGCCTTAAAACCTTAAGACTTGTGTGGTAAAATTTCGTTTGAGGTATCCATACGATAGTTGATTATAACAAAAGGTGTAACTTGCGTAAATTTCTAAATAATACTATTATATTCTAAGTGAGTCGTTATAACCATACTAATATGACGGAGTGCCTGTCTAGACGTTCTTCAGGCGTCGGTTTTGTTGAAGACATATGTCACCCTAGACTGGCCTGTCTAGTTGTAGCGAACAACGAAGGTGCGGGGTGTCAACCCCGTATAGATCTATACACAAATTCCCGCTCTCCCTCCAGGAGACTCTGGTTATAACTCTTACATGACTTTAAACGTACACTAGTATATAGGTACGGTGAAGATGCGTCTGACTAGAATACTAACCGATATTTACGCAAATAGTTGAAATCCGTTATTTATTTAATAAATAACAATAGTTGTACTCCTTGACTAGATATTTCGTTTTTTTTATTGAAATTAATTCACTTTGAATCATATTTGTCAAAAATGACTCAATATTATCGATGTTGGCAAAAATGGCCCTTCTTTTTGTAAGTTATCAGTTAAGACCCACATTTGTCAAAAAGTGTCATGAGTGATCCAAAACTATGAGAATTGTCGAAAATGGCCCATTTCTTTTAAAATGATCATTTTAGACTTATATTAACGAAAGTGTTCAAAATGGCCCTTATTTATCAAATAATTCCATTTTTGGTCCATTTTAAATCGAAATGTTCAATAATTACTCAAATTTATCCCATGTTCCAAAATGACCCTTATATATATTTTTGGCCGAAAATGGTCCAAAATAATATTAATTTTTATAATTTTACATCTTCCAAAATTTTATGCTAACAACTTTGTCTAAGCAAATTTTGAAGTAAATCCTTATAGTTCTTAACATAACAATTTGTGAATTATTTTCCATAAACATACTAGTTTTTGTTTCTACACATAATTTGTGAAATATGGTTCAAACTCTTGAGACTTGCTCAAAATCTCGAGTTCTTGAACTAATTCATATAGAGTTTTATACTCTTAAACACATATAACATAGCGTACATGCATGACAAGCAAATATATGAAGATTTAAACAAGGCTTTGACTTGTATCCTCCCCCAGAACAGTGAAAACTCAAAAGAGGGGTATGAAGCTCACCTTGGGTAAGAGAAAGTGTGGTTGAGGAGATGAGGTGAGAAATTGGAGCCTAGAACACTTGAAGTCTTGGATGAATCCCTTGGAGATTTTTATATCCTAATGTTGTTAATACATGAAGTTATGTGTGATTAAGAAGAGTTTTAACAACCAACATATGAAGTATCAAGATAGGCACAATTACTTACAAGTAATTAAGAGGAATGGTGAAGAAAGTAACTTCTGGAGTTCTTGGTTGAATTCTTGAGATTGTTTACGGAGTTCTTCAGAAGTGGAAATGAGTTTGTGAAATGGAAAATGGGGTTTACGCTCCTTCTTATGGGAATGAGAAGTTGATAGGATGTTTGCTTTGATTAATGATGGGTAATATCTATTACTAGAGGTTAATTCATAAGTTACTGGGATTTGCATTGGGAATTATCCAATTATAGCTCGCAATCACCATAAACACATTTGAATTGGAAAGGGGTTTATGGTCTAAATGGGCCTCAAACTAAGGTTTACGGTCTTAAGGAGATCCACCAAAGGTGTTTTACTGCCTAAAGGAGGTCCACTATGGAGTTTGCGGCCTAAAGGTTGCCTAGGATGGTGTTCATGGTCATGTTTCCTCCCTCAAATGGTGTTCACGGTCCACTCTTGGTGGTTTGAAGTAGTTTACAGCCAAAATGGTCCACTAAGGGTAGTTTACGGCCAACCATTGTCCAAGGAGAAGGGTTTACGGTCTAAAGCTTGATTCCTTAAGGTGTTCACGGCTATGGAAGCTTTCTAGGGAAGTGTTCATGGTCTTAGTGTATAGGAAACTCTAATGTGTTGGTTTTATTGTTTGTGTGCTAAGTATGTTGACGTAAATCCAAGGTCATATTTGCTTGTATTTCTCATGAGAGTTTAGGATGGTATAATTCCCAGAAATCACATTACACATATCATAATAGTAATATAGCTATAACTATTACATATACGAGACTCCTTTGGTTTGGTTTTTGGACTTGAAATTTCTAGTTGTGACACAACATTTCAGACAAGCTCCTCTTCCTCTTCATCACTTTCATGATCATCATCATTGTTTCCTAGAAGTCCGGAAAGAACTTGGACTTCATCATTGGAATTGTCATCTTCATCTCGGAGTTGGAAATCCGTGGTAGTCTTCCAAGGTTTACTTGGACCTTCTCCCCCTCTTGCACTGGTAGGCCTTGCAACCGGAGCAAGCATAAGTGACTCCTTCACTTCGGAAAAATTTTCAAACATCTTCTGAAAGCTGGTGTTGATTTGAAGGGTGAGGGTGTCATAAGCATCAGCAGTGGGGGCTTGATCTTTGAGATGGTTGAATAAGGAGGAGAGTATAGAGATCATCTCATCAAACTTTTGGTTCGGAACATCCATAATGTTCCAGCATGAATGAAGAAGCTTAATGATGACTTGTTGTATGATGAGATTCATCTCATCCTTCTTCCGGATCTCCTTTTCCAGTAGCTGGATTTGCTTATCATGATGAATATGTGTTTTCTTTATAAGTTCATTGGAAGCATTCAACATATCGTCATGAACCTTCAACATCTTCGTTATTGTGTCGTGGTAATGATCAACACCTTCATCATACTTCTTATCGACTTCCTCAACAGTAAGCTTGATCCTTAAGGAAATGACTTGATCCAAGTGAACTTCACGTTCAACCAAAGTAGGTCCGGAATTGTTGGCTTCGGACAGAGATTGAAGGAAGGCATCAAGCTTCGAATCCAGTCTCGAGACTTTCTCATCCAGCTTGGAGTTAAGCTTTGCTACGGAAGTTTCAATAGAGTCGACCTTCTTCATGGTGTTAGATACATTGGTTTGAATATCCAAAAGAGCAAACGGAATGGAGGAGGAGGATCCGAAATCAAAAGTACACTTAGATGAGGATGGCTTGGAGTGTAGTTGAACAGAAGAGAACATGTTTGTATCAACAACATGTGCATCATATTTGGTTAGCAGCACCTCTTCGGAAATTTCATCATCCGAAGCTGAAGGATTGGAAGCATGGGGTTGAGTCATGGGAGTTTCTCCAGAGGTGAACTCTAGATCAACTATTTCGTCTGAAGGAGAGACATAGGGCAAATTGCTTTGGATGGATCGCTTCTTCATTGCAATTAGAGTGGAATCCACTTGTGATATGGTAAGCTCTGGATGTCTAGAGTGTGCCCTGTTCACAAAGTCTTTCCACAAACGATAATTAACACCTGATCGTCCTGTACCTTTATCGGGTATCAGACTAGTTGAGGCACTTAGGGTTGGAGGGACAACTCCAGGCTCAGAATGCTTGGGGTCCGGAATAGGGGTTCTGGAGTTTGTGCGTGTAGAAGAAGTGGGGATAACAAATGTGACACGTGGGTTTGTTCCAATGGGGCAAGGAAATTTGTTCAACACCGACATCACCTTTTTGAGAAGCTGAGGGTGGATTATGTGCAGACTCCCCATGAGTGTATTCTTGTGTTTTTGAAATGTCGCGGAGTACCTCAGATGAGTGGGTTGGAGGGGTGTTCAGAAGGCCAGAGTCAACCTAAATGCCATGAGTTCCTTCCTGTTGAGAGGAGGAACTGACTTTGGCTCTTTTTTTAGGCTTGGACTTTGAAGGGGAAGTCTTCCTTTTGGCAGACTTTTTAATTTTTCCTCCGGACGTAGTTGGATGGGCCTCTTTTGGAATAGGCTCAACATAGACAGGGGCAGGTTGTGTTGGGTCGAACACAACCGAAGTCTCTAAGTGATGTTTTAAGTAACTTGAATCGGAAGGTATTAAGGCCAACATATGGTCCGGAAGACGTCTAACGGGACCAAAAGAAGATTGGTCCGGAACTCTATAGTGCTTAATAGTTTTGAAGGATAGATATACCTCTTTCGGAATTGTAGCAACTGGGATTGGTTCGGACCATTCCTTGTACAGTTCTTAAGTTGCCAGGGCCCAAAACCTAGGGCTTGAGATTTCATTTCTCTTCCTTTTGACAGTGAATTTTCGGAAATCCTGCCATATCACTTCCGGAAGATCGACTGCATTTTTGCACCCGGAGTAGATGCTGTATACTACATACGGCCAGTCCATGCTCAGGGTGTCCGTACCACCATGCTTTTCGGACAGCCCTTGAATGATAAAGTGCATCAACACGGTCTAAAGACCTGAAACTGCCGACTTCTTGAAGTCCTTGGCCCTGTAATCTTGATTGTACCCAATGTGATTCAGGAATTGTTGAAATTCTTCAGTGGTTTGTTCCTGAACCTTGAACCCTTCAGGGTTCTCATCAACACCGATAGCCTTGAGGAATGTAGATTTGTGGATGGGCACAATTCTATCGCCTGTGATTTTTGTTTCTAGAACACCATTATCGATCTTGATTCTAGTAAAAGCAGTGTGCAAGAGATTGAGTGGTAGAGGAGGATCGGGGATTTTGGTGAGTGGGATGGATATGGGATGATTTGCGATAAACTCACTCATTATTCAAATGGGTTCATCAAAATCCGGAGGGTTCATCGAGAAAAGCTGTGTTGTGTCTCTAAGAAAGGGCTCAGATGAATGTGATGATGATGATTCTTTGGAAGATTTCTTCTTGGTTACAGATTTCTTGGGTGTTGAGGCAGTTGCAGCAAGTTTTTGGGAAGAAGATTAGGATGCCATTGTTGGAAGATTATGATAGCTTGAAGAACACGATGAACATAGAGAATTTGGGAGTTTTGGAGAGTTTGAGCGCGTAAAGAGGTAAATGGGGGTTTAAGAAGGTTTATATAGGTGATGGAAACAGGTCGGATCGGAAAGGGTAATGATGAGGATCCAAAATGGAAATGGGTCACATTTGATATGTTGCCGTTTTGGGGGTGAGTTGACCAATGATTGTGAAAGGTTTCTATGGAATGAAGTGAAGAATAGAAACCGTCAAACGGCGATGGGATGTATGATTTAAAGGGCGTGCAAACATGGCACGGATTTCAAGGAGAACGAAAAGCATCTTTTAAAAGTATCCGTTTGAAAAAGCATCATCTTAAAAACCTTTGAACTTCCGAAGGATTGATTCCGGACATTTTGAGATCCTGAGGGTAAAGAGGTGAATTTCGGATCATGGTGATTTGAGAAAGTTGTCCGTAATTTAAACAATCCGGAATAAAACTTTGAGGTTCTGGAGTCAAACACATTTGAATTCCGGATTAGAATTGTTTAGAGAAATTCCGGAGTAAGTAATTTTCAATGATTTCTGAAAAGGTTTTGAGAAATGAGTCCGGAGAAAAAAAATGCGAAATTCCGAAAGGATTATTTTGGTGTTCCGGAGTGAAATTAAAAAATTCGGGAACAAGATTTTTGAAAAATTTCCGGAGCGGGATTTAGACAAATTCTGAAATATGAAATACAATACCTTTCCGGATTTGAATTCCGGGATGACCTTATGAAGTAGATTCTGAGATGAAAATTTAACCATAGACTATGTGAACTGTGGTCAACATATGATAAGGTGAACTGTACAACTTAAAAGTCAAGTGGTGGTTAGTGATAAAGACAGGTAAAATGATCCTATGTATTCCGAGAGATAAAAGTTCCGAGATAAAAGGAGTTTTGATTTCGGAACCAGTGTTCTAACTGATGTTACCACCAGAGAGAGCAAGACTCTTGAAAGAACTGAGGATCAAGAATCATCATACCCATCTTGTTAAGAAAGACATTAAATTCGGTTTCGTCTAATGCCTTAGTAAAGACATCAGAAATTTCATCTTCAGATGGAACAAAAATGAGTTCAATGTTGCCTTTTAAAACATGATCTTTTATGAAATGGTACCGTATGTCAATGTGATTCATCATGGAGTGCTGAATTGGGTTGTGCGAAATCGCAATGGCACTTTGAGAATCACAATAGATAGGAATGCGTTGAAAGCGGTAACCATAATTCAAAAGTTGAGATTTCATCCATAGAACTTGAGAGGTACAACTGGCAGCAGCAATGTAATCTGCTTCGGCTGTAGAGATTGCAATGAAGTTTTGTTTCTTGGGTGACCAACTAACCAATCGACCACCTAAAAATTGACAACCACATGATGTGCTTTTCCTATCCAATTATAGACCACCATAGCTTGAATCTGAATATGCTTGAAGTAGGAAGCTCTCATTTGCTTGGTACCAGATTCCGAGATTCTTTGTACCTTTAAGGTATCTGAAAATTTGCTTCACAGCCAAAAGATGAGACATCTTTGGGTTTACTTGAAATCTAGGACACAAACATGTAGAAAACATGATGTCCGGACGACTTGCTGTGAGATAGAGTAGGGATCCAATCATTCCTCTGTACTTCTTTTCATCAACTGCTACACCTGAAGGGTTGGCAAAGATCTCGTGTCTGAAACCCATTGGTAGCTTGGCTGAGGAACAGGTGTCCATTGAGTACTTTTTGAGGAGTTCCGAAATGTACTTCTCTTGGTGAATGAAAATTCCTCTGTTAGTCTGTTTGACTTGGAGACCAAGAGGGAAGCTTGATTCCCGATTCATGCTCATTTGAAATCTACTGACCATTAACTTAGCAAAGTCAGCAACCATTGAAGAATCAGTGGATCCAAAAATGATGTCGTCAACATAAATTTGGACCAGCATGAGATGCTTTCCATTTTACCTTCGGAACAGAGTGGGATCTAGAATTCTTTGTTGAAAACCTAAACACTTGAGAAAATCGGTGAGGGTCTCGTACTATGCGCGAGGAGCTTGCTTAAGGCCGTAGACAGCTTTCCAGAGTTTGCAACAGAAGTTCGGATATGAAAGATTAACAAAATCGGGAGGCTGTTGAAGATATACTTCAGTGTCATGTTCACCATTTAGAAAATCACTTTTGACATCCATCTGGTAAACTTTGAAGCCTTTGTGAGCATCATAAGCAAGAAAGATTCTGATAGATTCAAGACGTGCAACAGGAGCAAAGGTCTCATCATAATCAAGGCCTTCAATACGTGTAAATCCTTTAGCTACCATTCTTGATTTGTTTCGAATGATGACTCGTGCATCATCTAACTTGTTGTGAAACACCCATCTAGTACCGACAATGGGATGATTCTGAGGGGGAGGGACGAGAAACCAAACTTCATTTCTATCAAATCCTGCTAATTCTTCTTGCATGGCTGTGATCCAATCAGCATGTTCGAGGGCTTCTTTGATGGATTTAGGTTCAACCATTCATATAAATGCCGAGAAATGACATTCATTTTGAATACTTGTGGCAGAGCGTGTTTGTATACCAGCGTTTGGATTTCCGATGACTTGGTTTGGAGGATGATCCTTGGTCCAAACATGTAACCTTGGGAGTTCTTGTGCAGCTGATGATCCAATATCAACAATGGGGTTGAGTTGCTCCCCTTGAATATTTTTGAACATGTGGATGATCCTCCCCCTAAACTTCGGAACCGGAAAGGTTGATATCATCTTCAGGTTGGAGTTTAAAGAAGTTTGCATCATCATCAATGTTGATAGGATTGGAATCATCGAAATTAGCAGCTGCATCTTGAAATCCATCCACATTTGATTCAAGGGAAGAATGACCATTCTCCCCCTCAACTTGAGAAGGTTGAAACGGTTCGGAATCAAATGGATGAAGACTTGGTGTTGGATCGGACATGTTTTGAGAGATCGGGGCTTCGGACATAGTTGATCTTGTTCGAGATTCTGAATCAAGAGCCGTTTCTGAAGGTCTGAACAAGGTCTCAAAGTCAACTTCGAGGATTGTTTGCTGGTTCGGACAACCTGGCGCTAGAGCATCGAACTCCATGATGTGAGTTGTAACATGGGTTGGGCCAGAATTCCGAACGAAGTTGTCATCAAAGGTAACATCAAAGTGTTCTTCCAGAACACGAGTTCTCTGATTACGAACTCTGTAAGCCTTTGATTTAGAAGAGTATCCAAGGAAGATGGCTTCATCAGCTTTAGGTTGGAACTTGGTAAGCTGATCACGGTTGGTATTGATAAAGCATCGACATCCAATGACGTGAAGAAAGGAGATGTTCGGCTTTCGACCATTCATGGATTCATATGGTGTCATGTTGAGTCGATGATTGATGATGCTTCTATTCTGTATAAAGCATGTCGTAGAGACAGCTTCAGCCCAAAGATAGAGTGGAAGATTTACAAAATTGAGCGTAGATCGAGCAGCTTCAAAAAGCGTTCTCTTGCATCTTTCAACAACACCATTCTGTTGTGCAATGTATGGAGCAGAGAAGTTGTACTCAATTCCTTTCTCGGTGAGGAAATTCTCAATGGTTCCATTAGGGAATTCTGAACCATTATGACTTCTGATTCTTCGAACCAGATGTTTGATGAGGACTTCTATTCCTTTGATAAACTTGATGAGTTCAGTGGCTATTTCGGATTCTAGCCTAAGGAAGAAGGTCCAAGTGAACCTTGTAAAGTCATCAACAATCACAAGGATGTATTTCTTGTGATGAAGACTCTCTACGGTTGAAGGTCCACATAAGTCAATGTGAAGAAGTTCCAATGGTTCAGAGATTGATTTTTCAATGATGATAGGAGGACCCTTCTTGGACTACTTACCACACTCACATGCTGAACACAAATGATCATTTTCGAACTTGAGGAGCGGTAGTCCTCTCACCATTTCACCACACACAAGATCATTCATGTAGCGAAAGTTTAGATGAGCAAGTCTTCGGTGCCATAACCAGTTGACGTCAGGAACAGCTTTTGAAAGAAGACACAGTTGAGGTTTGCCAATGATCATGTTGATGTCGAGCGGGTACATGTTCTTGTTGCGATTGGACTTAATCAAGCATTCTTTTCTGTCTTCGGACATTATGTAGCTATGTTTCTTGCAAAATTTAACACGCCGATTTGATTCAGTGAGTTGAGCAACACTTGTAAGATTGTGCTTCAGGTCAGCTACGTAGGCTACATTTGAAATAGATAAGTTTCCATTGGTGAGGATTCCATAACCATGAATTTGAGAGTTGGAGTTGTTGCCATATGTCACGTAACTAGCATTTGGAGAAAGTTTGAGATCTCGCATAAAGTCTTTCTTCCCTGTCATGTGCATGGAGGAAGCACTATCAATATACCATATTGTCTCTTGCTCTGAAGCACATAGTGCCTGCAAAATCAGTGAGTGGTGGAGTTTTTAGGCTCCATGTTAGGTTTTTGGACAAGGGACCGAGTCTTGGGTTTTGTTAGTGACTTTTGAGCAACAAATTGTTTGGAAGATTTGTTTCGAGATTCCATAAGGAACAAGTAGAAGGACATGGTTCTTTCATCTATCCAATAGTCATAATCAATGACAGGAGAGTTCGGAACAACTTTCTTTAGACTTTTGACTTCCGGAGTAGTGAAAACTACCTTGGCTATTGGAGTTATTCTTTCATCAATACGAGTTTTAAATTTCCACACAAGGTTTTGTTTTGAGGATTTTGAAAGATTTGTTTTCTTAACACCTTTTTGGTGGCTTGATGACACGTTTAATTTTGAAAGACAAGGTTTGAAAATTGTGCCATCAGATTTTGCAATGAAAACAAATGAAACAGTCCGAGGAGAGATGTTTCGGATAGAAATGGTGCTTACACTTGATTTTTCTCGAGTGGGACTGACCACTTTCTTTTGTTCTACAGGACTTGAAGGATTTGAAGGTCTCTTAAGGATCTTAGTAGGAGTGAAGGATTTTTGACTATGGATTGATGAAAGTGAATTCTGAGATACACTAATTTTGCAGTTCTCAAGGAATCTGGAATTTTGTCTTGACAGAACTTCCTTTTTCAAAGCATTTTTGGCTTCTTGTTTAGGACTAATGACATATTTTCGGTTCAAGGAAGGTTTCTTTCTTTGGTCAGATGCTAACTTAGAAGTCTGACCATTCGAAGGATTGCCAAACTTGGGTTTGAAGGGTACCAAGGTTGTTTTGGAGATAACCAAGGAGTTTGATTCACAAGAATCAGAGGAGACATGACTTGTAGTTTCGCAGTTATCATCTAGGGATGCCAATTCAAACTCAGAAGTAACAGGTTTAGTTTTCACTGGAGGAATTTCTTCAACAACACAGTTGTTAGGAGGATTGCATTTTGCAACATAATCTACATAATTTGAAACACTATGGTAGAATTTCGTGGTCCGATTCAGGTCCAGGTTTATCAGAGGTGGAAGTATCGTATAATCAGGAAATTTGACATCTATGGGCTTAAACTCAGGAATTAAAGAAGCAAACTGTTCGGAAGTCTCAGGGAGGGGTGATAAAGGAGAAACAGGAGTATCCGAATGTTTACGATTTGGAACATCTCCCATAAAAGTAAGGTTTTGTAACTCCTTCAAAGGACTAACTATTGGTTTTGGAAACTCGCTTCCGAGACCATGAGCTTTAGACCAAGGATGACGAAAGTTATGTGTCTTCCTTTAATTTGCTTCGAGCAAGTCAATAGAATTATGCAAAGAATCAATTTTGGCATTAAGACGTTTATTATCAGAAATTAAAACATTTTTTTCTGAATAAGTGATTTCACATTTGTCTTTGAGAATGATACATTCATCTTGAGACATTACAAGTTCACGCTCTAAAGACTCTATTCTTAATTTCTTATCCTCGAAACGTAACCTAAGACGACTCAATTCACAGTCCTTCTTCTCGCTGGCTTCTATGGTGGATTCATAGGCTCTAAGGATGGTGTTCATATCTGTTTGGATCTGGGTCAGATAAGATTCACAAAGAGTCATATTAAAATTATTATCAGTAATCATAGATGTTACCTGTTGAACGATGCTTCGACCCGGTGGATCGTTGGTGGCCATGTAGCAGTAGTTTGGTTAAGCAACATTTTCTTCATCTTCATCCTCTCACCCTAATGACCAATAGCCTTCATCACACTTAATGGTTTGTCTAGCGATTAAACACATGTTTCTTCCAGCAATCATATCATCATCATCATCTCCGGATGACCAATATCCTTCCACATCTCTAGACACAGTTGTTACAAATGCCTTCTCACTTTCAGCCAATTCTTGTGCTTTTCGGGCATAGTAAGCCGAATCTTTGATTTTTGGTTTTTGCTGAATATCAGCCAGCCAATCTTTTGCAAAATGATTCGCATGTCCACACTTATGGCACATAATTTTGGATTTGTCCGTTTTCGGAATCTGCTGAGGTTCAGGAGTGGAATTGGATTTAGAGATGTTTGGTTTGTAGGCTGGTGGGTTTTCTGAGGTGATTTGTTGTTGCAGAGTAGAGTATGATTGAGGATTGTTTTGATGAGGAGCGTGAAAGCGATTGTGATATGGTTTATGAGAGGGATTAAATGGACGTTTGTGTTTCATAGAGAGTAATGCGAAATCCTGCTGAAAACGTATTTCGGAGTCCATGGCTTCGGAATCGACAGCACCATCATAGCCTTGAGTGGATAGAATAGGTAAGGAGGATTGAACAGATGGTACAATGGGTTTAAGAGGGTCCGAGATAGATGGGTTCGGAATAGATGGTTTTAAAGAACTGACCAGAGCAAGAGGACCTCCGGAGAGTTCTCTTAATGTTTGAGCAATGTTTGATTCATGACCATGCAGTTCATCAAATAGTTGGTAGAGCTTCAACTTCTTTAGACATCCATTGCTTTGAAGAAAAGACTTTGCACTTCCCCATCCTTTACCAAGGCTATTTATGAACTTGATATTATACTCCAAAGGAGTTCGGACAATCCCATGAGCAGTCATATTGTTGACTACAATTTGTTATCGGTTGGAGGCTGAGGCAACTGATTCACCAGGAGTTGTTGTAAAGGTGTCAAACTCGTTTACAACAGATGTCAGACGCTTGTCTTTCATGTTTTCAGAACCTTCGATCAAGTCTTGAAGAGTATCCCAAATCTCTTTGGCAGATTTACACAGCTTGATGTTTTCAAAGAGAGATGGTGGGACACCAAATACCATTTCAGAGAATGCCACTTGATCAGCATGTAGCTTCTCAATGTCGTCAGCAGTGAGAGGAGTTGGGCGTTGTTCATCTTGGCCCATGAGTTGAGCAGCAATATCTCTAACTGTTGTTCTAACTGGAACATGAGGACCTTCTTTTACGGATTTCCAGATAGCTTCACCTTTCTCTTTAGCCAGTAAAAATCTTTCCATTCTAACTTTCCAATGATCATATTCTTCAACAACTAGCAGTGGGGCATGAGTATGGGAACCCACGCTATTTGCTATTTGGCAACCCACGCTATTTGCTATTTGCATTAAATACATTTGTTGAGGATTAGAAGTAGCCATTGAAGTTAAGATATCTTTAACCAAAAGTGGTATATAGAAGAACTTTTATCCTGGACACATAAATGGTTGAAATACCAAGGTAATTTCAAACCAACTATAATCTGATCTTATGGATTCAATGGACAACCACTCAAGCTCTGATACCAATTGTTAGAACAAGGATGATCCCATGCGCAGGGATAAGGTTTGAGAACTCAAACCTTGAATGAATGCTTAAGATCAATGTCTGCTTACTAAGAGGTATTCCAGTCAAGTCTGGCAAGACCAGTCAAGTCTGAGTTGACGCATTCAACAAAGTGTTCAAGACATAAATGAAGAGAGAAGATAATGATCAAGCTATAGATAATAAATGAAGAATAAGAAGAATGTTTGAGAGAATAACTTGAAAGATGAAGTAACTATAATATTGTTATATTTTAGTGAATGATCCGTCATTTGATTTAACATTGAAAGCTCCTATAAATAGGAAAACAAGGTACATGGTACTAACTGATTACATACATAGGACTGGATAAAAGAGTTACATCTGACACTCTTTATATTTGTGTTTGACAAAAGAGACTAAGTCCTATGACAAGTTAAATCAAGCTAAATGACAAATACAATAAATGCACAAAGACAAAACATTGATTCAGATAGACAAACATTTCGGACACATAGTCCATTCCGGAATGCCTTCACTGATCTTTTCATCCAGAGCATCTCTTCAAGTCCGGATACAAAAACAATTCCGGAGCACAACTTCAATTCCGGACACCAACTAATCCATTTCGGAACTCTGACTCACTTCAGATTGGGATTTCTAGAGGTTCACTTTCTGGTTCCAACACGACTCGCCGAGTCCCCAAAGTCCATGTCCATACAATTGATTTCAGTCGGGTTTAACACATCCAAAACATAGATCTAGCCTTCTAGGGCCCATAATATACGTAAAGTTATAAACTTGACCTTTATGCATGGGGTATTTGGCACAAATGGCCCTTAAATGGAGTCTACAAGATGCATGGGGCTCTTATGACAATAAAGTTGGCACCTTTATGCCATTGGAAAGCCCAATGGTTCCAGATCTGAAGTCATACTCCTTTATAACCATAAAATCCCAAATATGGCACTTCTAAGGCTTAGAAAAGGTAGAAATGAACCCTAACTAGAGATCTAAGAGATAGATGGTGAAGGTTTCAGCTTTATACCTCAAATGAGCTTGATCTCTTGATCTCTCAAGCTTCCTTCTCCTTCTCAAACTTCAAATACACACAAATGGCACCAAAAAGCTCAAGAACACTCGATAAATGATTAGGGTTTCGAATTAGGGATTTTCTAGGACTGGGAGGGACGATGGAGGCTGGGTTGGGACATGATAAGGTGTTTAAATAAGGTGCAAACCCTAAATATTAGGATTCCATCCAGATAGTCCTACTCGCCGAGTCGGGCTCTCCGACTCGTCGAGTAGGTTACTTAAAACACGCGTCCAAGAGTCTAGTCTACTCGACGAGTTGGGCCTCCAACTCACCGACTCCAAACGTAAAAACATATAATTATTAAATTTAAATACGTACCGGGAACCGGGTGTTACAGTAAGACTGCAGGGTGGCCGTAGCATTCACTAGGTTGGCAAGTAGTGACAGAAGGGTTGTAAGACTACGGGATAGCTGTATATTTCACTAGGTTGGTAGGTAGTAATACAGGTGTTGTGAGACTGTGGGAAGGCCCCAACATTCGTGGGATCAAGGAAGGATGTCGGCCATATGAGTTCGGTCATGATGTAAGACTACAGTTGGATGTGTAGCATTCATTTAGAGAAAAGTAAGTTACATTGCATCAGGGTGATGGTTGGTTATGATATCCCTGGTTGGTACAGGAGGGCTGTTGAAGCCTTATATACAAGTAGGTTAGGGTAGCTTGGCGAGACAGACTCTTGGATAGAGTTTCGTGGTACAGTCATTTGAAAGGATATCAGTTTCAGCGATCGGTCGGGAATCCGACGCTTCAGATAATTGGTAGATTAGCTCTGAGCTCAAAAGATCTTGGATAGATCGAAAATGCGAATGTTGGTAAGCATGATATTTTAGGGTCGTAACGATTTTGTTCGGATTAGATTGTGAAGTGGAGCCATATTGGCTATGATTAAAATGGTTTTGTATTTTTGGAAGTCAGATAAGGTATTGGATTCCTGGTTTTGAGGTGAGTAGTGATGGTTGTCCTTTATCGGTTAAGGTTAGCGGAAGCAAGGATTCGTAAATCGTAAATATGTGATTTTCTGCATAGGATAGGTTCGATTATTGGAAGACCATCGTATGTTAGGTTTAACTTTTATCAGGGATCTGGTAGATAGTCGGGGTGTATATGTTTTTGGGTATCTATTAATTTGTTCAGACCGGATAGGTTTGTTCGGTTCAGGTTTTGAAGTTGAGACTTTGTGGGAACAGTTTTGATTGGTTTGTTTGTCTGAGAGTTCGACATTGTTCAGCATTTTCAATTTCAGCTATAGTGGTTGGATACTCGTTGGCTTAGGAGAAAATTTGAGGTTCATTCTTTGTTAGGGCTTGTTATATCTGCTACTTTGGGTTCGACAACAGTAAGGGTGGGCAGTCATTATAGTAAGGGGACTTCCCTAATCATTTTTGGGATTCAGGGAGTTCAGTCAGGATCGTTTAGTTGGTAATGGAGATACTAAGGAATGATTTTGAGGACAAAATCTAATTTAAGTAGGGCAGAGTTGTAACACCCTGTTCGGGATCATTCTATGATTCAAGGCCGTGGGCTGGAAGTAGATTGTGTAAAGGCTTTGGGCCTTAAGCAGGCGATGTTTAGACCTTTTGGAAGGAGGTAATGATGGTTATGAGATCTAAATCCTTGAATTGTGTTTTGGAGTCAAAGGGTAAAACGGAAAAAGTCAAAGGCGGGGTTCTTGCATGAAATATAGATTTTTTCTTCGATAATTTTTTAGAACAATATATTTAGATAATATTGTAGATCTCTTCAATACCTTTCTGTGGATATAAATATCGTTGAAAACGGAGTTGGAACGAAGAAGTTATCACAGTTTGAAATTAGGGTGGTTTTGGGGTTGAGCCGTGTACGCTGGGCGTACTCAATGTGTACGTTGGGCGTACCAGGGCATCCCTAGTACACTGGGCGTAATATGAGTATGCTAGGCATACATGATCAGTGCCCAAACACTATTTTCGTGGTTTAAGCCCTATTTAAGCTCCTTAACTCCACCAAACCCATTCTATTCTCAGCATCCACCTCTCCAACACACTCTCTTGTAAACCTAACCCTAGATTGAGCCCTAGTTATGTAACTTTTAGTTATCAATAAAGGTATGTATTTTCTTTAGTACTGTTCAATGTATGTTATATAACTGTGATACGATGAATGACGTTACACCACCCGGTGTTTCCGCCGATGGCTGGGGGTGTGACAGAAATTGGTATCAGAGCTATTAACTATAGTGAACTAGTACTTTCTTAGGAAAGCATGTCTATAGTTTAGGGCTTACTCTATTAGGTTTAGGTATATCCCTTAGCCTACAATAAAAAGTATTATTAATTATTCTATTGAAGGACTACTTACGGGAGCGGTGACAAGGATAGACATGTCGATTTGGGTTGCTGGATTCCAGAACAGCTATATGCTAAAATGATCCTGCCCTTTCGACTGTCTTGACTGGCCGGAGCCTTATCAGATAGACCTGAAGTAACAAACAATAATTAAAGCGTGAATACAATAAATAAGAATATAGAGTCATATATAAAGACTCAGACCCACGATAAGAATACACCTTAATACCCGGAATGTTTTTGATCTCAAGGATTTAGATCAAATATTCCAACTAAAGTTTATATGTGCATATATCCTATCACAACTAGGTGTAGGTGCGCAACTACATTTTATTATGATCATATCATATGAACTATTTAATTTGGGAGTAATATTTGATAGACTAAAACTCTTGGTGATCCAAAATGTATAGGAATTCGACATGGCACATTCACGGGAATCGATAATCATCGAGGATACGGATGAAGAAGAGGAAGTTTCATTCCCTATGATGGTAGGCGATCCTTACTACCCTATAAATCCAACCACCTTTCATCTAATACCTTCTGACGATGGAGCACCTTTACCCTCTAACGAATGGGAAGAGAGTGAACCAATGGAAGAGAGCGAACCAATGGAGGAGACAGAATCGGTGGCATCATCTTTACCACCACTGAACAGTCTTTACCGTAAAGTTCCACGAGGAGCAAAAATTAAACGCATGGCACGTAAATCCATACCGATATGGCAAAAGATTAAGAAGAATCAGAAGGCGACCTCTTCAGGAAGTCATAGAGTTCAAGATGAACCTGCACGGATCGCACAAACCATTGATAGGTGGTGGCGGAAGAAAGAGCTGCTAAGATGTATGAGACTGGTCAATTATCTCGATCACATCTCCCACATTCTTCTGAAGTTAACACTTTATCTCAATTGTTTGAGAAAACTGTGAAAATTGAAGATAAGATGGAAATTGTCGAAGGAAGGGCTACTCATCTTTCCGGAAGAGTACGAAGGCTAGAAGGACAAAGGACGCGAGATCAGGAATCGGTGATGGATGTCCATTATCGTATAAATTTTGCTTATAACGACATGATTACTCATGATGCAAGGATTGCAGAGTTAGAGCTCTACAATCAAACCTCAAGAAATGAAGAACGCACGGGAAGTCTTGACCAGAGAACTCAAGCACTTGAGGAGCAAGTGATTAATGTCATTAACGTGCTAGGTCATCACTTAGGTTTCTGGTAGATAAGCTAAAACTAGTGGTTGTGTAAATAGAGAAATCAGACTAGTTAAGGCGAAAAGAGGAAAGTTTATAGCAAGGATGTAGAAAACCTTGCAAATTTTGCAATGTTTGTAGAAACTTTTCTCTTATAAACCTAAATAAACTGATATAACCGCTGGTAATAATATGAAACATATATTACAGTAATCATTGTGTTGTCCATTATGTTTTACACTTTGAAGAATAATTAAAGTATTTAGTACTCGTGTATTAAATGATTAACAAAACTCATAAAATTCTTATTATTTATAATAGGAACTAAAACAAAATGCCTAGAAGAAGTAGTGCTCGGGTAAACCCTAACCGACCATCAGCACCACAACACCAACCACCAGAACCAAACCCCCCAATAGGTACAGCACAACTGGAAGAAATCATAGCTCAAAGAATTGTTGTGGCTCTATCTAATGTCACAAGAGATGGAGTTAGAAATGAAGGCCATGTAGGGACCGCTAGAACGTGTACCTACAGAGATTTTATGAATTGCAGGCCAAAAAGCTTTCATGGAAATGAAGGGGTAGTTAATTTGACGAGGTGGATAGAAAAGACAGAGTCCGTCTTTATAATAAGCTTCTGTCCAGATGATTGTAAAGTATGATTTGCAGCATGTACTTTCGCTGATGCAGCACTCACATGGTGGAACAGCCATGTGAATACAATGGGAATTGATACTGCAAATTCCATGAAATGGGAGGAGCTAAAAATGATGCTAGTGGAGGAGTATTGTCCTAGGGAGGAGATACATAAACTGGAACAAGAATTGTGGACCCTAACCATGAAGGGTTCAGAGATAAAAGCTTATACCGCTAGCTTTAATGATCTTGCAGTAATGTGTCCAGCACTTGTAACCCCTGAATATAAGAAAATTGAGCGATATATCTGGGGTTTAGCATCGCAAATTAAAGGCATGGTGATCGCATCAAAGCCTACGACCTATGACAGCACCAAAAGAATAGGTCATCAGCTAACCCTCACAGAGATCCAAGGAACAGAAGTGGTCTCAAAGGCTGAGTCTCCCAGATCTGGTACAAACAAGCGCAAGTTTAATACGAAGAATCCTAAACAATCATCTGAGAAAAGACAAGAAGTTTCAACCAATTATGCAGCCACGACAGCAGTACCTACGCAACCAAAATCCTCATGGTGCAATCAGTGCATCCGTCATCATCTAGGTGATTGTTTTGTCTGCACGAACTGCAAGAAGAAGGGACATACTGCTAGTCACTGCAGGAGCATAACACCTGCAACAGTGAATCAGGGAACAAATACTGGAGCAGGCCATGGTGAAGGAAGAAAGTGTTATGAGTGTGGAGAGGTTGGACATATCAAGAAAGAATGTCCAAAGTTAAGGAGTCAAGGAGGCATAGGATGTGGCATGGCGTTTGTGATTGGAAGCAGAGAGGCTATCCAGGACCTTTCGGTCGTATCTAGTATGTTTCTCATAGATAATTTATATGCTACTACACTCTTCGACTCTGGAGCAGATAGAAGTTTTATAACTCCAACGTTTAGAAAATGGTTAAGTCATAAATCTAGTAAATTAAAAGAAATCTATGAAGTAGAAATCGCTAATGGTCAAACCGAGAGAACACATGAAATCCTAGAAAACTGTCTGTTAACTCGTAATAACTACCTTTTTCACGTCAACCTCATGCCAATTCCTATCGGTAGTTTTGATGTCATAATTGGCATGGATTGGTTATCATCACACCGCACCGAAATTCTATGTCATGAGAAAGCCATACGACTACCCTTACCGAACGGCGAAGCCCTGATTATGTATGGTGATAAATCTGGGAAGAACCTCAAAGTCATCTCTTGTACTAAGACCCAGAAATATCTACATAAGAAATGTAGCGTATTCTTAGCCCACATTGTAGATAGGAAGAGACAGACAAAAGAAATCAAGGACATACCTCAAGTATGTGATTTCCCTGACGTGTTTACTGAAGATCTACCTGGAATACCACCCGTCCGACAAGTCGAGTTTCGAATCGACTTAATTCCAGGAGCAGCACCAATAGTGAAATCTCCTTATCGGTTGGCTCCATTCGAATTGCAAGAATTGTCTAGCCAACTACAAGAACTTCTTGACAAAGGCTTTATCCGACCAAGTTTTTCACCTTAGGGAGCACCAATCTTGTTTGTCAAGTAGAAGGACGAATCTTTTCGAATGTGTATTGATTATCGGGAGCTGAACAAGCTAACGATCAAGAATTGTTATCCGCTTCCAAGAACTGATGATCTATTCGATCAACTGCAAGGATCCAACTACTACTCAAAGATATATCTTAGATCAGGATACCTTCAACTTAGCATACAAGAAGACAACATTCCAAAAACAGCATTTAGAACTCGTTATGGTCATTATGAGTTCTTAGTTATGTCTTTTGGATTGACCAATGCCCCAGCAGTGTTTATGGATGTCATGAATCGTGTTTGCAAACCATAATTGGATAAATTCTTGATCGTATTTATCGATGATATATTGATATATTCACGAACCAAGGAAGAACATGGTCAACACCTGCAAATAATCTTGTAACTACTAAGAAAAGAAAACTTGTACGCCAAATTCTCCAAATGTGAATTTTGGATTAGAGAAGTACAATTTTTAGGTCATGTAGTTAGCAACGAAGGATTTCATGTTGACCCATCCAAAGTTTAAGCAATCAGGAATTGGGAAGCACCAAAGACGCCAGCAGAGGTGCGTCAATTCCTAGGACTTGCTGGCTATTACCGTAGATTCATATAGAATTTCTCCAAAATAGCCAAGCCGCTTACAACACTAACCCAGAAGGATACGAAGTTCAACTGGGAAGACAAACAAGAAGCTGCTTTTCAGAAACTGAAACAAATGTTGTGTAGTGCACCAATTCTATTCCTTCTAGATGGGACAGAAGATTTCATCGTATAATGCGACGCATCAAATCAAGGATTGGGATGTGTGTTGATACAAAGAGGAAAAGTTATCTCCTATGCATCACGACAACTTAAGGTGCATGAGAATAATTACACTACCCATGATCTTGAATTGGGAGCTGTAGTTTTTGCACTAAAAATTTGGAGACATTACTTATACGGTACTAAGTGTACTATTTTTTACCGACCACAAGAGTCTCCAGCACATCTTCAACCAAAAAGATCTTAATATGAGACAACGAAGATGAGTCGAATTGTTGAATGATTACGAATGTGAGATTCATTATCATCCCGGAAAGGCAAACGTGGTAGCATATGCCTTGAGTCGAAAAGAATATATTAAACCTTGTCGGGTACGAGCATTAACTATGACTATTCATTTTAACTTTACCGCACAAATAAGAGAAGCTCAACTTGAGGCTCTAAAATAAGAAAACATCAAGAACGAAGCTTTGCGAGGAATGGAAAAGCAACTTACACAAAAAGATGACAGAATACGACACTTTATGAACCGAATTTGGACGCCTAAGTTCGGTGGAGTCAGGGACTTGGTCTTAGAAGAAGCCCACAAGTCCAGATATTCCGTGCATCCAGGTTCTGACAAAATGTACTTAGATTTAAAAGTACATTATTGGTGGCCAAACATGAAGGCAGAAATTGCTACTTATGTGAGCAAATGTTTGACTTGTTCTAGAGTAAAGGCAGAACATCAAAAGCCTTCCGGTTTACTTCAACAACCGGAAATACCTGAATGGAAATGGGAGCAGATATCAATGGACTTCATCACTAAGTTACCTAAAACTCTTAGTGTGTTCGACACTATTTGGTTAATAGTCGATAGATTGACTAAGTCCGCCCATTTCTTACCAATTAAGGAGAACGACAAGATGGAGAACCTGACTAGAATTTATCTTAAGGAAATTGGCAGATTGCATGGAGTTCCAAATTCTATTATTTCTGACCTAGATAGTAGATTCACTTCACGATTTTGGCAATCTCTACAAAAATCCTTAGGAACACGTCTAGATATGAGTACAACTTACCATCCACAGGCTGATGGTCAGAGTGAGAGAACCATTCAGACTTTAGAAGATATGCTCCGAACCTGTGTAATAGACTTCGGAAATACGTGGGATACTCATTTACCATTAATTGAGTTTTCCTACAACAATAGTCATCACACCAGCATCAAGGCTGCACCGTTTGAGGCTCTTTATGGACGAAAATGTCATTCCCCAGTATGTTGGGCAGAAGTTGCAGAAGTTGGAGATACACAGATGGCTAGAGAACGTACAGGCGATACCTTACGTACGGGACCAGAAATAATCCACGAAACAACTGAAAAGATCGTGCAAATTAAGGATCGATTAAAGGTTGCATGTGATCGTCAAAAGAGCTATGTCAACGTAAGACGTAAGCCTTTAGAATTCCAAGTTGGAGATAAAGTAATGTTGAAAGTCTCTCCTTGTAAAGGAGTAATTCGATTCGGGAAACGAGGCAAACTAAACCCACAGTATATAGGACCTTTTGAAATTCTAGCAAGAATTCGTTCTGTCATATACCAACTTAAGTTGCCTCAAGAGCTAAGTAATGTGCACGATGTTTTTCACGTATCAAATCTCAAAAGATGTCTTTCCGATGACACTGTTGTTATACCTCTCAAAGAGATACAAGTCGATACGAAACTCAACTTTGTAGAAGAACCTGTTGAGATCATGGATCGAGAAGTCAAACGATTAAAGCAAAGTCGTATTCCCATAGTGAAAGTTCGATGGAACTCTTTACGAGGACCTGAATTTACTTGGGAACGTGAAGATCAGATGAAAGAAAAACACCCCCAACTGTTTTACAAAACCCAATCCATAAGATAAATTTCGGGACAAAATTATTCTAACGGGGGGAGAATGTAACACTAGTCAAAATAGGCCAATAGACAATCACATGTGATTATGCCAATCATGTAATGTGATTTTGTTAAACTAGTATTGTAATAAGAGTTCCATGTAGTTCATGATAAATTCTAATACAAATATGAACTTTCTTTATGATACAACTCAAAGTATATGTCCATACGATTCCAAAAATGTAGAGAATATCTGAATCTGGCTTCGTATGAAGAAGTTATGATAAACAGAACACTATAAATCTCTATAATAAGAGGAATTTAAAATATACATAGAATTAGCTATTGGAGTGTAAAATAGAGTTGTGGTACTTGTAAATACCTACGCGTGCATATAAAGAACGTCAAAAACGGAGTTCGTATGTGAAAGTTACGACCTTCCGAAGATTCAGCTGTCAGAAACAGTAATCTGACTGAGCTCACGACGTGAGGAGTCATTTTGCCACATCTCCGAATCTAGAAGGTGTGTGACGAGGCTGCAAGGGGATAAGATCCAAACTCATGACGTAACAAAGGATATCTCACGACGTGAAGAGTCACATGGCCACCTTCCGAAGCTAGGGACGCAAATGGCAAGTCTACGGGGATAAGATCCAAACTCACGACGTGGGCCTTATAAAACCCACGACGTGGGGGTCCAAAATCCTTACTATAAATAGCAGGTCCGAGTTCAGCCATTCTTACACCTAAACTTCTTTCTCCTCTCTCCTTTGCTGAAGCCATCTTGCATCCCGAGCCCCGACGACCTCGTACGCTGACCGTTTCTGCTTAGATTACATAAAATCACGCTACTAGGGTGAGTTTCACGGCCCCACTTTATAATATTTTAGGGGAAAACGCATGCTAAATATTGTATATACATTACTATTATGTCTATATGATAGTATATAGTTATAATAGCCGGGGTATAGTTGTTCTAAATATAATATTTTGAATATATACAACTATTATCAACTTGTCAGCATGTTATTATACTAATGTAGATCTTGAGTTATACTTAGGATTCTATATATATGTTGTGTGCGATATAGTTCCAAAGTTATATTCGGAAGTTCTATTTGTTAAGTTATAAAGTATGTAGCTATTACTGGTTTTATGTCAAGATAAAACTTGGTATGTTATATGTTGTTATTGATAGTTTTATGTCAAGATAAAACTAGGAACGTTATATGTTGTTATTATTGGTTTTATGTCAAGATAAAACCTGGTTTTACTTCAAGTTATAGCTGTTATACTGCCTAAATGTTATGAAGTTAGGAGTACTGTTTAAAAGCATAGTCTAGTAACTTAGGGTTTTAGACATGAAGAAGCTTTTGTTGTTAGAGCTATAGGAAGCCGTCAAAGTCTACATGAGTAATTGTATTCATCAACTAAGATTGGGGATCATAGCGGAAATCCTCTGAACTGTAACCTTTAATCCCGTGTGAGCGAGGAACTCGTGTATAATTAGTATACGGGTTGACCACCCCACTTGTGACTGTTAACTATAGTCAACCATAAGCAAGTTACAAGCTATACTTTTTACTTGTTATTGTTCCGGCGTCGATGAAGCGTACGATGTTGTCCTCATGGAAATCATGAGTGGGTTTTCCTCATGGAAATCATGAGTGGGTTGTCCTCATGGAAATCATGAGTGGGTTTTATCAGAGGTATTATGTCACAGCAGCGGTTACAGGCTCATGGTAGCAAATTGTTAGAAACATTATACTTTTTCCTATACAAGTATTAATGTTAAGTATAAGTTTCCCCCTACTTATACCTTAGGCTCAAGGAATGTTTAGGTATAACACTTAATTGATAAGTAAACTATTATACCTAATATACATACTAAATGTTGGAGAGTCAAAATGATACTTTCAAAACTATACTTTTGAACGTGGAAAATGTATTATTTTATGGAGTCAAAACCTGTGGACTCACCAACTTTATGTTGACGTATTTTAAAATGCACGTGTTTTCAGGAACTTGAAAAGCTGGTATGTATTCGAACAGAATAAGTTTTACTGTTACCTTTCTGTTCATTAAGAAGTATGCCATGGTCGGATATTATGTAATAGGTCCTAGAAAAACAGTTATGTAACTTTTAGTTATCAATAAAGGTATGTATTTTCTTTAGTACTGTTCAATGTATGTTATATAACTGTGATACGAAGAATGACGTTACACCACCCGGTGTTTCCGCCGATGGCTGGGGGTGTGACACTTTTGGGCCCCTTTGAGACTTAAACACTAGATCTTGTTTGTTGGGACCATTCTAATGGATAAAGATGGAATCTTTATCCATTATAGAGCTATTACGAACCATAAAAATGTGATCTTGGCCCTTCTATCCCTTCCATACAAGAGTTGTGGTGTCTTATTGGGTTAAGAACCTAGGGTTTTGGACATTAAGCATTTTATAGACATGCAAAGTCATAAACTTGGAAAGTTTATGACTTAGAACATCATTTTGGACTTGGATCTGAGTTTGGATGTAAGGGCTTAATGGAATAAGCTCTTAATGGAGTTTTAGGAGTAGGCTGCGTATGCTGGGCATTACTGGTGGTACGCTGCGCGTACGCGGTGAGTGCCCCACTTTTGGTTAACATCAAAGTACGTTGGGTGTACTCTCTTGGTACGCAGGGCGTACTCCACCTTGAAGAAATATTGACTTTTGGACCTTGACCGTTGACTTTGACTTTGAAAAGGGTTGCCCAAGTTTGATCTAATGGCATTTTGGGTAATTTGATTTATTGTTTGAGATTTGGATTCCTATTAATTGTATAGGTGACCGGTAGTGATAACTTTTAGAGTAGTGATCGATGCAACTATTCTTTCAGACTGTGAGGTGAACGCACCAATACCGGCCCATTACTTTTTTAAGTAGAATTCTAGTTGTCTCTGTGATAATTGCATGAAAGACCGGGATCTGGCCCCTAGCAATTGTATGAAAGACAAGGATCTGACCCCTGACAATTGTATGAAAGACCAAGATCTGGCCCTTAACAAGTTTATGTAAGGCCGAGATTTAGCCCTCTACATTGCAAGGAAAGAGGATGATTTCGCCCATGGCAGGAAATGATTGTAAGACTATGATTTGGCACATAGTATTCACTTTCTTATGTATGGTATGTGGTATTTTGGGGAACTCGATATGCTTTGTGCTTACGGTTTCATATTTATGGTTTCAGGTACTTTCGGTTCGAAAGGGAAAGGGCCGACGTGACTGCACAACATCCCTAGAGTTTTCCACATTGGTAATTAATGATATTACTCTAATGATTAAATGATATATTCACTTTGATAAGTTTTGGAACAACTCGTTTGTATGATTTATTGTTTTAAAAATGGAAAAAAATTACCTTGGATTTTCGGGATGTTACAATAGCCCTTCAGTTTTTAGAGATATTTAGATTTTGATGTCAGGAATAGATGAAGGGAAGGAGCAATCCCTTTTGCGATATACTATAATCTATTCAAATCATGTCCAACATCTAAGTCTCCATCGTCAACCAATGTCGAACTGGTCGGTCTGTTGAAATTAACCTTCATGGTTGTTGGCGACGTTGATTTAAAACCCTTAAAATCGAAAAACAGGATGAGAATGTGACAAGGAAGGTGGTGGAAGAACGTATGAAAAACGGGGTCAGATATTATTCAAAAAACGATGGAGGAGAATACAACAATTGAAAAAAGAAACGAGATATCGTGTTTGCCGATATTTGTCTAGATCGAAAAGTTGAAGACGAGGAATGTAACTGACTTGTAGGGGGTCAATCAAAGAGAAATTAATGAACAAAGCGGTGATGAATGCGTTTATTGAAACCAGTCCTATTCTTATTAGATTATAGAGTCGATGAAGAAGGTGGAAGGACTAAATATAGCCAGCTTCAATGCTTTGAATCATCCTAAAGCAACAGATTAACCCGTGAGCCATAAAAAAGGGACGAAACTTGTCAAACCACACAAAATATTAGATCAAATATGTCAAATTAGAAACTTTAGTGTTCATAAGGTTGGTTGTGATTATACATAATGGTTCCTAAAATTACAAATTACAAAGACGGTCCTTGTCTAATAAGAAAAATACATAATTGGTCCATTTGTTCCATAAAACTACAAAAACAATCCCTACCTAACATGAAATTTACAACTTTGATCCAAAATTTAGTTTCTTTTACAAATTTGATAAAATCATTTATATTATTTTCCACGAATGTTTTTTACATGTTTTAAACTATTTTCTTTCAAATGTTTTTTTACAAAAAGGTCCCAAAAATACTAAGTAAAATTTTTTCTTTTATTCAACCCAAAACATCCATTCATTCATTCCAAAAACCCAATCAAAGTATAAAATGTATCAGTTAGTCATCAGAGTACAAAAGAATCATAGAATGCGGAAAACTAGTGGATGTTATGCAATCATGTCAGACCCTTCCCTTTCAAACAAGAAGTACCTGAAAACATTAAACAAAAAAACCGGCTAGACCAAGAAAAATCCAAATCTGATATGGCATCCTTAGAACCTCCCACCACATCACTGCCTCAATCTTGTCCGGATCGTCCAATATGCCATTTTTGTTGATGATGTGCCCTAAAAATTGCACCTCGCGCAACTAGAACTCGCATTTGGAGAACTTGGCATAAAGCCTCTCTCTCCTCAGGGTCTCCAATACCTTCCGTAAATGTTGGTAATGCTGCTCCTTAGTCTTGGAGTAGACCATAATGTATTGAATAAACACAATCACTGACTGATCCATCATCGGTCGGCATACCCAATTCATGAGATCCATGAATGTTGCTGGTGCGTTGGTGAGCCCAAATGGCATCACCACGAACTCGTCCTCGTCTTTGACCCTCATCTAGTGGTAACCCGACCATAAATCAATCTTAGAGAACCAAGATGCACCCTGAAGCTACAAAAAAGTCATCGATCCACGGGAGCGGATAACGGCTCTTCACTGTTAACTTGTTTAACTCCCGATAGTCAATGCACATCCTTTGTGAACCTTCTTTCTTTTTCACAAACAGGATCAGAGCTCCCCATGGCAAACTACTCGACTTGATAAATCCCTTGTCTAATAGCTCCTGAAGCTATGTAGATAAATCCTATGTCTCCAAAGATGTCAATCGATATGGTACATTCACTATCGGAGATGCACCGGGAACTAATCAATCTGAAACTCAGTCTGCCTCTCGGGAGGCACTCTAGACAAATCCTTTAGAAGCACATTATTAAAATCTCAAATAATGGGCATATCACTCACGACCTTCGTGCTCCCACCTCTAGTATTTTAAACATAGGCCAAAAATGCACCCAGTTAAAGATATCTCCTAGCCCTCGCAACCAAACAAAAAGTCGGTCCACGCTGATCACCCTCACCCTAAATAACCAGTTCTACGCCACTAGGGGTTTAAATTCTCACTAAATAGCGATCCAATCAATCATAGCCCTACTGGGGCCCAACCAATCAATCCCCACAATAACATTCGGCCCTTGCAGAGGAATCATAACCAAATCAATATAATATCTCTTATTGAACATGTTCAGAACACATCCTCGATGAACCCTCAAAGCACTAACTGAACGATCATCCACAATCTCTACCTCCAATGGATAATCCAGAATCTCAGGTACATCATTGAACTTCTTGCTAAGCACAAGAGACACAATAGATCAGGTAGCTCCCGAATCAAACAGAACATGAGCAGTCATACCATTGACTAAGAAAGTCCTTATACACGATCAGATAAAACATAAGCATAAACAAAGAAAGAAGTAAAGGATAAGGTAAAGAGACATACTAGTAACCCCATCAGGTGTTACTCTCGCCTCCTCAGCTTTCAACTGGAATGCCCTACTATTCACCACAGGTGGCTTTGCCTTGCCTTGGCAGCCATTGATGATCCTCAAGGTGGCTAGTGCAGGCGTTGCCACTGCTCCTTCCACCATCCTCGGGAAAACATCCTCTTTTGGCTTGTGTAATTGCAATGGAAGTAAATTAGTGCTCCCTAAGGGAAATCTCTACTCATCTGACTAGTATTTCATCATCAAAAACAACTCGATCCTGCTAGTCGACATGCCCCATTGTGTAGCTCGCCACAAATGTCACAACGGCTTCGACCTTTCTGTCTTCTAAGTTGTGAATTAGTAGCCTTGGGCCATTTTTCCTGGCCCACTGTTGTCTGCCCCTGCTTTTCCTTCCTCTTCTTGAGGTTCTCCAAGTCAATCTCCTGCTCTCGGGCTTTGTCTACCATATTCTCCAATGTCCAACAAGTTGAAAAGCTAATAAATTCTTGAACATCTGAGCTCAACATATCATGGTATCAAGAATTCTTTATCTCCTCGTCTGTGGCATACTGTAGAACTAGTAAAGCTCTCTCCCAAAACTTGGCGACGATCTCCACCACAATCTAAGTCATCTGGTGCAGGTCCTAAAAATCCATTGCCAGTTGTTGCACCTTGACATCCTATGCAAACTTTTCTAGAAATATGGTCATAAAGTTAGGCCAGGTCATTGCCTCAATAGCTGGTGCTCCCTCATCAATACCAACCACCTCCCATCATTCACGAGCTCGTTCCCTCAAACACCCTACAGCGAACCTCACATTCGACCCTCAGGGAAGAAGCTCGTCATCTAGGCACACTCCATGTCAGCTATCCAACGCCTGGAGTTAATGGGGTCTTTCTCCCCGAAGAACTCAGGTGCCCTACTGTTGGGTTTTAGTATACTACAACATCCTATGGTGCACATACAACCCTAAATTCCTTGGATCTATGTTTTCTCTATTATACATGCAAATATGAAGTTTCCAAGATATTACCCTATACTAGCATACAAATATCATATACTTGGGTAATAAAATAGATAGAATACATACCTTTTTTTTATTTAACTTGTCTTCATGAAGCTTGAGTGCCTAGTGCCCCAAGTGTGACACCTCAAATGGTTCACACAACACCATGAACACTTGGAATAACCTTGATGATAAGGATACTTTGGTTTTCTCTAGTGAAATCGGCCTTGCCCTTTTGTGTACACACACTAGTGCCCATTTCACCAACCAAGGACATCTTTATATAGTGTGGAGATTAGGGTTAAACCCTAATACACATGACCTTTCATTTCATATGATCCATGGGTTAAACACTCCATGGACTATCCATGAAAGCTTAGCCCAACCTAAATGAACTTGGCCCATCACACACATATATCTTAGAGTCCATATTTAATTAGTTCCTTTTGATCACTTAATTAATTATAAATTAATTCTTGATCAATACTAATTAAATAATATGATTATATATTAATATATTAGAACTTATAATATATTAATATAAATCACTAGTATCCTCTTTTCCTCATCTTGTCTATCCAATTGTCCCGATGCCATGCAACCCAAATGGACCATGTCGGGTCGGGTCAAGTCTTACCAATTATAGTTATCGACTTAGACATTAATCCAACAGTCTCCCACTTGGATAAGTCTAAAACTATTATTGAGTATGACTTTAAACCCTGACTAGCAATCGTAGCTCTCAAAAGCTTCTGTCGAACTCTGACCTTGCCGATGAACTCTGACCTTTGTCAATGACTTGTCCATTAGATAAGGGATCATATATTCCTCCATTCTAGATATCATATGGACTGAGACATGGATTATAAATCATTCTCTCTGTCCATTTGTTGTTTCCCGATTTCCGATTCATGATGACTGACTGATTGAACAAATCAAATCAGTCCTGGCTTGGCCAAGCACTCACATGTCTCATCACTAAATCATCGAGGGGCCCACAGATATCGCTTTTATCTCGAAGGTAAAAGGAATTGATAAACTTCGACTCATATGGCTTGTTCTACTACTTGTTGAATCATACACAAAGGCACGTTTTATAACATCGAGTTACCAATGTGTTTTCATGCAATCAATGTATAACCAACTCATAGTAACAACTCATATCTCTAGGTTTGAATAATATAAGATATTATCGTCTCATGATCACTCGTGATAAAATCCATGAAGTGATTCAAATGAGCGTGGGTTGAATCCAATACTCAGAACTTATGAGCACTCATGAGTGTTGTAGCACCACTTTGTCCAACATCTTAGACCTCTACAAGCCAACCCATGACAATCTTGATTCATATCTACTTCCAACATATGACCGACTGTGTATGATTTTGAATAACTTAGTCATTCCGGAAGAATAACCTAGTTATTGTGGAAGTCAAAACATGCAACGTGAAACACAAGAATAAATGAATCTAATATGGTATCAAAACCTATGAATATAAATAAAACACTTTCTATTTATCACCATACTGATTACTCATTATTCATTGTTTCAGTTTTATCAACTTTATACCTGAATTGAAAACACTAGTTGTCCCATGCTCCAAGCATGTACACTATGTTTTCTAAACAATAGCTTTTCCATACACCAAGTATGAACTCTATGTTTGTCTATGATACTTTTCTTTGTGAACTAGATCAACTGAACATAATTTCAATGATTCTCTTTTCACACTCCCAAATCCTTGTCTTAAATGTAAGAATTCCAAATTCCTATCATTTATCGAAATCTGTTTAGATTTTAAACTTATATGCACTGACCCTCCTATAATGAATATGTACAAAGTCACAATGACTTGTCAACAGTCATTATAAGGTATTCCTATGGAGTTCAACTCCATGGAAACTAAGTCTCATATTCAAAGTACATTGCTGTGAACATGCTTATTGCATTATGTTTTCTGATCTTACACAGATAATTTGCACCTATGGAGACAACTCCATATTCTCATTTTGACTATCACTTCTGAACAAGAGATGCCTCTTTTCAGATTATGTCAATATGGTCCTTCCAAAATTAGCACTATACTTCCAAATGTCCCTGAGCAACCAATCTTTGGTAAACCTTAGATTGTCCTCGACAATTGCTTAATCATTTTAGTCATATCCAATTCTAAACCTTTTCCCTTCTTAATGCCTCTGGGCATTTCGAAAAATTTAGAAAGGACAAATATTATAGCACATGCAATCGATCCTGTACCCAAAGCAAATGGGACACGATTCATGATGTCTCACATAAAGACATGATTCTAGACCAGTCTTTTGCTACAATATTTTTATTTGCCATGTTTTCAAAATTTGACTATGAAGAGGGAAGCCGTAATCATAATCGAATTTTGAGAACGCAATATATGGAATTTCCTTAAGTTGAACCAATCCAACATGAAATTCATATATATATTCTTGACTAAAGATGATTAAGTTCTCAATCTAAGCCTTTAGAATTGAAATGAAGTATATCCTCTCCCTTAATTATAGCAAAACAACTCTTTCAACCCCTGCAGCCTCACGAATTGAGTCTTTTGTTTTCTATAATTAACATTGCTAACTTGCAACACTAACAATAATTATCATGCTCCCACTAACATGATGATTATTAGTATAACACTTATGCTCCCACTAGCTTTGACACGTAGTCAGAAATCAGCTGGACTTCTAGAAGTCAATACTTTACAGACTTTCTTACCAAAGTTCAGATTTTTGAGACGAGATTGCCTTGATAAGACTTTATCAAAATCATACACCTTTCGTTAGATAGCATGCATGCGTGTCTAAAAAATTTCAGAACTATGAAAAGGGATGTCATAATCATAGTCTCAATTGTTTAGACCTTTTGCCATCTGCTTCAAATCTACTTGGTGGAAGTGTTTCCTCACCATCATTTTCATGAATCGGAGAGAAACCTTATGACCCTTAGATTTTATGGTGTATGTGTTCTTATCCATGTGAATCTGTCAAAACCATAATCACAAGACAAGGTTAGTGACAAATCCAAACTCATACGGACTGAACTAAATCTTAATTTCTTGCCACCTGGCAGCACAAGGGCATGTCATTGCTTCCAAGTTGTTATGCAACCAATTGAAAACTCTAAGAACTCATATGCAAAACCAACTTTAACTGGAATGGGCAAAGAAATAGAAGTATGTCAACACGATAGGTTATAAACCTCAAGTCGTGTGCTAGTGAAGAACCTCAGGTTTTACTCTTGATTAGTTCTTGAGACTTTCAAGACCTTTAAGACTCCCACTGTCCTCTTGACATATAAGACTCTCTTGTCAAATATTCAAGGGATAGTGCGGATTCTTTATCAAGACAAACACTTCACACAATTGGCCTTAGTTGGTCTTTGTTTAATCCAAAACATCACAACTTACCAACTTCAAATGTACAAGAGTAGTACACTTTTACTCTTACATTTGACAAGTGTTATAAACCTTTCTTTAAGATATGTCACTCAACTTATAGTCTTGGAGTATGACTCTAAGACTTGTTTTGAAACAAAGTATGACTCATCTTCTTGATTTAACCATTTCAACAATTCATGACTCCTCTTCTTAGTCATAAGAATGCACTAAGATGTCCTTAGAAGACCAATTGTGATGTGGTTCTTAAATCATTAAGATGATCACAAAACATGATACTAAAGTACTCTCCCATATTTTCATATTTGAGAAACTTTTATCTTTCTGCCTAATTTGATTCTTCTCGTTCGTTCTGCCATACATCGAGACTTTTCCAATGCTTCAGAATTACACTTAAGCCTGTAAGTATAACCATATTTACTAAACTTTAGTAAATCATGACGAATAGTCTTATCGATCTTTGTGGTGGACTTGACCAGTGCACAAGAATGTGTACTCGATCCCTTTAGTCATTTACTTGACTCACATATACATGTGAACAAGGAATTAGTCTTAATTTTCGAAAGCTGAAAGTTCTCATTCATCATACTATACAACTTGCATGATTCCAAGTTTCGGTCCAATTGAAACTTGGGTGATGAGAAACTTTCCTTATTTGGTAAATTTAAACACTACCACAAATGAAAGAATCAAATCCATTTTCCAATACTGCTATCAATGGAAACATGTAAACGACAATTTTTCACAAATGCCATTGTAAGGATACTTAAAATAAATAAATCAAAACTGTTTTTTTTTTATTTTAAAACTTCCGGAAAAACTTATCCTTACAGTGCAAATGCATATGAAAAACTTGTTGTTATCTATTCCTAAGCAATATATCATAACTCCTAAGCAACAGCTCAAAATTCTGATCACCGAACCATGCGATCGAAAACCATCTTCGCGATCAGAATCAGCATATACTTCCTTTAAGTTTCTTCACTTTTCTTTGATTCTTAAAACATCAACATGTGACCAAGTCACATCATGTAATAAGAATCTCAGAATAGAAAATTAACAGAGTTAGATAGTGAACTTTACCTGAAGCAGAGTCAAACTTCTTGACTTGATCAACCTTATGATCTTTCAGGTAAATAGGCAGCTTCGCAATCAATGCCCCTTCCTTTGGCAAGAGACACATATGGACTCAATGGGAATGGTACTTGGGACTATCGTAGACTTAGCCTTTCTCTTTACCATTTGGTCAACCTAGTTGACTATGGTCAAACCCTTTCTTTGGGATGAGAAGGCTTTTCTAGATATCCAATGTTACCATTGTCAATGTCCATTGGGAAGTTGATCTCCTAATCAATTTGCTTTACTAGTCCTCAAATCATTGCTGACCAAGCAAATAGATAAGATCATTAAGGGTCATGTCATAGTCTGTTTCATAGTAGTCCCAAAGGAACTCACTAAGTGACTTAGAAAGTGATTAAACATCCAACCTTCTTAAGACTTTGACACCCAACTCTCCCGGCTTGTCAATATGTGACTTCATCTCCAAGATGCGATCACACATAGACCTTGCTTGCCAATAGGGATTGAGTGACCTTTGAACTTGTGGGTTAGGGAGAATAATTGGAGGAGGTGGAGGAAGTAAAGTTCCAAGAGATTTGGGAAGATCATAGATGTCTGCGCTAGACATCTTTTGGGAGATATTCAAGAGAGTTGATTTAAAGTCCTTAATATAACACCCAACGTGAAATATTAAGGCTAGGATCCAACAACCTATTTATAACTGGAAGAGGGATGTCGTAATCCGAGTTATAAAATAGTTGAAGGTAGATAAATGACGATTTACCAATTTCCACCATGAAAAATGAAATATAATTAAGTTTTAATTGGATTTGAAACTACTAGATCTTTTGAGATTCATTGAACTTTTCAATGGCATGTTTCAATCTCGAGTGTGCCCTTTAGGTTTTGTGACTGGGATGCCGAGGATCACAAAACAAGGTGTGAAGCAACCATGCAAATATACTTGGTACCCTTAATATTTACCCCTCAATCGATGTGCCGGTTAACCACATGAGCTCCACCGATACTATGATAAATATTAAGTTACCCTTTGCCTACCTTGTTAAATCCAGGTTAGTGTGCCGGTTAACCACACACGCTCCACAAACGGTTTAAGCAAAGTGCAAAGCGTAATTTCATGGATTAGCACCTTATTCACATTTTCCTAAGTAACTAAGATTGGGAATTTATAAGTGTTTAGTTACTTAGTATTTATCATTAATACTTTTAATGAAGGGAGAATTATAGTCCTTGTCCTACCTATTCGGCTAACGACCCTCCACCAGTCAAGGAAGCGGTGGGTGAGAGTGGACACCCATTAAGCTGCCATTTTATAGGCAACAACCTTATACCCCCCTTATATATATATATTATTAACTTATAATATTATAAAGTATAAGGGTTGAATTTTAACTTTTAAAATTCTAAGGGCTGAACTTGGAATTAAAGTATTCATTAGAGATAACTTTTCAAATTCCAAAACTTGAGGGCAAGTTTTGAAACTATTCAAAACTCTTGGATTTTCATAACTTATGAGTTTTAAGTAAAGCTTTAAAACCTTTAATGAAGAGACTCTTGGACATCCATAACTTAAGGACAAGTTATGGAGCCATAAAAACTATTTATAAGAAAAGACTCTTCATTTTTTTTGTAACCTAAGGCATATTTATGAGTTTTTAAGATTCATAAATGTGACTTTTCATATAACTTGAGGACAAGTTACAAAAAAAACACATTTTATGAACAACTTTTAGATTAATTAGGATTGAAAACAACTAAAACACAATTTTGTTTTCCATTAATCTAAACTAACTCATAAATCACGGAAACATAGAACTTTTGGTAATCCATAACTTATGGAGTTAAATGCTTGTTTTATGATAAAACTTTTCATGTACCATAACTTAAGAATAAGTTATGGAATTCTTTAAAACATTAACACCAAATTTTGTAACTCCATAAAAACTTTGAATCAATTTTTTTTAAAACCTTTTCATATCCATAACTTATGGAGGTTTCAATACTCTTAAGATCATAACTTTTAAAAAAAACTTTTGAGCTCCAAAATTTTATGACAAAATTTGTAACTCCATAAAAACATTTAGATCAAACTTTTAAAAAAAATAAAATAATCACATCATTCTATCTTTTAATAAATTGACCTAATTCAACTCTTGTAGTAAAGTGACTCAAATTTTACAAATAATTAGTTTTTCATAAAATCAAGTAATTATCTTAAAATTTGATAAACTTCATGTTTTTTTTTCCTTTTTTTTCAACTTTGAAAAAAAATACATTTGCATCAAATATAATAGAAAACAACCCATGGATCTGATACCACTGTTGGGTTTTAGTGTAACGACGTGAATTTTCAAAACAATTTTTCTCATTTTATAAAACACAATTCTATTCATCATTGTCATAAAACACTAGCGGTAATCATAAAAACGTAATGTATCTCTGTATCATAACAAAACATGTCCCAAGATCTCATATCAATAAATCCTTTGTGTGTGTCGCATCATGCCGGCGCCTTTCCACGGTCCTCGCTAGTACCTGAAACACATATCACAACAGCTGTAAGCATAAATGCTTAGTGAGTTCCCCAAACTACCACATACCACACATACGCCTTTCCAGGCCATATATCTATAGGATCTTCCGATCCCTGTGTCTCAGGGGACTTCCGTCCCAAATCCCGGTAGACCTTTCGGCCCTACCCGTATCGACCTTCCGGTCCCTAACCTCTTGACCTTCCGGTCCATATCATCTTGACCTTCCGGTCCATACCATCTTGACCTTCCGGTCCATATCATACATAACATACATAGCACATACATATCACATAAGTGCATATAGCACATACATATCATATATAGCACATGCATCTCATAGCATACAGGACCTTCCGGTCACACATAGGTACCCTTCCAGGTACATTATAGTGAGAAGACTCACCTCGTAAGATGTCTAGAACTCACGTGCTCGATATCTCTGACTCTCGAACAACAAACTAGCCCCGCCTAATCACATAAGGTAATTATTTCAAATCATTAACGGCTCGCAAGGATAGATTACATTCCTTCCTACAATCTCACAGAAGGGTAAAAGACCATTTTACCCCTCGTTGACCCAAAAGTCTACATGTTGACCAAAACCCTAAAAGTCAACAAAAGTCAACAGCAAGCAGTACGCGGGGCGTACCAACTCCTGTATGCGGGGCGTACTCTTGCACTCCAGAATCGGGGAAGGCGACCCCCTACGCGGCGCGTACTGGGATTACGCCCAGCGTAAATCCCAGTTTTCTTCTTTGTTCATTTTAGGTCTTAAACAGTTAAGACATAACTCCACATTTCATATCTGGCCATTCTAACACTTCTTAATCCATAAAGTCGAAACCTTTAAGCCTTTGAATGGCTGTAAAGGTCACTTTGTGCTCAAAACACCTTTCCTCTTTCTATAATGAGACTATAACTCATGCATGACACAAGATCCACGACCAAGAATGGATTTTTACGAATCCTCAACACAATATATACTAGAAAATACCAGATCTAAGCTCATGGAGACTCTTTGCACACAAAGTCTCCAACTTTGGACCAAAAACCCTAAAAATGGTCCCAAAAGTAAAACTTATGAAGAACAAGGAAAGCTTTGAGCTTTTTACCTCAAAAAGGATCTCCAACCACTGTAGAACTCGGATCTACACTTGTTCTTCAACTTCTAGCTCCAACAATGGCTCCTTCTTCTCCTTCTTCACCTTGAAATGGCACTTTGAAGCTTAAAACACTCACATACAAGTTAGGGACGAAGGGAATACTCTCTTAGGGTTTCTTTCTGTGAAATGGTGGCTGAGGGACAAGGCCATCACATTCCTTTTATAGCCCTCAAGTTATATTAGGGTTTTGTATCTGGGCAGGTTACGCCCGACGTAACCTTGGGTACGCCCAGCGTACCCGGATAAGTCCGCGTCCATTTTAAGCGTGCGAGTACGCGTAGCGTACTCCTCAGTACGCCCAGCGTACTCACAAGTCTAATACTTTTACATAAAGGGACCTAACTTGCCAACTTAGAAAAGAAGAAGGGTTAAATGTTTGTACCTGAATTTCGGGATGTTACATTTAGTATACTACAACATCCTATGGTGCACATACAACCCTAAATTCCTTGGATCTATGTTTTCTCTATTATACATGCAAATATGAAGTTTCCAAGATATTACCCTATACTAGCATCCAAATATCATATACTTGGGTAATAAAATAGATAGAATACATACCTTTTTTTTTATGTAACTTGTCTTCATGAAGCTTGAGTGCCTAGTGCCCCAAGTGTGACACCTCAAATGGTTCACACAACACCGTGAACACTTGGAATAACCTTGAGAATAAGGATACTTTGGTTCTCTCTAGTGAAATCGACCTTGCCCTTTTGTGTACACACACTAGTGCCCATTTCACCAACCAAGGACATCTTTATATAGTGTGGAGATTAGGGTTAAACCCTAATACCCATGACCTTTCATTTCATATGATCCATGGGTTAAACACTCCATGGACTATCGATGAAAGCTTAGCCCAACCTAAATGAACTTGGCCCATCACACACATATATCTTAGAGTCCATATTTAATTAGTTCCTTTTGATCACTTAATTAATTATAAACTAATTCTTGATCAATACTAATTAAATAATATGATTATATATTAATATATTACAACTTATAATATATTAATATAAATCACTAGTATCCTCTTTTCCTCATCTTGTCTATCCAATTGTCCCGATGCCATGCAACCCAAATGGACCATGTCGGGTCAGGTCAAGTCTTACCAATTATAGTTATGGACTTAGACATTAATCCAAGACCTACATCCTTGGAAATTCTTGAATTTGGGGGTACGGTCTCCAACTGCCTGACGGTCATCTCAGGTCGAAAGGTTTGAAAGCGCTCGTCCATTATCTCAACAATCCCTTCCTTGATCATCCTGAACATCACATGGGTGACATCAAGGATACCTCACGTAATCTTCGACATGATTAACTCACGTAAACCCTCATCAATTGGTTCGGTACCAAAGCCCGAACCGAAACCAAATCATGAACCTTCTTCGCCACCATGTTTCATCACCATACTGAAATACAACACACAAACAGTCAGAATACACACGAAGAAGCTCACACTCAATGAGTTTCTCAAATATATCATGACTTTCCTTAAGTTGGGTACACATCCTGTTCTTTTAGTAGTACATGCCCAGTACTACCTTCCACACCTATATATATTTTCCTCAAGAATTATCCTAAATTCTCTAAGCCACCTCCCTAATCACCCCCTGAAAACCCCACTTACTGCGCACACAACAAACTACTATATTTCCTAGACTCTCTTAGGAATTCTTAACTCACTTGCTCCCATACTACTAGGAACTTCTACCAACACTGTTGGTTGCCTTATGCATGAAAATTATACAAAAAATGGGATCACATAGACTATCAAATAAATGATTCTATCCTAAGCCCACTACTACACAAGGAACAAGAAATAAGGACAAACCAGTCATTCTAGGGCTATATGATCGTAACTGTATATAATTCAAATCCATACATTTAGCAGTTAACTGAGCTGATATAAATCATGAGTAATACATTGCATTCAATCTTCCTAGGCTAAAAGGCATCACACAAATCAGACAATTCTAGCATAAAATTCTTGAAAGTATCCTTATCACTACTCTAGCATGTAACCCACATATAAAGATAATAACACATATGGTATTTTGGTGAAACTTAATTGAGCTCGGGTGATTACACGCATCACACCTCTTTTTCTTTAAAAGGAAATATTTTACGAAAACTCATTTTTCTTTTGAAAAGATTATCAATTCCTCAGTTTGAGTCCTGACATACCTGAAAGTGTGTCCCAATCCCTCAAACTAAGGCTCGGATACAACATGTAACGTCCGAAAATACTAAGTAAAATATTTTCTTTTAGTCACCCCAAAACATCCATTCATTAATTCAAAAAATCCAATCAAAGTATAAAATGTATCAAATAGTCATCAGAGTACAAAAAAATCATAGAATGCAAAACATTGGTAGATGTTGTGTGATCATGTTAGGCCTTTCCCTTTCGAACCAGAAGTACTTGAGAACAATAAACCACAAAACCATAAGCACAAAGCATAGCGAGTTCTAAAACTACCGATGGAAAAACGGGGCAAAACTAGGTTATGTCATGCGTACTTCTGCTCTACATACTGTGAAGAGCATTCCAATGGAAAAACGGGGAAAAACTAGGTTATGCGCTGTGTCGCCAGGATTATGCCTTGCGTAATCATGCTGCTTGCCAATTTTTATATTAAGACCTTAATACCTTAAGACCAAACGTCCAACTCTCAGATCTGGACCTAAAGGATGTCTTAAATGATAAATTCACAAACTTTATGCCTTTGTAATCCTAAGTCAAATGCCTTAAGACAAAATCCCAAGTCTAAAAACCACTCAAAATCTCAAGAGTTCATGCATGGATGGATGGGAGTGCCTAAGCTCCAATTTTTATGAGCTAAAAACCTTAGAAACATCCAAATATGGCAACCCTAAGGTCTATAATAACTTATACTCACAAGAACCCAAAATCGTGGCACAATAAGCATGAAAACTAAGAAATCAACAGGATCTACTCAATGAATCATTAAGGTGAAGGCTTTATACCTTCTGGAGTTGGCAAATGGAATGAAGACTCTAGGTCCACAAGCTTGATTTTCACAAAGCTTCAAACATGAGCATCTCCTTCTTCAAAAAGTACCATAAAACACACAAGCGGCTCAAATTTATCTCATTAGGATTTGGGTTTCGAGTTGGGTGTCAAACAGGGTAGAGGTTGATGATAAGAAGAGCCTCAAGTGGTTATAGTCCTAAATAGGGCTTAAAACCCCAAAAATTAGGGTGGGTTTTCACCCTAAGTGGTTACGCCCTGCATAACATAGGTTACGCCTTGCGTAGGGAATAAAACCCCATTCTTGATTAATGAACTATGCCCTGCATAGTTAGCTATCTATGCCTTGCATAGGTCCTTGATTCCCAAAAAAAATAAACTTTTGGAACCCTAAAGAATGTACCTAAGGAGCGTGTGTTACAACTCTCCCCCACTAGAATAAGACTTTGTCCTTGAAGTCCGCTGCTAAAAATAATTTAGGGTAATGCTCTCTCATCTCCTCCTCGGGTTCCCATGTATATTCTGAATCCTTTCATTGTTTCCATTGCACCCTGACTAAGCCCAACACCTTGTTGCGCAAAGTCTTCATTTTCCTATCTAGGATCACGATCGGTCTCTCAACATAGTTAAGGCGTTCATCAACCTGAATATCATCCAATGGAACTATGATAGAATCATCAGCTAAGTACTTCTGTAACTGAGAGACGTGGTAAGTGTTGTGGATCTAGCTGAGCTCCTCAAGCCGGTCTAATTGGTATCCAACCTTGCCCACTCAGGAAATAATCCTAAAGGGACCAATATATCGGGGGTCCAACTTGCTCGGCTTTCGGAATCAGATGACACCTTTCCAAGGGGACACCTCAGAAGAATATAATCCCCCACCTACAACTTGAGGTCCGATCGTCGCCGGTTAGCATAAATCTTCTAACGAATCTGAACGGTATGCAGTCTGCTTTGCACCTGATGAATCAACTTAGTGGTCTTGAGTACTACCTCAGTAGCCCGTATAACCCGATGTCCGACCCCCCCCTACAAACTGGTGTCCGAGACCTCCTTCTGTATAACATCTCGAAAGGCGGTCGATCAATACTAGCTTGTAGCTATTTTTGTAGAAGAACTAGGACAGTGGAAGATAAGTATCCCAAATCCCGTCAATATCCAAACACACCTGCCATGAGCATATCCTCGAGTGTCGGAATACTCTTCTCACTATGTCCATTGGTCTGGGGTCGTACGATGTGCTGAAATGTAGCTGAGTACCCAACTCCTCCTAAAATTTTCTCCAAAACCTGGAGGTGAAGCGAATATCTTGATCCGAGACCACCAAAACTAGCACCCCATGCTAAACCACCACCACCCTTATATAGATGTCGTCCAACTTCTCAGCAGATATACTCTCAATGATAGGTTTGAAATGAGCCCTCTTGGTTAATCTATCAATGATGACCTAGATAGAATCAACCCTGCATGTCATCCTCAGCAACTTCGTGATGAAGTCCACGGAGATCTCATCCCATTTCCACTTGGGAATGGGTAACGAATGCATCTTTCCATGGGTTCTCTGATGTTCGGCCTTGACTTTCCAGCAATTCAAGCATCGCTCCACAAACCATGATACCTCCATCTTCATATAGGGCCACCAGTAACTCAACCTCAAATCCCTATACATCTTTGTGGCCCCTGGTTGGATCGAAAACTTCTATTTATGAGCTTCCTCTAGTAGTGTCTGCCTAACCCCACCAGTAACCGAGACCCAAATAATGCCACATTGAGTCAATAAACCCCAAGTATCCCTGAAAAATAGTGGAATCTTACCCTTGATTTTCTCTTCCTTCCAATTTTCCTTCTTCAGTCCCTCCACTTGAGCCTTCCTGATCATGTTATGGGTTTTACATGTAATAATGCGGAAAATACTTTAAACTCTTAAGGTTACATGAAACCTAATTTGTTCTATGTCATAACTCTATTGAAGCAACATACTATTTAAAATCAAAATTCTAACCCTAATTGAAATCGAAATTCACAAGCATAATAAGATACCTATGATTTATTATTGTAAACAAACCCTTTGATCTAACTAGGTCAATCCAATAGTCTCTTGAAAATTAGCTTCAAGTGTGTGCAAGCCTCTAATGGTTCACACCCACACATAAGAACCTTAGAAGATTTAAGAGAGAGGGGAGAGGTAGGCAATTTTCAGCTATGGTATGTCTGATTGTATGAGCCGAAAATTCCTATTCCAAGGCTCTATTTATAGCTGATTAGAAACACCTAGAAACCCTAATGTGAACATAAAATAATATTATTTCAAATAAGGTAATTATCTAGTTCATTGATTATCCATATCAAGGCTTCCAGAAGACACCAAGACGAGTCCTCTGAACCGCCAATCATAGTAGGGTTCTAGACCCTGTCCTCTCCTCAATTTTTGAGCAGTTACAACTATAGTCCTTCAACTTTTAATTAATTCTAGTTAACACATAATTTATTCCAAATTAATTCTGATTAATTCTAAATTAATTATAAGTATTTATATTTAATATATTAGTCATATAATATATTAATAAATCATTTATCTATCTCCTAAAATTAATCTATAAAATTTCTTGGTTATGAGGGTAACCTAAAAAGGACTTTACTTCTATTCATCAATATTATATCAATTTAGTTGGGACGTTAGACACGTTAATCCAATAGTCTCCCACTTGGATAAGTTGGTAAGTACAATTGGTCCTACAGCTCCGAACAACCATTAAGGAGTTTTTTCAAGAGATTATCAGACCTTGTTGGTCCTAATATAAGTGATCAACTATTCCTTCGTTCGTCACGATATCGTATGAATATTATAGATATTAATTTCGTCCTGGTTGGGACCAACACTATAATGTCAACATCAAAAAACCGAGGGGCCCAATGATATCAATTTTCTTATTAAGGCAAAAGGAATGAATAAAAATCAACTAGATAATCATACAACTTTACTCGTCGAGTCATACATGGAATTACACATTATAGCACCCAGTTACGAGATGCGTTGGAGTAAACCAATGCACAACGAACTCTTAAAATACGACTAACATATATTCGTTTTAAGAATAAAGGATATTATCATCTTATAATTACTCATGATTAAATCCATGAAGTAATCTCTAAGAACGGGTTTAACCAATACTTTAAATCCCTATTTCTAAGTACTTATGAATTTTGCAGCATTCTCAATGCAATGGACAATCTCTATGGACAATCTACAAACCAATCAAAGCAGTCTTAAATCAATACTTACTTCCATAGCATGACCGACTGTGGTGTTTCGAATAACTTAATATTCAGGATGTAAAACATGCAAAGTGAAACACAATAATAAATTAATTGACAAATTGCATCAAACACATTGAATATAAAGAAATCTCTATTTACTTAATCACTATTCAATTACAATTTTAATTTCTATATAGATTCAAAATAACATCAACACTAACATCTAAAATCCAATATCGTCTTTCAATCCAATGCTCCTAGCATGCTCAAAGTGCTTAATCTTGCCCTGACCCTTCATGAGGGGATCAACATGATTCACTTCTGATTATACACAATTCTCCATAAGTGCACCCTCTTTAACCTTATGTATAATATAGTGATATTTCCTCCCGATATGCCTATATCAACCATGATCTTTAGGTTCTTTTCTCAAAGCCACCACACCCTCATTGTTGCAGAAAATCTCCACCGGTTCTTGGATTGATGGAAAAACTCCAAGATCTCCAATAAAATTCTTTAACCACATAGCCTCATTTGCTGCCTCACTTGTTGTGATATACTCTGATTCACAAGTAAACTCAGCCACCTTTTGTTGTTTGGAACTTGTCGAAGTTACCTCTCCACCACTTAACAAGAAAACCCAACAGAATTGATAATTGTTATCTCGATCTGTTTGAAAACTAGCGTCACTATATCCACTTACCTTAAGTTCATCTTTTCCGCCAAAAACTAAGATCATATCTTTTGTTTTTTTCAAATACTTAAGAATATTCTTCACTATCGTCCAATGAGCTAAAGAAGTATTTGGTTGATATCTACTAATCATGCTCAAAGCATAAGCCATATCAGGTCAAGTACATGTTATAACATACATGATCAATCCTATATCCGAATCATACGAAATCCGACTCATGGTATCTATCTCCTTATCACTACTAGTACGTTGAGTCTTGCTCAACTTAACAGTATGATGCATGGGTAATTCTCCTTTCTTGAAATTTTCCATATTGAATCTTTTCAATATTTTATCCAAGTATGTACTATGAATCAATCCTAGTAACCGTTCCTTCCTGTTCCTATATATTCTTATACAAAAAATAAATGTAGCTTCTCGTAGATCATTCATAGTGAAGCATATCTCAAGCGAATACTTGACTTCCTGGAAGGTTAGAATACTGTTTCCTATTAGGAATATGTTATCCACATACAAAACTAGAAAATTTACTATGATCCCACTAGCTTTGACAAACACACAAGAGTCATATTTACTTCTAGAAAATCCAAACTCTTTAACCTTTTCATTGAAACAAAGATTCCATCTACGAGATGCTTGTTTCAGTCCATAGATGGAATCCTCAAGCTTGCAGACCTTATTAGGGAGTTGCATGTACAAAAACCTCTGGTTGAGCCATGTAAACACCCTCATCCATTTTCCCATTAAGGAAAGCAGTTTTGACATCCATTTGCCATACTTCATAGTCATAATTATCAGCTATGGAAAGCATTACCCTAATTGGCTTAATCTTGGAAATAGGTGAAAAGGTCTCATCATAGTTAATCCCTTGGGTTTGTGTAAATCCTTTTGCGAATAGCCTAGCTTTGTAAGTATGTACATTACCATCCATGTCAGTCTTCTTCTTGAAGATCCACTTACACCCCACTGTCCTTCGACCAGGTGCTTGATCAACAAAGGTCCACACTTGGTTATCATACATGGATTGGATCTCGTTATCCATTTCCTCTTTCCATTTAGCAGCTTCATGGCCTACCATCGCTTCCTTGTAGTTAGCAGGTTCATCCAAATTTACTAGTTTTTCAACACTAATAAATGTATCACCTTCTATAGTTATATGGAAAGCATATAACGAAGGTGGCATGCCAACCCTACTAGATAGACGAAGGGGAAACGAATTGTCAATGGGCTCAACAGTTTCATTCTCAGGTTGAAAGCTAGTATCTTCAAAATTTGCTTCATCGGATGACTCTTGAATCTCTTCAAGATCAATCGTGCTCCTATTTCTCTCTTTGGAAATGATCTGTCTCTTGTGAAAGACTCCTCTTCTAGCTATAAACACCACGTTGTCACTGGGTCTGTAAAAAAAGTATCTAAATGATTTATGTGGATAACCAATGAAAAATCACTTCTCCGCTACCGTTTCAAGTTTGTTTGAGGTTTCCCACCTAACGAGAACCTCACAAACCCAGACCTTGATATGTGCGAATGAGGAAGGTTTCCCTGTCCACATTTCATGAGTCATCTTGGGAACTTTCTTATTCGGAACAAGATTGAGGATGTGGGTGGTTGTTTCAAACACATACCCTTAGAATGATATTGGAAGAGAAGCTCGACTCATCACGAACCATATCAAGTAAGGTCCGATTACATCTCTCTGTTACACCATTCAGTTGTGGTGTCATATGAGGTGTTAATTGTGAAACAACTCCACATTCCTTAAGATAGTCATTAACCTCGATACTAAGATACTCACTGCCTCTATCAGATCGTAGCATCTTTATCTTTTTGCCTAATTGGTTATCCACTTCGTTCATAAACTCCTTGAACTTTTCAAAAGTTTCCGGTTTATGTTTGATCAACTAAATATAGCCATATCTACTATAATCGTCAGTAAATGTAGTAGTATCAATTGGCATCCTTTGTGGCAGATCTGAATGATCCACACACATCCATATGGATTAGGGACAACAAATCTTCACCTCTTTCACATGAGCCAGTGAAAGCTGATTTAGTCATCTTGCCCAACAAACAAGACCCACATTCATTGTCTGGTTTTAGGTCAAATGATTACACCAGTCCATGTTTTTGGAGTTGGGAGATGCATTTCTTGTTCATATGCCCAAGACCACAGTTCCATAGGCATGACTTGTCTAAACTATTAGAATAACCAATATTATACACATTGTTGCCTAATTCATTCACACAAACAATAGTTTCATACACACCATCACAATGATAAGCTTTGAAAATAAATGCACCATTAAAATAAAATAAAATAGTACCATCATTATTATCAAAACCATAACGATATCCATGTCTAAATAAAGCATGAAAAGAAATAATGTTTCGAGCCATTTTTGGTGAGTAGCAACAATTATCCAAATTAACCCTAATACTATCAAGCATAAGCCATAAGTCCCAATCTTGGTAACAGTCGATCTTCGTTTGTTCCCCATGATTAGGTTCAACTTCCCATGCTCGGCATCTTCACTTTCCTTTAGTCCTAGCATAGCAGAACAAATGTGGAAACCACATCCTATATCAAGAACCCAATAATTTGAAATATTAGTATTATAGACATGAATAGAATACGTACCAGAAGAAGATCCAACCACTTTAGCCATGGCATCTTTCACTCCTTCCAAGTACGTGGGGAAACTTCTTCTCAAATGTCCCTTTTGGCCATAATGAAAGCACACAGATTCCTTTGGATCAGAAACATAAGGAGTGTTGAAGTCAGGCTTTGCTTTTGTTCCACTGGACTCTCCGTGATGTACATTCCCTTTCCATTTGGATTGGGTAGGGCCTTTCTATTCTTTCCTTTGCTTTGTTGGATATCCATGACAGGGGAACTTGCAGAACTGTTGGAATGAGACTTCTTCATTCCTGCTTCAGCCGTTTGCGACAGGTTATGAAGCTCAATCAATGCGGTCTCTATATTGTTCAAATGACATGTTAATATGAACTTATCATATGTCACAACTAGCATTTTTGGGTAGGAAATTCCATTCTCATGTAAACATCAACCATTGTAAGACTTGTGCTAAAACGTTAAGGTTTACATTATGGTTCCTCATGAACCATGTATTGTTATAATGCATAGCATATATATCTCAAATCTCTCCCAAATCTCCCTATGTATCTCAAATCTCTCCCACATCTCTATATGTAACTCAAATCTCTCCCAAATCTCTCTATGTACCTCAAATCTCTCTCTAATCTCCCAATGTAGTTTCCTTAGTCAATACCAACTCAAAACAAAAGGAGAAAACTTGAAAGAGCAAGCCCAGTTCGGAACCCCCTTAAGTGACTCAGGAACCCTCTTAGTTCGGAACATTTCTCATTTCGGACCTCCTCAAGAACCGGGCAATCTCGCTTCGGAACTGTCTGGATTTGGAACCTCCTATTTTGCTTCGGAACCTTCTGTTGACCCCGGAATACCTCGCATACTCCAGAAGACTTCGCCCCGGACAATCTCGCATGTTCCGGACCAACCCTCTCGTAAGAACAGCCACTATGGAACCTCTTGAACCCACTCCGGAACTTGAGAAGAACTTCGGAACTCATGGCCTAGCTTCGCACCTTCGGTCCAGACCTGCTGACTTCGCACTTGACTCCAGAATCTGAGAAGAACTTCGGAACTTCTAATTTGACTCCGGAATTCGCCATTTGACTCCAGATTTTTGTCCATTTCGGACCTTTTCTTCATTTTAAGGCGTTTTGACGTCGGGAATCATACCAAACTCGTATTTTTCGTAACTTAGTCCCCTTAAGCACCTATTTTATGCCAAATTTGATCCTTTAAAATAATATTTAAGATTTCTAAAGATATTATTTTAAATCATAAGATGTGAATAATATAAGGATAACAGTGTTGAATTTGTTGATTAGACACTTTTCCCCACTTCCCCATGTATTTTAATATTCAACATGTATCCATGAAATTAACCAACGGATTCCCAAGTAAATATCACATCAAATTTTCTTACTCCCTATATTTGGATGATTTCCTTCCAAAAAGCTCCACCACCTCTTGTCATTTTACCTCCTCTCCATTCCCATTTTCTCTCAAGAGTAACTTCAAGCTTCAAAAGGAGTTAAAGTCTTCAAGCTCACTATAATCTTTGGATAAAATCAACTCTAAGGAAGTTCATCCTCTCATCCAAGAGATTAGGCTCGAGATCTTCACCCCCATCACTCCAACCAACTCATCAATCAACTCAAGGTGAGCTTCATACCCCTATCTTTTAAGTTTTCATTGTTTTCGGGGAGGATACAAGTCAAGGGTCTTGTGAAATCATTGTATATTTGCTTGTCTATAATTGTATGTTGTGATGTATGGGTTTAAAATCATAAAACTCCCTATAAAAAGTCCAAAATTCGAGAATCTGGTTAAGCCCCAAGAATTTGAACTATATTTCACTAAATTATTGTTGATTAGAAGTAAAAAATTGTATTTATATGAATTATCATTCATAAAACCTTATGCAGAAAATCACAATGATTGCTCAAAGAAACTGTTTAAACAAAAGGTTGGAACTAATATTTTGAAGATATTAATTTATGAAAATATTGATATCATGGGCTATTTTCAGCCATATAAATATATATAATTCATTTTTGGAACATGGAATAAATTTGAGGAATCATCGAACATCTAAATTTCTAAAGGACCAAAAAAATGGAATTTTCGGATAAACAAGGGCCTTTTTGAGTATTTCATAAAGATAAGTCTAAAATGAACATCTTAGAAGAAATGGGCCATTTTCAACAATTCACCTGGTTTTGAACCACTTATGACACCTTTTGACAAATATGGGTCTTATTTGATAAATCATAAAAAGAAGGGCCATTTTTGCCAATATCGATAAATTTGGGTCATTTGTGATAATTATTATTCTAAGTGGATTATTTTCAATAAACGAAAACGATAGATCTGGTCATCGAGTACAACTATTATTATTTATTTTATGAATAATGGATTTCAACGATTTGCTCAAAAATTTGTTAGTATTCTAGTCAGACGAATATTTACAGTACCTATATATATATATATATATATATATATATATATATATATATATATATATATATATATATATATATATATATATATATATATATATATATATATATATATATATAATATTGTATGATTAAAGTCTTGTAAGAGTTATAACCAGATTCTCCTGGAGGAGGAGCGGAAATTTGTGTATAGATCTATACGGGGTTGACACCCCACACCTTCGTTGTTCGCTACAGCTAGACCGGCCAGTCTAGGATGACAAATGTCTTAATCGAACCTGGCGCCTGAAGAACGCCTGGACAGGCACTCCCTCATATTAGTATGGTTATAACGACTCACTTAGAATATAACAGTATGATTTTAGAAATTTACTCAAGTTACACCTTGCGATTATAAACAACTATTGTTTTGGATACTATAAACGAAGCTTTTACCACACCAGTCTTAGGGTTCTTAAGACCTCCATTTTATATATCAGAAAATATAGGATTTTCTGGAGTAAACGATTTTATATGGTTTTGAAAACGATAAACTAAAGCACTCACCCAACTATACCTAATAGGAAAACGAAGCTTACAACTATATTCTTTTAAGAAAACATGGGATTTTCTGGAAACTACTTATTGCCACGACTCAAAGGAACTATTCTCAAATACAACTTGCCTTATAGATTTCAGGAGATTCTAAAAGTCACTCTTTTTAAAGACGAATAATAAGTAATGACATGCATGCATATATCCACGATTTCCAAACAAGACTCCAAACGATTTTATAGAAAATATATGATTTTCTGTAGGTACAACGAGAACAATTCTAAACAAGTGTACAACTATTTTTATACAAAAATGCTTATGAACTCACCAACTTTTTAGTTGACGCTTTTCAAAACGACTTGTATTCTCAGGGATCTAGTAAACAGGTAATCACCACGATCGAGGACTGATGTCGTTGCATTATGCTATTTCTACTTTTGTTATTTCGTATTTAACTTTTGAACAGAACAAGCATTGTAAACAATGTAAGTTTAATATTAATGTATGATGTTTGGATTTGCTATGTTTCATTTATATTCAATTGTTATGATACTTCACAATGAAGTCATCCGCCTCCGGACGTTTCCGTCGTCTGGTCCGGGGGTGTGATAGATTGGTATCAGAGCATTGTTTATAGTGAACTAGTATATCTAGCCATATAAGATATACAACTATAAATACAATGGGACTAAAACACTCTGACTAAAAATAAATTTTTCAAAAATTAGCATAAATATATACCTACATGCATACGTGCTAGGAGCTGTGTCATAATAAGTATGTTATAAAAGTAATGATGAGTTGAACACTACGGGTAGGCCCCGGGATATGTAATTAGACTTTGAATAAATGTAGCCTGATCAACTACATTTATCTGAGGTGTAAGTAGCATATGCTGGGAAATAGTCGTGGTGGACGGCAAGTCTGGTACATACCAAAGAAACTACATAATCAAACATAAACAATTAAAATGCTATAGGAGTATTTTAGGATCCCATAGAACCTCCCACACTTAAATCCCTCTACATAGCCCTCATGCCTCCATGATCCCACAGACAACACAATTGAAATTCCTCATCAAGACCTCTACTACCCTACTGCGATAACCGACGGGTGATTTGAGGGGAGCCTAGAAGTGAATCTTAAAGAACACCAAGAAATGAACTAATAAGGGAGAGGGTTCTGATAAAAGACCAGACAAGGATGAAGACGATGGAGAAATTCTCAGCGAGTCTTACCCTATCAAAGGTAGGCAAGAAACCCTTCACCCCTTCCTCCCAAGATACGTAAGCATATAATGTAAATACTCTTGGAATAGACATACCTAGCCCAGGCAAGTACAAGTTTCCTAACCAACGCCTACCAAATTTAATAATGCTTTACCATCAGGGGGCAACCCAACTTCACGTCTGATAACCAACAACCCACAATTGACATGCACTGTGCTCCGATCTCCAACACCTTCACAAATCAAGCATCACCTCTGTTTGGGCCACAAGTAACCCGATTTGACTCCCGGTTTCCGACTCTCTGTCATCGAGTAATGGAGACTGTAGGCAAAGCCCGATATACGACAATGTAAATCCGACCCCCCACAAGTAACAAAAACACCATTCCAAAGCCTTACAAAACCCACAAGTAGGACCAGAAAACTATGCGGACCATCTACACTCCTTGAAGGAAGAAGTGGTCATCTGGAGACCACAACTCATTATAATCAAGGCTAGGACAGGCTTAGCAGTGTAAGGAACAAAAAGGGCACTCATAACATAAGTGAAATGGTCAAGCACTTTGTGTGCCATATCGGCATAGGGGAATCACCGCACTACTTGCCTTAGGTTCATAATGTCGTTAATCGCAACTAGTAGTAGTAAACCAAGAGGAGTACGCCCCCCAAGAACCCATATAACCAAATCCGCTAACTATATTGCTAAATATGTGCTATTTTGATAGACTTAACGTCATATAGTATATGTTTCTACTCTCTACCATAACTACATCATGGGGATGTAGGTCGACGCAATTAGCATCATACACCAACACGTTATGATTATAAGAGTAAAACTCAATTAGAATTAACCACGATTACTTACAAGCTCACTTTTCGCGTGCAACAGAATCATGTCTTCTCATTGAGATAATCAGTACCCCAACGATACACCGGTCCTACGAATAGATTCTACCACTTTCCAAGCCACTGTAACAGCTATCATGGCAACTGTCACGGCACACTTCAATGCCAATAACACAAACAAAAATGGAAGCAGTGTTGGTAATTTCAACCGTAATAACAACCAAGGAAACCAACGAAGGACAACTCACCAATGCACTCTAAAACCTAAACCTAAGAACAAGAAACGAAAGCTGGGAACGAAGAAGGAGGCAGTTCGACTCAGAGGCTTACCAAAAGGAAACAAGCGGCAACAGTCCCTACCCCTACTAACCCTACTCCTCCCACACCGAGAAAATCATATCTTGGAAACTTTCCACACTGCAACAAGTGCGATTACCATCATCTCGGAGGCTGCAGGGAACTATATTACAATAGGTGCAACAAGAAGGGATACATCACCCGTTTCTGTAGGACCTCGGTCAAATACATCACTCCAACTCCCGAGGTAGGAATAAGTCCAGTATGTCACAAATGCGGTGCAGTAGGACACTTCAAGAGGGATTGTCCAACAGAGAAGCATAACGGAGAGCTGGAGGAATTTGGCAATTAAAATATGATGAAGCAACAGGAATTCCTACCGAGAAATTTTGGTACGTTTCAAAAAACAAAATTTAAGCATCAAATCGTTTTCACAAAAGGTGTTGTCAATTAAAACATAATAAAAATTTAATTTCTTATCCGAACAAATTACGACAATCACAGAGAACTTAGAAATCCTTCCGGGGGAACCAGGATGGTTCCGTGTAAAAGTTAGGGACATATATAATTAAGATTCTACGAACTAAAAGTGTGTGATTTCGCCTTATTTTCTGTCCCTGGTCCGATTTTGAGCCAGGGTAGAACCATGCAGTCGATTATCTTTTAAATCCTAATTATATGCGGTTAGGTCACTCCCATCTATAATAGAAAAACCTAGCAGAATTCAGATTACGAATTTCATCGCTTTATACCAGAGCTCTCGACTTACTAGAACACCCAACAAGTAGGAACAAAATAGACGCAATAGTAACAACAAAAACGAAAGCTGTAGTGATAAGAACATTAACGTAGAACACCCTATCATTCCTAACAACCATTCCTTCCCAATCGACGTAACATCTGTTATAATAAGGAGTCCAGCGTCATCAATTGGCACAGACTGGCTTGATTCCCACCTTACAAACTTCGAGCACTGCAAAGAGACTTTTTGCCTTACCCAATCGATTAACAAAACTCTTTCACCCTCTAACAACAAACTCCCAGCATCCAGGCATAAGAGTACTTAGGTAAGAAACATTACGCTCCTTCCTAACCCCCACAATAAAGAGGGAAACAAGAAAAAGAAGTCCTGCAAGAGAATCCCAGAGGTTTATAACCTCCCCAGATATTCCCTGAATTCCTTTGGAAACCTCAACCATGTGCTAAGCCGAGTTGGAATCAACTTGACTCTTGGAATCATCTCAATAACCAAACCCCCGATACCACAATAGCACGGTCACAAAAGCAGAGAGTGTCCGATCAGAAGAACAATATAATAGGTAAGGAAAACATGAGACCAGGCCTCTAACCACGGAAAGCACCAATCTGACTCATAAGAGGGAAAGGCGAATTTCCCATAGAACCACTGATTATTAATAAGTCAAACAAAACCCATCCCCAATTATCGATACTCCCTACCCCGAATCAGAGACTTGTTCGACCAACAGCAAAGAACTGGCAGAGGCCGACCTACCTTTAGCTCGGAAAACCATAGGAAGAAAACTCCCAAGATAACCTAAGACTCATAAGGTCAACTACACCACATGCAAACTCAACCTTGGTGACCATAGTGCCAACTCTTAATACCCAAAAACCCTACTTCTAGGACACCAGGATCCCGATCCCTAGAAGATCATTCAAAAATCCTCGCCAAGATAGGTCCAATAACCTATAGCCTCCGATTATCCTAAGAACTCAGCTTCGTACATTTCACATTCCATGTATTCAACGCTCATAAGTGTCGGACCACCGAAGCTCTAGAAATCCCACTTGACGAGATCGAGGTAAACAAGAACCTGCACCCCGAAGAGAAGCATGTGTAATAGACATTAAAAAAGCTTGGGATACCCACCTGTCTCTAATCAGGTACTCATATAACAACAGCCACCACGCGAGCATAAGAGTTGCACCCTTTGAGGCCATGTGTGGCCGAAAGTTCAGATCATCCTCTGTTGGGCTGAGGTGGGAGACACCCAACTGGTAAAAAGGAAAATGCCCAACAGCACACGCACTGGACCCGAGATTATTTGAGAGACAACAAAGATAATCCTAATCAGAGCATGACTCCAAGCATCGCGATCTAGAATTCCAAGAAGGAGATCGGGTATTATTAAAACTCTCCCCTTAGAAAGGGATTATACGATTTGGAAAGAGAGGTAAACTAAATCCCCAATACATCGGACCATTCGAGATCCTTGCCCGGATCGGTTCGTTAGCCTACAAACTCCAACTACCCTCAGAACTCAGTAATGTACACCTTGTATTCCATGCGTCGAACCAAAGGAAGTGTCTATTGAACAAAACCCTCCCAGTTCCACTAGACGAGATTGAAGTGAGCGAGAACCTTCTATTCGTTGAGCAGCCTATCGAGATTATGGATAGAGAAGTTAAGCACACGAAACAAAGCCGCGTCCCGATGGTGAAGGTTCGATGGAATGCTGAGCGTGGACCGGAATTCACTTGGGAACGCAAAGACCAGATGAAGTAGAGGTACCCTCACTTATTCTCGCATTCATGATCCTACCTTTCGGAATAATTTCGGGACGAAATTCCCTCTAACAGGGGGATGATGTCACAACTAGCATTTTTGGCTAGGAAATTCCGTCCTCATGTAAACATCAACCATTGTAAGACTTGTGCTAAAACGTTAAGGTTTACATTATGGTTCCTCATGAACCATGTATTGTTATAATGCATAGCATATATATCTCAAATCTCTCCCAAATCTCCCTATGTATCTCCAATCTCTCCCACATCTCTCTATGTAACTCAAATCTCTCCCAAATCTCTCTATGTACCTCAAATCTCTCTCTAATATCCCAATGTAGTTTACTTATTCAAAACCAACTCAAAACAAAAGGAGAAAACTTGAAAGAGCAAGCCCAGTTCGAAACCCCCTTAAGTGACTCAGGAACCCTCTTAGTTCGGAACATTTCTCATTTCAGACCTCCTCAAGAACCGGGCAATCTCGCTCCGGAACTGTCTGGATTCGGAACCTCCTATTTTGCTTCGGAACCTTCTGTTGACCCCAGAATGCCTCGCATACTCCGGAAGAGTTCGCCCCAGACAATCTCGTATGTTCCGGACCAACCCTCTCGGAAGACCAGCCACTCCGGAACCTCTTGAATCCACTCCGGAACTTGAGAAGAACTTCATAACTCATGGCCTAGCTTCGTACCTTCGGGCCGGACCTGTTGACTTCACACTTGACTTCGGAATCTGAAAAGAACTTCAGAACTTCTGATTTGACTCCGGAATTCACCATTTGACTCCGGATTTTTGTCCATTTCAGACCTTTTCTTCATTTTAAGGCGTTTTGACATCGGAAATCTCACCAAACTCATATTTTTCGTAACTTAGACCCCTTAAGCACTAATTTTATGCCAAATTTGATCCTTTAAAATAATATTTAATATTTCTAAAGATATTATTTTAAATAATAAGATGTGAATAAGATAAGGATAAGAGTGTTGACTTTGTTGATTAGACACTTTTCCCCACTTCCCCATGTATTTTAATATTCAACATGTATCCATGAAATTAACCAATGGATTCCCATGTAAATATCACATCAAAATTTCTTACTCCCTATATTTGGATGATTTCCTTCCAAAAAGCTCCACCACCTCTTGTCATTTTACCTCCTGTCCATTCCCATTTTCTCTCAAGAGTAACTTCAAGCCTCAAGATGAGTTAAAGTCTTCAAGCTCACTCTAATCTTTGGATAAAATCACCTCCAAGGAAGTTCATCCTCTCATCCAAGAGATTAGGCTGGAGATCTTCACCCCCATCACTCCAACCAACTCATCAACTAACTCAATGTGAGCTTCATACCCTTATCTTTTGAGTTTTCATTGTTTTCGGGGGAGGATAAAAGTCAAGGGTATTGTGAAATCATTGTATATTTGCTTGTCTATAATTGTATGTTGTGATGTATAGGTTTAAAATCATAAAACTCCCTATAAAAGTCCAAAATTTGAGATTTTGGTTAAGTCCCAAGAATTTGAACTATATTTCACTAAATTATTGTGATTAGAATTAAAAACTAGTATTTATATGAATTATCATTCATAAAACCTTATGCCAAAAATCACAAGGATTGCTCAAAGAAACAGATTAAACAAAAGGTTGGAACAAGTGTTTTGAAGATATTAAGTTACGAAAATACTGATATCATGGGCTATTTTTGACCAAACCACAGGGACGATCCGAGTACAAAAAAAAAGTTAGGGACCAAACGTGCAATTTTGACCAAACCACAGGGACGATTTCAGTAATTTACTCTAAATATATATAATTCATTTTTGGAACATGGAATAAATTTGAGGAATCATCGAACATCTAAATTTCTAAAGGACCAAAAGAATGGAATTTTCGGATAAACAAGGGCCTTTTGAGTATTTCATAAAGATAAGTCTAAAATGAACATCTTAGAAGAAATGGGTCATTTTCAACAATTCACCTGGTTTTGAACCACTAATGACACCTTTTGACAAATATGGGTCTTATTTGATAAATCATAAAAAGAAGGGCCATTTTTGCCAATATCGATAAATTTGGCTCATTTTTTATAATTGTGACTCAAAGTGCATTATTTTCAAAAAACGAAAATGATAGATCTAGTCATCGAGTACAACTATTATTATTTATTTAATAACTAATGGATTTCAACAATTTGCTCAAAAATCTGTTAATATTCTAGTCAGACGAATCTTCACAGTACACACACACACACACACACACACACACACACACACACACACACACATATATATATATATATATATATATATATATATATATATATATATATATATATATATATAATAGTGTACGCTTAAAGTCCTGTAAGAGTTATAACCAGAGTCTCGTGGAGGGGGAGCGAGAATTTGTGTATACATCTATACGGGGTTGACACCCCGCACCTTCGTTGTTCGCTACAGCTAGACCGGCCAGTCTAGGGTGACAAATGTCTTAATCGAATCCGGTGCCTGAAGAACGCCTGGATAGGCACTCCGTTATATTAGTATGGTTATAACGACTCAATTAGAATATAACAGTATGATTTTAGAAATTTACTCAAGTTACACCTTGCGATTATAAACAACTATTGTTTTCGATACTATAAACGAAGCTTTTACCACACCAGTCTTAGGGTTCTTAAGACCTCCATTTTATATATCAGAAAATATAGGATTTTATGGAGTAAACGATTTCATATGTTTTCGAAAATGATAAACTAAAGCACTCACCCAACTATACCTAATAAGAAAACGAAGCTTACAACTATATTCTTTTAAGAAAACATGGGATTTTCTGGAAACTACTTATTGTCACGACTCAAAGGAACTATTCTCAAATACAGCTTGCCTTATAGATTTCAGGACATTCCAAAAATCACTCTTTTTAAAGACGAATAAAAATTAATGACATGCATGCATATATCCACGATTTCCAAACAAGACTCCAAATGATTTTATAGAAAATATCGGATTTTCTGCAAGTACAACGAGAACAATTCTAAACAAGTGTAAAACTATTTTTATACAAAAATGCTTATGAACTCACCAACTTTTTAGTTGACACTTTTCAAAACGACTTGTATTCTCATGGATCTAGTAAGCAGGTAATCACCACGATCGAGGATTGTCGTCGCTGCATTATGCTATTTCTACTTTTGTTATTTCGTGTTTAACTTTTGAACAGAACAAGCATTGTAAAAAATGTAAGTTTAATATTATATATGATGTTTGGATTTGCTATGTTTCATTTATATTCAATTGTTATGATACTGCACAATGAAGTCATCCGCCTCCGGACGTTTCCGCGTTCTGGTCCGGGGGTGTGACATCATAACTACTGGGCAGAGAGTTGAGGACCATGTCAATGTCATGATCCTTATCAAAGTTCACATTAACCTTTTCCAATCTTTATACGTGCCTATTCATTTTCTACACATGATTGCACGCAGATTCCCCTTCTTTCATTTTGCATGCCATTACAGACTTTCCCACTTCATAACTCTATTGTCTTGCTTTCTTCTGGAAGATTTGAGATAAGGTCGTGGTAAGTTCATATGGCCAGTAATCCTCATAAGTCTTTTGGAGATTAGGTGCCATAGTTGCAATCACAATGCAAGAGACCTTTGTGGCATCATCCACATGTTGATCATAATCAACAATCTCCTCAGGATTGGCAATTTCTTTATTGATTTCTAGAATTGTAGTAGTGAGAACATACTCTTTGTTCTTGTAGGGAAGCATCATCTTCTCATTCCTCATCCAGTTCATGTAGTTTGGACGGACAAGCTTGTCCATACCAAGGAACGATAATAGAGTGAAGTTGTGGCTTGATGGAGGCGGTGGAGGAGGAGGAAGTTCACAAGTTGAATACATTTTTATTTCTGAATACAGAGACAAGATTTTAGTTAGTTGGTTCAATCCTTGATATTTTAACCCAAGTTAATATTCAATGCTAGGATCCAATAATGTAATTCGATGTAAGAAAAGGGATGTCGTAATCTATTCATGTATTCATTTAAGGTAGGTAATGCATCTTACCAATTTTAAACAATTTAAAATTCCTCGATCATTTGTGATTCATTGAATCTTATCAATATCATGTTTAATCTCGATTATGCTCTTCAATTTGTGACTGGGATGCTGAGGATCACAAACAAGATGTTAATAACCATGCAAACCCGCTTTCCAACCTCAATGTTTTTTATCATCTCAAATTAACGTGCCGGTAAATCACACAAACTCCATTAATTAATGATAATTTTTGAGTTTTGCCATCATTTCAACTTTATGGTCCCTAATTAGTGTGTTTGTTAACCACACACACTTCACTAACGACTCATAAAGATCGATGTGCGTTTTCATGAATTAGCATACACTTTCACATTTTTCCTGAAGTATCTTGAGTGGGAAATTTTTAAAAAGGTTCTATTATTTTAGAGAATTATACTTTTAATGAGGTTATGTCCTATTGAACCAGTTCGACTAACGAACCTCCACCATACAATGGAGTGGTGGGTGAGAATGGAAAGAAAACACTGAGTAGATGTATTTGCCGAAATGAAACTAATCGACGCGACTGAAATGAACAGTTCGTTGAAATGATGATATCCAATCACAATAGAGATGACCCATAATAGATCGAAAGCAAACTGTTCATCGTTCAAGAAAATTTAACTAATCTCCTGAATGGAACTATTTGCCGCCCGTTGCATCGCACGGGTACCCTACTAGTATATATATATATATATATATATATATATATATATATATATATATATATATATATATATATATATATATATGGAAGGGTTATTTGGAAAACTAAAAAACCCTAAAAAAACCCTAAAAATCATAAAAATGCATAAAAAAGTACTTAGAGATCACAAAACTTTTTTTTGAAATTTTTTATGAAAAAATCGTAACTTTTACCATATATATATATATATATATATATATATATATATATATATATATATATATATATATATATATATATATATATATATATATATATATATATATATATATATATAATTTTTGTTATGGGAAATCTCCAGAAATGTCCTAAAATTTTACCTTAATTTATGAAAAAGTCTCAAACTAAATTTTGTTTACGAAAAAGCATGAATTACCGGTAAAAATGGCAATTTGACCCCTTTTTTCGGTTTACCGGTTTCATTACTTATCTGTTTCATTAAAGTCCCATTATATTTAACATAATTTGCGAATAAGTCCCGAAATAAAATTTACTGATGATTTGGCCATTTTCTCTATGTAACATATATTTTACCGATTTTATTGTTGACCCAGACGCCTAGTCATTAAATGAGATGATGAGATGGATATGTTGAGTTATATAATGGTATGTTTAGAATAAAACTTGATATCCTGATGTATTGTATATCTTTTTGGAACATAAAATACATCCAACGAAGACTACAATAATTACATAAACTAACAACAACTGCGTTATTTTTTACGTTTATAAGAAATATCAATTTGTCTATCTAATCTTATGTAACCCAATATATCCATCTCACCAGACATCAACTCATTTTCTGCCATTTTTTAATGGAAACCCACATTTTATTGGTTTCATTACTGACGTAGATACATTGTCATAAATGAGTCGATGAGATGAGAATCAAATTTTTACAGTAAATGTGGCATTATATAACCCATCGTATTCATCTTATCACCTAATTTAATGAGTAGGTGTCTAAGTCAGCAATGAAACCGATAAAATGTATGTTACATGAAGAAAATGGCCAAATCATCAGAAAATTTTATTTTATGACTTATTCGCAAATTAGGGTAAAATAATGGAACTTTAGTGAAACATGTAAGTAATAAAACCGATAAACCGGAAAAAAAATGTGTCAAATCGCCATTTTTACCAGTAATTCATGCTTTTTCGTAAACAACTTTTAGTTTGAGTCTTTTCGTAAATTAGGGTAAAATTTTAGGACTTTTCTGGAGATTTCCCTTTTGTTATTTATAGATTTTATAATATTTTAATTTATTTTGATTCAAGTAAACGAAAAAAACTTCAATTTAAAATATTGTGACAACTTCTTTTTGTAGATTCCGACTCTTATTATTATTATTATTATTATTATTATTATTATTATTATTATTATTATTTATTTTAGTTTATTATTAAATTGAAAAATATTATCTTGAATTTATACTATTGATATCTCATATAGAAATTTGATTTAATTTGCAAGTTACATTTTAAAAATATTAGCTAGTTTTCCTATTTTAATAATTATAAATCGCAAATATCTTTGAAACATTAATTCTCATTAGACAAAACGTTTGATTTTTTTTTTAATTTCAATTTGTCGTAACATATATAAAATAACCACAAAAGAAGAAAAAAAATGTAAAGAAAAAAAGTGGACCGAAGTTACAAATATAAATATATCTTTTTTATTTACTTGAATCAAAATATAAACAGTTACAAAAACCATAAATAACCAAAAAAAAATTTAAAAAAATAGAAAAACAAATAAATTTCATTTTTGCCCTTACGAAACCAACAAGACCTACAAGCTTAAGGACTTTTATGTCAAAAACCCTCTAATATATTCATACATTTTACACTTTTTGGAAAGGGTAAAAAAATTTATCAATAAGATGAAAATTAAAACGAAACAACGCAAAAAAATTAGGAAAAAATTAAAAAATAATACGAAAAAAATTAAAACAAATAATACGAAAAAATTCAGAAAAAAAAATCGAAAAGAAAACCAAAAAAATGAAATGTGTAAAATATATTAATATATTAGAGTATATTACAATTTTGGTGTTTGAGTTTTTGTTTTTTGTTTTGCTATTTATTATTACTTGAATCAAACTAAATAAGAACAATAGAAGAATAATAAATAACTAAAATTATAAAAAAAATAAAAAACAAAATGTGAAAGAATGATAATGATAAATGCAAACATAAAGTTACTGACGATATTACCTATAGAGCATCCAAGTAAAAAAAATAAATCGTAACGACATAAAATAAAAATAAAAAAATAAAAAACATTAACGCTTCCATTCACAAATAAGATAAATTAAAGAAAAAACGGTTTCGACATGGTTTATCGAATTTAAGTTTATTTACTTAAATCAAAATAAGTAAAAACAATAAAAAACAATAAATAACCAAAATTATCAAGTTGTTGAAATTATATATATATATATATATATATATATATATATATATATATATATATATATTCCACAAACACACACACATATATATATATATATATATATATATATATATATATATATATATATATATATATATATATATATATATATATATATATATATATATATATATATATATATATATATATATATATATATATATATATATATATATATAATTTCAAATTTAGGAAGTTACACAAATGGTCATTGAGGTTTGTAGTATATTGCAAATTTGGTACAAGGGTGAAATAGTCTTTTTTTTTTAAAAAATCTAATAGCTGAAAAGTTAGATATAACGGCAAGATGACCATTAATGAAATTGTGCAAACCACATGAACAAATGGCCTGACATTTTCCATGAAAGTCCTCAAAGTGATATATTTTATAAACAACATGACTAATTATAAAAAATTGTCTAAAATTTATCACTGCTCGAATGTAGTAAATGATAACACAGGGAGGTAGGGTCGAATCCTCATGGACACAGTCTAAAAGTCAATGCCTCTTTCTGTAAGGCACATACTAGTCAAAAATAGAAAAATATAAAAAAGAAGGGGTTTTGTTGTAAATTATTGACCAAAATAGCAGTGAAAATAAAATAAAGTAAATCGAATCATAAAAAGTGAGTTCAGTTCTGCTGCGACTTTCCTAATTATGCAATCAACATTTACCTAGTTATTTAAGACGTGTTCTATCTAAGGTGATACTGAGAACAACTAACAAGCTCTAGCATATTCTCTTTTACCAAGTTAGTTAACCAAAACAAGCTCTTCAGTTAATCTTAACTTTTTACTAACTTAAATAAACGAACTCTTATTCAAATCAGAAAAGCAGCATTATAATATGTGTAAAATTCCTAGCAATATTAATACTTCTTACAAGCTCGAAAGCGTAAAAATATGAAATTTCAGTTTATAACAGAGTCAAATACCAACACGGAACTGATCTGTTACTTCTTACTTATTACCATTTTCTTAGAACAATTACAGATTACATTAACTGATTAACTAGATTGATTTAATCCTATATTAGACGATAAGGCTAAAAACAATCAAAATCTAACATTTATTAAGATCAAAACTGCAATAACTAAATAGAATCACAAATAAAAAAACTAGGTCTAATGATTAATTACATGAAAAGTATTAATCTATGCATAACTGAAATCTAGAGTTTAGCCACACATAGCTAAAAATGCGTCTAGAACAGTAAAAATGGACTTAAAACTACTGAATCTTACTAAACTAAATGATTGAGATGATCGACAATGTTTATATCTTCAGAACGTGATGAAAAAGTGAAGAAAATCGCCTTCAGAAGTCGTTTTTGTCGTCTGGGAACGTCTAGGGTCTAAACTGATTAGAGAGGGAGCATTTATATTTAAGCCAACGACTTCTGGAGTGAGAAAGTGAAAAATATGATCGCATTTTTGAAAATGTGATCACATTTTTGGTCAAAATTCTCATAATTTTGTTTAATGAAGTATGTTGCTATTTTCAAACTTTTTAAAACATCAAAGGAAAAATTCGATCCCATTTTTTGGAAAAATTCTTCAGACTGATTTTTGGTACAGCAAATCCTCGAAGCACAAATGTGATCGCATTTCGGTAAGAAGCACGATTGCATTTTTCATAAAATGTGTGTTTCGGATGCGAACTCTTCAGTTTCAAAAAATCCAACCTAGTTTCCAGCTTTCTCGTGTTTTTTTTAGCTCCATTAAGCTCCAAATATGCATCAAAAGCTGCTCCCAAATCCTCGCTCCACTCGAATTATCTTAAAATGATGTCAAAACATGAGCAGTACGGGAATTCTGACGATAAATATGAGCTGAACAATATTTAAACTAATGAACATGAAAAGGAAAAAAATATGATGCAAAATGCTAATAAAGACTACTATAAAAGATGCATATAACATACTATTACAAAGAAAGGGTGTGATGCATGCAATAAGCCGAACTCAAGTAAGTAATTCCCAAAATACTCATACATGAATGTTATGCTTTAGTATGTTATTTTATAAGTTGCATGTTAAAATAGGGCTAAGGATCTCTTCAAAAATTGCATGCTAGAACTGGTTGATATTTGTGATGCCTTATAGCGTAGGAAATTTTTTGTTCTATGTCACCCGGAGTCTAGATTGACAATGTTAATTGCTAAGTGTATGTTTAAAAAATTGTATACAGTTAGGATCATATAGCCTTATAATAATTGATTTAGCCTTATTTCATGTTCCTTTTTTGGTTGTGGGCTTAGGGTAGAATCATTTATTCTACAGTCTATTTGATCTTGTATTATGTATAATTTGCAAGCGTAAGGCAAGCGACCGTGTTTGTAGACATTCCTAATAGTGCAGAAGCAAGTGAGAGGAGGTTTCCTAGGATAGCCTAGGAAGTGCTATAGTAAGTTATGTATAATGTTAGCACATGGATCATGAGAGTCACCGTAGTGAAGTGACTTAGAGGATTCAGGATTATTCTTGAGGAAAGTGCGGATAAGTGTGGAAGCATAGGATCCATAGTCGAATCATATAGAGTCATAGAGACTCTAAGGAGCTTATAGCGTGAGGGATTTTTAGGTATGTTCTAATCTTTTGTATTGCCACCTTTCAGTATGGTGGTGATTACCAGAGGTTCTAGTTCTAGTTTCGGTTCAAGTGTTGATACTCAACCAATTGATGAGAGGATGCATGAGTTTATCATGTATGAGATCATGTGTGGTATCTTGGATGCGACTCATATGATGTTCAGTACTACAAAGGAGGGGATCATGGATATATTGGATGAGCACCTGGGTATCTTTCGTGCAGAGATTGCTGCTGGTCAGTTTAGGGCACAGACTCTCACCTTTTGGGAGTTCAAGGCTTGCGGAGCCCCACATTTCTTCGGGAAGAAAGACCATATCACCAGTAGACGGTGGATTGCAGATATGGATAGCGCTCAACGAATGATTTTCTTCCATGAGGGATAGAGGTTGAGGTTTGAATCTTGCCTTTTGAGGGATCGAGCTCGCGACTGGTGGGAGGAGCTTGGTCATGCCTTGGGAGTAGAGGTCGTGGAGCCCATGACCTAGCCTGATTTTGTTTTGAGATTCATAACGGATTTTGCACCTAGTTTTGAGGTGCAATAGTTGGCAAGGGAGTTTCAGGACCTTCACCAGACGATGGGGACTGAGGCGGAGATCACCGTCAAGTTCAGGAAGAGAGCTTCACTGGTTCTGCAGTATGTGGAAGATGAGGAGATGAAGAAGATGAGGTATCATGACATGTTGAGGGATGACATCAGGGATTTTGTTACCAATTTGGGATACAGGACGTTAGAGGATATGATTGACAGGGATCGGGTGAGGAAGATTAAACTAGAGCTTCGGGCGAAGTGGAAGCCAGCTAAGGTTCAGGCAGCTGAGGGCCCAACGAAGAGGCCCAAGACTTTTGATTCACGATATAGAGGCTAGCAGGGTTGGGGCCTTTGTGGTTAGTATGGTAAACTGCATGATGGAGTCTTCCGATTAGTGGGTTCAGGCTACTACAGTTGCAGCAAGACCGGTCATGTTAGACGGGATTGTCCTCAGGGATCGGGTCTGATTTGCTTTCATTGCAATCAGACAGGCCACAAGGATGACAAATTTCCTAAGTTATCATGAGGAGTGGTAGGGGCACCCAATCCAGCTACGTTGAGAATCACAGATGGCCGCCATGGTAAGGCAGAGGCTCAAGTGGTGAAGAGCCGGGTTTTCAGTTGACGGCCGAAGAGGCCCGAGCAGCACTGGATGTTGTCACTGGTATGTATCTGCTTATATTATGGATTTTCTTAGTCAATGGGGTGACTGCTCATGTTCTTTTCGATTCAGGGGCTATCTGGTCTTTTGTGTCTCTTGCGCTTAGCAAGAAGTTTGATGACGCTCCGAGAGCGTTGGATTACCATTTAGAGGTGGATATTGATGATGATCGTATTGTGAGTGATCAGAGGGTCCACCGGGAGTGCATTCTCGAGTTGGTCCGCGAGAAGTATTTGAATGATCTGATCCCTATTCCTATACGGGGGACAAATATTATTATGAGCATTGACTGGTTGAGACAAAATGGGGCTATGATTGATTTTGAGCATCATATGGTGAGAGTTCGAACCCCAAGTGAGGGAGAACTGGTCATTCATTGTGAGGTCACTTAGCGCGACCAACTATTTTCTCGGTTGTGAGGGCTAGGAGGTACCTTCAGCAGGGATGCTCTGGATTTTTGGCATATGTTATGGATACTCGGGTTGCAGTGAAGAAAACTACAGAAAGTGTACCTATGGTTCAGGAGTTCCCATATGTGTTTCCCGAGGACTTTCCGAGAATGCCTCATGAGAGGCGTGTGGAGTTTCAGATTGATTTGGTTATGGGTGTGACTCTGATAGCCAAGGCGTCATACCACCTACCACCGTTGGATATGTAGGACTTGTCCACACAGCTACATGAGCTGTTGGACAGGGGGTTTATCAGGTCTAGTAGTTCACCTTGGGGAACATCGATTTTGTATGTGAAGAAGAAGGAAGAGTCTCAGTGCATGTGTTATGATTATTAGCTGAAGAACCGTTATCCACTTCCGAGGGTCGATGAGTTATTTGATAAGCAGCAGGGTGCATCTTGGTTTTACAAGATTGATTTGAGGTCTGGATATCATCATATGAGAGTCAGGGATGAGGATGTGCATAAGACGGCCTTGAGGACTTGTGATAGTGATTACGAGTTTATGGTGATGTCCTTCGGGCTCAACAACGACCGACGGTTGTAACGCCCGTTGATCTAGGCTAGTCAATTTAGAGACAATAAGCATCAAAAATGAGTTTTTTATGGAAGATTATTTAGAAGTATTAATCTTAACCAAGTTATAGTATATGTTACAAAGGTTCCGTACATATAAAGAACGCCGAAATCCGAGTTATAACGAAGAAGTTATGGCTCGTTGAAGTTTTACGGCGAAACCTACACGACACCGCGTAACGTAAAAAGTGAATTTTTGATAAACTAATTTTTAGCCTTAGATATCTAAATGAAAGTTTTAATATACGTTAAACCAAGAGTGTGCATAAAAAGAACTTCAAAATCTGACTTCATATGAGGAATTTTTGATTTTTCTAAGATTTGGCATAGCAGTGCACAGCCCAAAATTTGAATTTTAGATCGATCGATTTTTGGCTAACGCAAGCTAAATGAGAATTGAAGATCTCATTAATAGTAGGGCAACGGTAAAAAGACGGACGAAAACGGACGTCGGATGAAGATGTTATGAATTTTTAACGGACTTTTCCTGTCCCGACCTGTTAAAAATATAACTTTAAAAATAAATTCAAAATTAGCCGACGGAGTCTAAATGAAAGCTGTAGAGTACGTCTCCAACTACGCGTGGATATAAATAGCGTCAAAAACGGAGTTCGTATGAACAAGTTACAAATTAGAATAGCATATTTACGTATTAAAATAAAGTATAAATCATATATACGTACACATATATATACATATGTATATATCATTAGAAAGGTATCGACGATGCGGTCATTATAAGACTAGTGTTGAGTACTTTCGACATTAGTTTAGTACAAATATTGTTAAATCTATTTAAAATAGTATTATAAAGGGGTGTTTAGTTGTTTATATAACTATAAGGTCATTAAGTAACTATGATGATAGTTTTTGAAAATTCAATTACTATAAATAAGAGCCTTGGGCTCTCATATTTCTTGCACCATTCTCTTGATTCAAGAGTCTTTCTCTTCTTATCCCCGAGCATTTCGGTCCCTCGTGATTCGACTTCTCTTTCTGTAGTTTTAGTATAGTAAGGTGAGCGCTGAAGCGCTGCACGAATCTTTCTTAGAAAGATTCAGCGACGAAGTTCTGCCCCTGTAGAGCCCGACTCCTACTAAAACCCCCTTGTAAGTAAGTTATGCTTACCCTATTTTAATATAGCTTATATTTAAAATTAGTATTGTTATTATGAACTTATAATAAATATTTGGGTTATTATTATGACTTATATAAGTGTCGTTATAATATCTTTTTAACTACTCGCGGTACGGAGAATCTGGTTTAAAGGGTTGCATAGGGTTGTTGGATTTCAGAAGTGATATATGCCAAAATGGTCATGCCCTCCGGTGTTTTATGTTTGGCCCCTGTCTGTACATAGTGGTTGGAAAATATTGTTTAAACGCTTATATAATAATAATAATAATAATAATAATAATAATAATAATAATAATAATAATAATAATAATCATAAGACTGATAATTAGTCACGGTAAATATTAGACTAAAATCTAGTGGTAATAATACTATGTTTTGTCGAAGGAAATTATTTTTAAGAAGCGAAGCCTTGTCTGAGTTAAGAATCACCACCTTAACAAGTGAGTGCATAGGCCCTTTCATGAACATGATTTTAATACAAGTATGGATTGAAGTATTAAATATATGTTTATGTGCGAATTATTTGATGTTGCCTGAGATACGCGTTAAATAACATACCTGATAATATATTATGATTTAGGATAAAGAGTAAACCTAAATTAATTATAAGGAATATTGGGTAGTATCTTCTTATGAGTACGAGTGAGATATACATGGAGAATAGAACTTTAAAATATCTCATTGATCTGGGAGCATGGATTAGACATAATCATTGTCCCTAGTCCAAGAGTATGGATTCAACATAGTCAATTGTCACTAATCCGGGAGTATGGATTAAGACATAGTCAGTTGTCCTTAATCCGGGAGTATGGATAGGACATAGTTATTTGTCATTAATCCAAGAGTATGGATTTAGACATAGACATTTTGTCACACCCCAAAACCGGAACGGCGGAAACGTTCGGGGGTGGAGGACGTCATGTTCAGTATCACAACAATGCAAAGTAGTAAACAAGCAACAACATCATCCATTGCATTAATAATATAATTTCATACAAGTGTGTTTTGTCAAGTTATATAGACACCAAAAACATACATCAAAATAAAAGATGAGTCTTGAACGAGCTCCATTTTCTCAAAACCTGGCTCCGGTACCTGTCGACTGGTGACCTGAGAATACAAGTTATTTTGAAAGAGTTTATCAGCTTTAAAGCTGGTGAGTTCATAAGTATATTACTGTCTGTATTTGTATGAAAGCATTTGTAAGATGTTTGTAAGATGTTTGTATAAGTTTGTAAAAGTTTAAATTCTCCTAGAAAACCCTATGTTTCCTACTAACGGTAGCCTTCTACCAAGGCATCTAGTGTCTGTGTGTGTGTCTCTTGTAAGAGTATGTATTTTCCCAAATCTGACTATCATTAACCAAAAATATAGTTCTTACACTATTGTTTATTGTGTGAATATCACAAAGTAAATGTAAAGGGAAAATCAAATAGTACTGTAGTGTTGTATTAGCTAACTACTGCTGTACTAATTACCTTAAACCAATTGTTATTTAAAGTACCATGTAATCGGCCTGTATCCTGCTACCGACTCTATAGAAAAACGACGATGTAAGACGTCGTAAGAAATGTCGTTTGGCACCCGTAGACTTGCAAGTCCCACTGTAGCGAGCAGCAAGGTGTAGGATAGTCAATCCAGTATAGATCTATACACAAACTCATATGCTCTCCACTTAAGGAGATCCTGGATACAAAACGGGTCATGACAGGTAGTGCCATGCCCCCGTTAAGTGGCTCACATAACTGTAAGTAATATATATGTATATGTATATGTATGTGCTAGATGTATTGTGTGTTCTTTCTCTGTCTAGCCTGTATGTTTTGTTTCTCATCACTGTGTATTATGTTTCTTCCTTATCACTGTGTATTATGTTTGTTTCTCATCACTATGTATTATGTTTGTTTCTCATCACTATGTATTATGTTTGTTTCTCATCACTATGTATTACTCATGAATGAACTAACTCATTGTATGTTTCATTGTTCTAGTAATAGTATCTTCCTAAACTATACCTATTATAGTTTACTGGTAATGTTGTTTGTGTATATGAACATGTTTGTATACCTTTGCTACCCAAATGCATTGAACTGAATGAAAGAAGTAACCTTTTATATCTATACAGATATACATGATATATAACTAGGATTCAAACGACCTTCGGACAAACAACCTTGATACCCTAAGTCCACAACCAAACAAGGAACAGGAAGTAAGGTAGGCCATCAGTCCTAAGTCCTTTCAATCCTACTTATATAACTATATCTACATAGATACATAGAATATAAGTTTAAAAGAGTTAAGTAACAGTAATTGACCTGTAAGGGAGTTTGATAAAAGCTTTTGGTATGAAAAGAGTTTGTAAAACAGTTTGAAGTAAAACAGTTTAGTAACACAGTTTGAAAAGTAAGAATCCGCTTGTTTGGTAGTTATTAATGACATGTGATTGATATAATAACGATAATAGTTCAACTTGTATTCCCCCCATAAAAGCATTTAAAAACATTTAAAAGGTTAATTAAGGGGTATGAACTCACCTGTAGTGAGTGGTTTGGATGAACGGAATGTATAGGATGCTAGGTGTCAAGTGAAGACTTGTACACACACAATGATCCTAGTTAACATATAATATGACATATATGTATCCAATTAGTCTTTAAACAGCTAATTAACAAAGTTAAGACATCCTAGGACATGTAAAACACTTTATTTAAGTGCTATAAGTCCTAAGGATTGCATCTAAGTGTTGTAGGACATTGCTATTGTGTTTAGGGTTCAAGGGGACCCTTTATTGGAGTTTACGGTTTTGTGACCATAACTCATTGAGTTTACGGTCGTAAACCCATGAGTTTACGGCCGTAAACTCATGGTACTTTTACCATGTTGAGTTTTGAAGCTTTACAAGTCCTAAGAAGCATTCCTACTTCATGTATAAGCCTTAGGAAGAGATTAGGGCACCATTTCACTCCTTTTGGGAGTTTACGCTCCTTGGACCATTTGTCTTTGGGTTTATGGCCGTAAACCCAAATGATTTATGGTCTTATGATTTTTTCGAGTACTAAGCTCATCAAGGAAGGGATCTATGCTAGTTTCCAAGGCTTAGAAGGGACTAGGGCACACTTTGGCACCCTTTTTAGGGTTTACGGTCCAAGAACATCTTGGACCGTAAACACCTTTGATCCTTGGTTTCTTGAGTGTTCTTGATGTTTAGAAGTGTAACAAGCTCTATAATACTCTAGGATATATGTACTTACTAGGTAGAAGCTTGAAAAGGTACTAAAAGTCCAAGAACACTGGTGTGTGTTCTTGGTGTTCTTGGTGAAACTTGAAGATCTACACTTTTGGAATGATTTCACGGATGGAATCATGTTAGATCACTAGATTAAGTAAGATATCAACTTTTTAGGGCTAGAAACACTTACAATGTTGAAGATCAAGAAGAAAAGTCGATGATACTTGAGAGAGAATTTGGTTTTGGATCTTGAAAATGTGAAAAGTGATAAATAATGACTAAGTGTCATATTTATACCATCTTTTATGGTTTACGGCCGTAAACACCTTTGTTTAGGCCGTAAACTCCGAACTCTTGGAGTTTTGGAAAATATTGTTGCACAATTAACCCTAGGGCATCCTCTCTCCTGTTATCTCCTGAAGTACTAATCTTAAAATACTCAAACTTATTCCAAAAAGCTTGAAAATTAGCAGAAACAGTTTTGACTCCTATTGAAGTGAATGGTTGTACAGAATAGATATTTCGGGTTGTCACATCATCCCCCCGTTAGAAGGAATTTCATCCCGAAATTAGAGTTTAAGAAAATAAGTAGTTACAAATAACTAAGTAAAAAGACGAGGATATTTCAGTTTCATCTGATCCTCTCATTCCCAAGTGAATTCTGTTCCTCGCTTGGCGTTCCAGCGAACCTTCACTATCGGGATGCGGCTTTGTTTCGTTTGCTTGACCTCCCAGTCCATGATCTCTATTGGTTCTTCCACGAAGTTGAGGCTCTTGTTGATCTCGATCTCGTCGAGTGGGATTACAAGAGTCTCGTCGGACAGACACTTTTTCAAGTTTGAGACGTGGAAAGTTAAGTTTGTAAGCTACAGTGCCGATTCTTGCGAGAATCTCGAAAGGCCCTATGTACCTTGGATTTAGCTTTCCACGCTTTCCAAAGCGTATCAAGCCCTTCCAGGGTGAGACATTCAATAGAACACGGTCGCCCACCTGGAATTCCAATGGTTTCCTTCGTTTATCAGCGTACCTTTTCTGTCGGTCTCTAGAGGCTTTCAATCGTTCACGAATCTGAACGATCTTCTCTGTCGTTTCCCGTATGATCTTCGGGCCCGTGAGAGTGCTTTTAGGAACTCGTCCTTTAGCTAACTGGGTATCACCCACCTCAGTCCAGCACAGAGGGGATCTGCACTTTCGGCCATAGAGGGCCTCGAATGGAGCAGCCTTTATGCTCGTGTGATAACTGTTGTTGTAGGAAAATTCTACAAGGGGTAAATGAGTATCCCATGCTTTCCCAAAGTCGATCACACAGGCTCGCAACATATCTTTCAAGGTTTGGATAGTCCTCTCACTTTGCCCGTTTGTCTGTGGATGGTAGGCTGTACTCATGTCCAGCCTAGTTCCTAGGGAACTTTGTAACGATTGCCAGAACCTCGAAGTGAATCTACTATCTCTGTCTGAGATAATGGATATGGGAACACCGTGCAGTCACACAATCTCCCTAATGTAAGTTCTTGTAAGCTTCACCATCTTGTCTGTTTCCTTGATAGGCAGGAAGTGTGCATACTTGGTCAATCTGTCGACGATGACCCATATGGTATCAAGTCCACCCGTTGCCTTGGGCAACTTGGTTATGAAATCCATAGTGATCCGCTCCCACTTCCATTCCGGTATCTCTGGCTGTTGTAGTAGACTGGAGGGTTTCTGGTATTTGACATTGACCTTGGCGCAAGTAAGGCATTTACTCATGAAGGTAGCAATCTCTGCTTTCATGTTAGGCCACCAGTATAACTTTTTAAGATCCAGGTACATCTTATCTGAACCTGGATGGACGGAATAACGAGTGTTGTGCGCCTCGTTCATGACCAAGTCTCTGAAACCACCACGTTTCGAGGTCCAGATCCGATCCATGAAATAATAAGCTCCGCCACCCTTGACCTCCAAGTTCTTATTCATTCCTCTCAGGGATTCACCCGCCACATTTTCAGGTTTCAAAGCGTCGAGTTGAGCCTCCTTAATTTGTGTGGACAAGTGTGAATGGATAGTCATAGTCAAAGATTTGACTCTACGACCAGAATATTCTTTCCGACTTAGGGCGTCAGCTACTACGTTGGCTTTACCCGGATGATAACGAATTTCGCATTCGTAATCACTGAGTAGATCGACCCACCGTCGTTGTCTCATGTTGAGATCTTTCTGGTTGAATATATGTTGTAGGCTTTTGTGGTCTGTAAAGATAGTGCTTTTTGTGCCGTACAGGTAGTGTCTCCAGATCGTTAGAGCAAACACAACTGCTCCTAGTTCAAGATCGTGGGTAGTGTAGTTGACCTCAGGTGTCTTCAGCTGTCTCGAGGCATAGGCGATGACCTTACCTCGCTGCATCAGAACACACCCAAGTCCTTGATTCGATGCATCGTAATAGACAACGAAGTCTTCTATCCCTTCGGGGAGGGATAGTATTGGTGCGGTGCACAAGGCTCTTTTGAGAGTTTGGAACGCTCTCTCCTGCTTCTCTTCCCAGTCAAAGGCCACGCCTTTCCGGGTCAGTATCGTAAGAGGCTTCGCAATGCGGGAGAAGTTCTGCATGAACCTGCGATAGTAGCCAGCGAGACCTAGAAATTGACGAATTTCTATAGGCGTCTTCGGTGCTGACCAGCTCTCAATGGCTTTGATTTTGGAAGGGTCCACGTGTATTCCCTCTTTGCTAACCATGTGCCCTAAGAATTCGACTCTTCAGATCCAAAATTCACATTTTGAGAACTTCGCATAGAGCTTCTCCGAACATAATGTTTCTAAGACCTGTCGCAGATGGTGACTATGTTCCTCCTTACTACGAGAATAGATAAGTATGTCATCGATGAAGACGATGACGAACTGATCCAAGTAAGGACGACACACCCTATTAATTAAATCCATGAATACTGCGGGCGCGTTTGTTAATCCGAACGGCATCACTACGAATTCGTAGTGCCCATAACGAGTTCGGAAGGCTGTCTTCGGAACATCCTCCCCTAGAACTCGTAGTTGGTGATATCCGAATCCTAAGTCGATTTTTGAAAAGAAGTTCGCCCCTTGAAGTTGATCGAATAAATCGTCTATACGAGGCAAAGGATAACGATTCTTGACGGTCAGTTTGTTGAGTTCCCTGTAGTCGATGCACATACGAAACGATCCGTCTTTCTTCTTGACGAACAAGACTGGAGCTCCCCAGGGTGAGAAGCTTGGTCTTATAAAGCCCTTGCTGAGCAGTTCGTTAAGTTGACAGGACAGTTCTTGCATCTCTGCAGGTGCTAGACGATAGGGCGATTTGGCTACGGGGGTAGCCCCTGGAACTAAGTCGATTCTGAACTCGACTTGACGTTGCGGAGGTAATCCTGGGAGTTCTTCTGGAAAGATGTCGGGAAAGTTGCGTACTACTGGAATGTTCTGAATGTCTTTTGTTTCTTGGCTCACATCGACCACATGAGCAAGGAATGTGCGACATTCCTTTCGCAAGAATTTCTGAGCTTGAATGCTCGAGATGATACGAAGGTTCGTGCCGGGTTTGTCGCCATAAACCGCTAGAGTTTCGCTAGACGGCAGATTAAGGCGTACAACCTTTTCGTAACACATGATGTCGGCACGATGAAGACTCAACCAATCCATGCCGATAATGACGTCGAAACTTTTAGTTGAGACCGGCATGAGATCGATCGAAAATGAATGGCTATCTAAAGTTAGGGTATACCCTATGAATATACTGCTAGAGCTCTCTGTCTTTCCATTAGCCATTTCTACAGTGAACGGTTCTTTAAGTGCTCGTGATTTTGGCTTAAGTAAATGAGCAAATTTTGATTCACGAAACTCCTCTCCGCTCCACTATCAAACAGAATGCAGGCATAAGAGTTATCGAGGAGAAACGTACCAGTGACCATTGTGGGGTCGGCAACTGCTTCCTCGTGGCCTATGGCCAGAACTCTTGCCACTCCACCGGCATTCCCTGTCTTCGGGTAGTTCCTTTTGTAGTGGCCTACCTCGCCACAACCGTAGCAAGCTTGGCCCACTCCTGTGCCGGGGACTTGGTTGATTGGCCTCGCCGGAGCTTTACAGAAACGGGCTGTGTGCCCCTTCCTGTTGCAGTTCATACACTGCATTTCCCGGCAGGCACCGACGTGGTGGAAGTTGCATTTGTTGCACTTAGGCAAACTTCCAGCGTACTGCTTTACCGGAGCAGCAGCGGCAGGTGCTATCGCAGCATAAACTGCCACGACCTGTTGCTTTTTGGCAGCCTTTGTCTTTCTCTTGTCATCCCAAAACTTCCGCTTGGAATCAGCGGTTTTGGCGGGTTCTGAGATGGCCAGGGTTGTTGTTGCGGCCGGGGTACGAACCCCATGGTCTATGAGCCGCTATGCCAATCGCTTGGCACTATCGAATGTAGTGGGGTTTGAAGCCAAAACATTTCCCTGGAATGGAGGCACCAGCCCCCATATGTATCTTTCAATCTTCTTCCCCTCTGTATGAACCATGTTGGGACAGAGGGCCACCACTTCACGGAACCTGGCGGTGTAGGAGACTATGTTGGAGCCCTTCATGGTTAGGCTCCACAGTACTTCCTCTAGCTTTTGGATTTCGCCCCTCGGGTAGTACTCCTCAACCATTAGCTCTCTCAGAGCTTCCCAACCCATAGCATTTGCCACTACAAGAGATAGTGACTTGACATGGCTATTCCACCATGTCAGGGCTTTTGACTCGAAGGTGCAAGCAGCAAACTTGACCTTGCTTCCCTCCGGGCATGAGCAGATCTCAAAGACCGACTCTGTCTTTTCGAACCATTGCGAGAGGGCAATGACTCCGCCAGTCCCCTTAAAGGACAATGGCTTGCAGTTTGTGAAGTCCTTGTAGGAGCACTCTCTGGAGTGCACAAGGGTTTCAACGGTAGTAGACTGAATAGGAGTTCCTCCTCTAGTAGAACCGGAAGAATGATATTGAGCCATGGCGTTTGCCACAGCCGCAGCTACCGCAACATTTAAAGCTGACGTATCGAATTGAGGAGCAGGTGGTGTCGGTGCGGGAGGATCGCGTCTTGTTGATTTACGAGGAGGCATCTTTCAACTATAAGTTTAGAAAGATGAAGACATTGATAAGAATTTAAAAGGAAATAGATAAGAATGACTCATGGACTAAGTCTTCATAGTCCAACAGCACAAATGAATAACACGATTGATTGTAAACGAAAGTATTTGGATATAATTTCCATGAGATTAGATATCTGTCAATAATACTGGAATTACAGATGTAATGAGTTCGGGAAAATGACCTAGAAGTAGGCCTTACATCAACCAGGATGGGAAAATTTTGACAGACCACAACCTAATCAAGACCTAACGGGTCTAATATTTACAAAGATAGGAAATTAGACTAGAGTTTTTACACTAACTAGGTTATATCCAAAAGAGAAGTCGATGAGACTCTAACGACGACGAGAACTACTAGAGTGAGTTCTTGATTCCGACAAAAGACATTCTATGTCCCTTATGCGCCTATCGGATCTTGCTTGCTGAGCTCGAAGTTCCCTAACTTCAGCTTGGATTTCAGCAAGTTCCCTCTGCAGAACTGCATTACGGACATGACTCCTTTCATGAGCAGACTCAAGTTGGCGAATGCGGACGGTGTTAATGCCAGAGTTGGCATCAATCTCCACAACTCGGTCGATAGCTGCTCTACCCTGCTCTGTGTTCCGGGAAATCCTACGAACCATGATGGGTAGGACCCTGTCAGCTGAACCTCCCTCAGTGAGGTTGTAGAAGCTTCTGTCTCCATTGTAGGGAATGGGTTGACCCTGTTCCTGACTCCATCTATTCAAGTTTGTGGCCCACAGAGGTGTGGGTCCTTGAAATGCTGGACGAGGATTCAGGTTTGGGTCTTGAGCAGCTGGGGGTAGGTTGTTGACTTCTGGCTCCGAGTCAGAACCATAAGAAAAACCTTCAGCTTCGTGATCATCCAAAGGGATTGGGTGATCATCTTCTGGCTCTTCTTCCAGCCATCCTGCATTGCCGTTGTTGGGGTAGTACGGGTCTCCGGGAAGATGGAATCCAGCCATTATATCTATGCGAGAAAAGGGATATAAGAAATAGCTAAATAGGCTAATTAATTAGATAATTATAAGATGATATTTATTAGTTACTTCAACATTTGCGTAGTGCATACCAGTCATATGTAACCAAGACAGGATAGACCTTCAAATAAGTGACCCTAACTCTAAGCCCACAACCAAACAAGGAACAGGAAGTAAAGCAAAGATCACAGATTCTAAGTCTATGATATCCTAGACACCTATAACCTTAGTGTATCCACTCAGCAACTATTGACATACTAATAAAGACCTTTAGTTCTCAGATAAGTAATTAATAGTAACACAAAATACTCCTATAGTATTTTAAGTTTATGTTCTGTTCTACTGTTCTCGTTGTAGTAGTGTTGGTAAGTTTTTAGACTTGTTGCAACCTCACAACCACACTTAGGCACATGCTAATCACTCCTTGGATAATGTAGTTGATCAGGCTACATCTTCCCAGGCTTGACCATATGTCTCTAAGTCTACTTGTGCTGCCCAACAATTGTAATACTTTTGTTCTGTCCTAGTGACACTGATTTTAGTATGAATGCAGGTATGTATACTTAATTAAATATTTTATTATTTAAAAGTATAAACTCTTTATCAGAGTATTTTAATCCCGCTGTGTTTATAGTTCGTATATCTTTTATGGGTTGATACACTCGATTCACTATAAACAATGCTCTGATACCAATCTGTCACACCCCAAAACCGGAACGGCGGAAACGTTTGGGGGTAGAGGACGTCATGTTCAGTATCACAACAATGCAAAGTAGTAAACACCAAAAACATACATCAAAATAAAAGATGAGTCTTGAACGAGCTCCATCTTCTCAAAACCTGGCTCCGGTACCTGTCTACTGGCGACCTGAGAATACAAGTTATTTTGAAAGAGTTTATCAGCTTTAAAGTTGGTGAGTTCATAAGTATATTAGTGTCTGTATTTGTATGAAAGGATTTGTAAGATGTTTGTATAAGTTTGTAAAAGTTTGAATTCTCCTAGAAAACCCTATGTTTCCTACTAACGGTAGCCTTCTACCAAGGCATCTAGTGTCTGTGTGTGTGTCTCTTGTAAGAGTATGTATTTTCCCAAATCTGACTATCATTAACCAAAAATATAGTTCTTACACTATTGTTTATTGTGTGAATATAACAAAGTAAATGTAAAGGGAAAATGAAATAGTACTGTAGTGTTGTATTAAGTAACTACTGCTGTACTAATTACCTTAAACCAATTGTTATTTAAAGTACCATGTGATCGGCCTGTATCCTGCTACCGACTCTATAGAAAAACGACGATGTAAGACGTCGTAAGAAATGACGTTTCGCACCCATAGACTTGCAATTCCCACTGTAGCAAGCAGCAAGGTGTAGGATAGTCAATCCAGTATAGATCTATACACAAACTCATACGCTCTCCACTTAAGGAGATTCTGGATACAAAACGGGTCATGACAGGTAGTGCCATGCCCCCGTTAAGTGGCTCACATAACTGTAAGTAATGTATATGTATATGTATATGTATGTGCTAGCCGTATTGTGTGTTCTTTCTCTGTCTAGCCTGTATGTTTTGTTTCTCATCACTGTGTATTATGTTTGTTTCTCATCACTGTGTATTATGTTTGTTTCTCATCACTATGTATTATGTTTGTTTCTCATCACTATGTATTATGTTTGTTTCTCATCACTATGCATTATGTTTGTTTCTCATCACTATGTATTACTCATGAATGAACTGACTCATTGTATGTTTCATTGTTCTAGTAACAGTATCTTCCTAAACTATACGTATTATAGTTTACTAGTAAAGTTGTTTGTGTATATGAACATGTTTGTATACCTTTGCTACCCAAAGGCATTGAACTGAATGAAAGAAGTAACCTTTTATATCTATACAGATATACATGATATATAACTAGGATTCAAATGACCTTCGGACAAACAACCTTGATACCCTAAGTCCACAACCAAACAAGGAACAGGAAGTAAGGTAGGCTATCAGTCCTAAGTCCTTTCAATCTTACTTATATAACTATATCTACGTAGATACATATAATATAAGTTTAAAAGAGTTAAGTAACAGTAATTGACCTGTAAGGGAGTTTGATAAAAGCATTTGGTATGAAAAGAGTTTGTAAAACAGTTTGAAGTAAAACAGTTTGGTAACACAGTTTGAAAAGTAAGAATCCGCTTGTTTGGTAGTTATTAATGATAATGTGATTGATATAATAACTATAATAGTTGAACTTGTATTCCTCCCCATAAAAGCATTTAAAAACTTTTAAAAGTTTAATTAAGGGGTATGAACTCACCTGTAGTGAGTGGTTTGGATGAACGGAATGTATAGGATGCTAGATGTCAAGTGAAGACTTGTGCACACATAATGATCCTAGTTAACATATAATATCACATATATGTATCCATTTAGTCTTTAAACAACTAATTAACAAATTTAAGACATCCTAGGACATGTAAAACACCTTATTTAAGTGCTATAAGTCCTAAGGATTGCGTCTAAGTGTTGTAGGACATTGCTATTGAGTTTAGGGTTCAAGGGGACCCTTTATTGGAGTTTACGGTTTTGTGACCATAACTCATTGAGTTTACGGTCGTAAACCCATGAGTTTACAGCCGTAAACTCATGCTACTTTTACCATGTTGAGTTTTGAAGCTTTACAAGTCCTAAGAAGCATTCCTCCTTCATGTATAAGCCTTAGGAAGAGATTAGGGCACCATTTCACTCCTTTTGGGAGTTTACGGTCCTTGGACCATTTGTCTTTGGGTTTACGGCCGTAAACCCAAATGATTTATGGTCTTATGATGTTTTCGAGTACTAAGATCATCAAGGAAGAGATCTATGCTCGTTTCCAAGGCTTAGAAGGGACTAGGGCACACTTTGGCACCCTTTTTAGGGTTTACGGTCCAAGAACATCTTGGACCGTAAACACCTTTGATCCTTGGTTTCTTGGGTGTTTTCTTGATGTTTAGAAGTGTAACAAGCTCTATAATACTCTAGGATAGAAGTACTTACTAGGTAGAAGCTTGAAAAGGCGCTAAAAGTCCAATAACACTAGTGTGTGTTCTTGGTGTTCTTGGTGAAACTTGAAGATCTACACTTTTGGAATGATTTCACGGATGGAATCATGTTAGATCACTAGATTAAGTAAGATATCAACTTTTTAGGGCTAGAAACACTTACAATGTTGAAGATCAAGAAGAAAAGTCGATGATACTTGAGAGAGAATTTGGTTTTGGAATTTGAAAATGTGAAAAGTGATAAATAATGACTAAGTGTCATATTTATACCCTCTTTTAGGGTTTACGGCCGTAACCACCTTTGTTTAGGCCGTAAACTCCAAACTCTTGGAGTTTTGGAAAAATATTGTTGCACAATAAACCCTAGGGCATCCTCTCTCCTGTTATCTCCTGAAGTACTAATCTTAAAATACTCAAACTTATTCCAAAAAGCTTGAAAATTAGCAGAAACAGTTTTGACTCCTATTGAAGTGAATGGTTGTACATAATAGAAATTTCGGGTTGTCACACATTTGTCCCTAGTCTGAGAGTATGGAATGGGCACAGTTATTGATCTAAGAGAATGGATTAGATCCGAGAGTATGGATTAAGTAAATAGTTAAAGTTTAAGGTCTGAGAGTATGGATAGTGTCGTTGGGAGGAACGACGGGGTGGGGGTAAGAGTTGCTTATATATATGGTGTATATTTTGTGAGTTCTAAATTATATATATGATATTGTTGGATATAGTGTCTAAGTCCATAACTTTATTTGGTATGTACTTGACCCGACCCGGCATGGTCCATTTGGGTTGCATGGCATTGCAATACTTGGATAGACTAAATGAGAGAATAAGGCACTTATCATTATTAATATATTATAAGTTCTAATATATTAATAATAGTATTATTTAATTAGTATTGATCAAGTATTAATCTAGTATTAATTTGGTGATCAAAGTGAGACTAACTAAATATATAGGGTTGATTATGACAATCATCAATTCTTTTATGGTGGATTAATGATCCATGGTTTATGGGTTATGGATGTAACCAAATGGAGCTCCATGGATAGTCCATGGGAGTTACAAATCCATGGGTCATGGGAAATCAAGAGTCATGACAATTAAGGGCATTCATGTGTAAACCCTAATTGTGACAACACTATAAAAGGAACCCTATGGCTAGCAAAATGGTGACCTAGTAGAGCTACTGGACCTAGTGTTACTAGAGAGGGCATAACCAATTTTGAGTGCTAGAAGTATTCTCTCAAGTTATTCCAAGTCTTGTGGTGTTGTGTGAAGCATTTGAGGCACAACATTTGGGGTGCTAGGCTCACAAAGTCTTGAAGGAATCCAAGCAACAAGGTATGTATTTCTACTAGTTTTATGTTTTATGTAATCCCCATGCCATGCTAGTTAGGAAATAACCTTGAAAAAGAAATTTGCATGTATATAGAGAACACATAGATTCAAGGTTATTAGGGTTGCATGTACACTTAGGAAGTGTTAGAATGCTCAAAACCCATCAGTGGTATCAGAGCCCATGTTGTTTTCTGTATACTTGATGCAAAACTGCTTAAAAATCGAAAATTCTGCATTCTGACGACTGGACTCGCCGAGTCCATGGGGAGGACTCGCCGAGTCCATGAACAAATTCATCCTACTCGGCGAGTAGAATAATGCACTCGGCGAGTAGGAGCGTGTTGGGCAGTTTTTTTGAGTTTTGTTGCTGGAAATGGATTAAGATCATTATCCCAATCTGTTTTGGACTTGTAAAACCTGTTTTTCAAAATGATAATGATTATGTTAACCCATTTTACATGACTTTTATCAATTTTCAAGTATTGTATATGTTTATATGATTTCTTGAAATTGCTTGACATGAATTTGTGTTCTTATGAGTTTTTAGAAGATCATAGGAATTATGTGTAACCACCATGTGTGTTTAATTCATGATCTTAATGGCTATGATGGTGTCCATAACTTGTCCTCAAGTTATGGATAACCAAAAGTCACTTCCTTTAATTGTGATTAAAGAACTAAAGAGGTTTCATAAAATGAAGAGTCTTCATTTTATGAACCATTAAAACTCATAAGTTACAAATTAAAGAGACTTGGAATAGTTTCAAATCTTGCCCTCAAGTTTTGGAATTTGAAAAGTCTTATACTTTAATACTTTAATTCCAAATTAAACCTTAGATTTTTAAAAAAGTTTAAAAATCAACACTTATACTATTATTATAATTTTATTATATAGATATGTATAAGAATATGTCATTCTTACCGTTAGTAGGCCTCATTCACGAAGCCGGTCTATAAGGGGGGGTATAAGGTTGTTGCCTATAAAATGGTGACTTAATGGGTGTCCACTCTCACCCACCGCTTCCTTGATCGGTGGAGGGTCGTTAGCCGAACGGGTAGGATACGACTTTAAATACTTGTTAAAAGTATAATGAATTATAAAGTAACTATACATTATAAAGTCCCAAACTTAGTTACTTTAGGAAAATGTGAAATTGGTGCTAGCCCATAAAATTACACTTTGTACCTTACCAAGTCGTTAGTGGAGCGTGTGTGGTTAACCGGCACACTAACATGGACTAGTAAGAGTGGCAAAGGGTAACTTGACTTTATTATAGATCGGTGGAGCGTGTGTGGTTAACCGGCACATCGATTAGGTAATATTGTTGAGGGTACCAAGTCAATTTGTATGGTTATTCACACCTTGTTTGTGATCCTCGGCATCCCAGTCACAAACTTGAGAGGGCACAATCGAGATTCAAACATGCCATTGAAAAGTTCAATGTATCTCAAAAGATCTAGGAGTTTCAAAACCAATAAAACCTAATAATAAAATATTTCGTTCTTATGGTGGAAATTGGTAAATCGTCATTTACCTACCTTCAATTATTTTATAGTATGGATTACGGCATCCCTCTTCCAACTATAAATAGTTTGTTGGATCCTAGCCTTAATATTTCATTTGGGTGAATTATTAAGGATTCCTAATCTAATTAAACTTGTCTTTCTTTCTTTCAGATGTCTTCCAACAATGCTTCTGGCTCAAACCCAACAGGCTCCTTTTCCCTTATGAACTTGTGTGGTAAGGTCATCTTTGATGAATCCAATTTCAATGAGTGGATCAGAAACATCAGAATGATTACCCGCTATGAGGACAAAGAATATGTCCTCGATAGGGAGCTTAAGGTTGTGAGTGAAGCCACTGCTACTCCTGAAGAGTTTGCGGAGTTTGTTGCACATGAAAAGGATGCTACTAAAGTAGCATGCATCATGATGGCCACCATGACTCCTGAACTTCAAAAATCCTATGAAGATTTCTACCCCTATGAGATGCACCTGGATCTGATGGAAAGGTACCATCAAAGCGCGCGTCAGGAGAGGTATGAAATCATCTCCTCCATGATAACCGCAAGGATGAAGGATGGTGAACCCATCACCGGTCACTTGCAGAAGATGCAAAGGTTCGTTGACCGGTTGCTGAAGCTAAATGTTGACTTTCCTGAGGAAACGGCGATTGACATCATTCTCCATTCCTTACCTCCAAGTTATGATCAGTTTCGTATGACTTATCATATGAACAAGGAGGAAGTCACACTTAGCAAACTTCAAGGACTCTTAAGGACAGCTGAAAATGGCCTTAAGGGTAAAGTGGTTGCTACTTCTACTCCTTCAACAGCCCCTGTTCTGGCTATTGGGCAGGGAAAGGGTAAGAAGAGGAAAAACCCTTCGAAGGGTACCAAGGGTAAGACTCTTGATGGTTCCTCTTCAAGTGGGACAAAGAAAGGTCCCATTACTCCTTCTTCAAACCCAAAGGATGCACAATGCTTCTATTGCCAGGATAAGGGACACTTCAAGCGAAGCTGCCCTAAATATCTGCAAGATCTAAAGGATGGGAAGGTTAAACCCACCCATGCAGGTATTTACACAATATTGTCTAACAACTCATCTAATGCTAATTCTTGGGTGCTTGACACAGGGTGTGGTATTCACATTTGTACTGATTTGCAGGCACTAAGAAGAAGTGAGCAAGTGGAGCACGGGAAGATAAACTTAGTCATGGGCAACAGGAAAGCATCACCTGTTACCAAGATAGGAGTTTATTCTTTATTGCTTAATAATGGGTTAATGTTAGATTTGAATAAGTGTTGTTACTCGCCCGAAATGGCGAGAAATATTATTTCCTTTCATGGCTTGTACAAACAAGGTTTTACATTTTCATTTGATAATAAAAATGGTGCTATTAATGTTTATTACAATGATGTATTTCACTTTAAAGCATTACCTTGTGATGGTGTATATGAAGCCGTGAATGTTGTAGACAATCTAGGAAATAATGTGTTGTATATTGATTCTTCAGATAGCTTGGATAAAGCATCCTTGTGGCATTGTCGTCTTGGACATGTTAACAAGAAGCACATAGGCCAACTCCAAAAGGCTGGAGTCTTGGAATCATTTGACCTCAAGTCAGATGATAGTTGCGAGTCTTGTTTACTTGGAAAAATGACAAAGTCACCCTTCACAGGTACTTGTGATAGGGGTGAAGGTTTGTTGGACCTTGTACACACGGATGTGTGTGGGCCCTTCAGAGTTGCTACGAGGGATGCTAATCGCTATTATGTGACTTTTACTGATGATTACAGTAGATATGGATATATTTACTTGATCAAGCATAAGTTAGAAACCTTTGAAAAGTTCAAAGAGTTTAAGCAGGAAGTTGAGAATCAATTGGGCAGGAACATCAAGATGCTCCGATCCGATCGAGGAGGAGAGTATCTTAGCATTGAGTTCCTTGACTATCTTAAGGAATGTGGGATTGTCTCACAATTGACACCTCCCAAGACACCACAGTTGAATGGTGTAGCTGAGAGGCGCAATCGAACCTTTTTGGATATGGTTCGTTCCATGATGAGTCGAGCTTCGTTACCAATCTCTTTCTGGGGGTATGCCTTAGAGACTGCCGCCCATATCCTTAATCTAGTCCCTACTAAAAAGGTTGCCAAAACACCTCACGAGATGTGGACTGGAAAGTTCCCAATTTGGACCACATCAAAATTTGGGGTTGTGAAGCTTTCGTGAGGCGTGAGACTCATGATAAGCTTGAACCTCGAAGTGAGAGGTGTATTTTCATCGGCTACCCACAGAGATCCTTTGGTTACCTCTTCTACAGACCCAGTGATAATATGGTTTTTGTAGCAAGAAGAGGAGTCTTTCGTGAGAGAGAATTCATAAGCCAAGGGGACAGTGGGAGGCAAATTGACCTTGAAGAGCTTCAAGAGTCAAGTGGTGAAGGAACCTCAAATGCTATCGACCAACCTGAGGAGGAAACTCCTGTTGATCCGATAGATGAGTCTGTACCTCCAAGACGTTCCACTAGGGTGAGGAACACACCTGATTTTTATTATGGTTATCACATCACCACTGAAGGTGATACGTTTATTAGTGATAGTACACTAATAGATTTGGATGAACCTAATAACTACAGGGAAGCCATGGCAGGCCCTGAGTCTGCTAAATGGAAGGAGGCTATGGACAGCGAGATTCAGTCCATGTATGACAATCAAGTTTGGAACTTGGTTGACAATGTACCAGGTCGTAAGACAGTTGGGTGCAAATGGATCTTCAAGAAGAAGACCGACATGGATGGGAAGGTACACACTTATAAAGCGCGATTGGTTGCGAAGGGCTTTAGTCAAACTCCGGGAGTTGACTATGATGAGACCTTCTCACCAGTAGCTAAGATTAAGTCTATTAGAGTATTGTTAGCCATAGCTGCATTTCATAATTATGAAATATGGCAAATGGATGTCAAAACCGCTTTCCTTAATGGAAAGTTGGGTGAGGATGTTTACATGGCTCCACCAGAGGGTTTTGTCGATACAAGATACCCTAATAGAGTGTGTAAGCTTGATAAATCCATTTATGGATTGAAACAAGCATCTCGCAGATGGAATCTTTGCTTTGATGAGAAAGTCAAAGAGTTTGGCTTTTCTAGGAGTGAGGATGAGTCTTGTGTGTATGTCAGGGCTAGTGGGAGCATAGTTAGCTTCTTGGTGTTGTATGTGGATGACATACTTCTCATAGGAAACGACGTCCCAACCTTGCAGGAGGTTAAGTCCTGGCTTGGGAAGTGTTTCGCTATGAAGGACCTTGGGGAAGCTGCCTATATCCTAGGGATAAGGATATTGAGAGATAGGAGTAAGAGACTAATTGGACTTAGTCAAAGTACTTATGTGGATAAGGTACTGAAGAGGTTCAGTATGGTACTGAAGAGGTTCAGTATGCAAGATTCCAAGAAAGGAGAATTACCAATCCAGAGTAATGCCAAGCTAAGTAAGACTCAGAGTCCGAGTACATAGGCTGAGATAGATGAAATGAGTCATATACCATATGCTTCCGCTGTGGGCTCGATCATGTATGCTATGACTTGTACTCGTCCTGATGTGGCCTTTGCTTTGAGCATGGTCAGTAGATATCAAGGGAACCCTGGCAAGGCACACTGGACAGCGGTAAAGAACATTCTCAAGTATCTGCGGAGGACTAAGGATTGGGTCCTTACCCTCGGAGGCAGTAATGACTTGAGGGTGGAAGGATATAGCGATGCTAGCTTCCAGACTGATAGGGATAATTTCCGCTCTCAGTCGGGCTGGGTCTTTATCCTAAATGGAGGGGCAATTACTTGGAAAAGTTCCAAGCAGGAGACAGTAGCTGATTCTACTTGTGAATCAGAGTACATAGCAGCAAGTGAAGCAGCTAAGGAGGCGATATGGCTAAAGAACTTCATCGGAGACCTTGGAGTTGTACCAGCTATAAAAGAGCCAATGGAAATTTTCTGTGACAATGAAAGTGCGGTTGCTTTGGCTAAGGAACCAAGAGATCACGGGAGATCTCGGCACATTGACAGAAAATACCATTTCATCGGACATCGAATAGAAGAAGGACTCCTCGTTGCTAAGAGGGTATCATCAGATGAGAACCCGGCAGATCCCCTCACGAAGGGACTGAGCAGGGTTAAGCATTTACAGCATGCGAGGCGCATTGGGCTGAGGGATGATATTAGTTTCAATAATTAGATTCCTAAAACTTGTAAAATGTAATTGACATTTGATGAAAAATAAAAGTTGTTATTTATTTATGAGTAAGGTGTTACTATCTTGTGTTGATTGTTTACTATGTTTCAATTTTGCATGTTTTTACTTCCAGAATAATTATGTTATTATTCAAACCATCCACAGTCAGTCAAACTTTGGAAGTAAGTATTGATTTAAGACTGTCATGAATTTGGCTTGTATGATTTGTCTAAAAGTGCTTTGGACAATGCAATGGTTGCTACAACATTCATGAGTACTCATAAGGGCTGAGTATTGGATCCAACCCACGCTCACTTGCATCACTTCATGGAATTTATCTCGAGTGATCGTGAGACGGTAATATCATATAAATCTTCAAACCTAGAGATATGAGTTGTTGACTATGAGTTGGTTATTCATTGATTGTACAAAAACGCATTGGTAACTCGATGTTATAAAACGTGCCTTTGTGTGTAATTCAACAAGTAGTTAATACAAGCATATCAGTCGAAGTTTATCTGTTCCTTCTAGAAATAGAAGCGATATCTGGGCCCCTCGATGATTTGGTTTTGACCGATGTACCGGGCCCGGTCAGAACCTAATTGATGTGTTCAATTTAGTTCTATGTCGAAACAAATCAGAGATCGAGAAACAAATGCTGGACAATAAGTAAGACCATGTTCCATGTGTTTGTCCTGCTGATATCATGAGAACAGAGGATTATATGATCACTTATCTTAAATGGCGTATCATCATCATCTCAGTTCTGAGAGACTTTGAAAGAGCTACGATTGCTAGTCGGATTTTGAAGTCATATTTGCAAATATAGTTATTAGACTTATCCAAGTGGGAGACTGTTGGATATAGTGTCTAAGTCCATAACTTTATTTGGTATGTACTTGACCCGACCCGGCATGGTCCATTTGGGTTGCATGGCATTGCAATACTTGGATAGACTAAATGAGAGAATAAGGCACTTATCATTATTAATATATTATAAGTTCTAATATATTAATAATAGTATTATTTAATTAGTATTGATCAAGTGTTAATCTAGTATTAATTTGGTGATCAAAGTGAGACTAATTAAATATATAGGGTTGATTATGACAATCATCAATTCTTTTATGGTGGATTAATGATCCATGGTTCATGGGTTATGGATGTAACCAAATGGAGCTCCATGGATAGTCCATGGGAGTTACAAATCCATGGGTCATGGGAAATCAAGAGTCATGACAATTAAGGGCATTCATGTGTAAACCCTAATTGTGACAACACTATAAAAGGAACCCTATGGCTAGCAAAATGGTGACCTAGTAGAGCTAGTGGACCTAGTGTTACTAGAGAGGGCATAACCAATTTTGAGTGCTAGAAGTATTCTCTCAAGTTATTCCAAGTCTTGTGGTGTTGTGTGAAGCATTTGAGGCACAACATTTGGGGTGCTAGGCTCACAAAGTCTTGAAGGAATCCAAGCAACAACAAGGTATGTATTTCTACTAGTTTTATGTTTTATGTAATCCCCATGCCATGCTAGTTAGGAAATAACCTTGAAAAAGAAATTTGCATGTATATAGAGAAAACATAGATTCAAGGTTATTAGGGTTGCATGTACACTTAGAAAGTGTTAGAATGCTCAAAACCCATCAGATATAACATTGAGGGATTGAAATCCCTATGTACTCACGAGGTTTCCCAACCTGACCCACTCAAGTTTATTTGTATCACATGTGTCGATATGAAGTTACATTACACTGAGAGATTAAGGAGATGTAAATCACTAGTGTTAATAAATGTAAGTTCTGTTTGTGCTTATGTTTCTATATTGACGATGACATCCCAACATTTTAAAATGAATAAAATACATTTCTTCGGAAATGCTTTGATAACGTATTTATCATGTTTTTCTGTGAACAAATTCCGCAACTCTTTTCTTTAAAAGGTTACTCTGATTTTCAAACAAAGCATAAACAAATCGGTCTTTTATGGCCGTAAAAATGGGGATGTCACAGTTGGTATCAGAGCATTAGTTTAAGCGAACTAGGAATAAGGATTTATTTTTAGACTTAAACTTAGAATGCTAAGCGATAATCGTGAGGAGTGTGTCTAATATATATTAGGTAGTACACCTGAATAGACACAAGCACTAGCTTATTTAGGGAAGATGCCTAACATGCTTTTATGTGCTAAATGATTTGTGATGCTTTATGATGCTATCGTTTGGTCGGATCTATGGTCTGTTGCCGACCGAATCTGGAAATTTTATGTTTTCAGATTTCTAAATGTTTAATTATGATATTAGAATTGGCATGTAACTTTTCGGAGTAATAAGGAGGAATATGCGTCAAAACCTTCCTCTATCTATATTCTCGTCCCGATATGTTGAACGCATGCTTCCATGAATCTAACGTCATGGTGACGGCTCGTAGCAAATTAAGTAAACGGAGGAAACGAGAAAGATTACAATAGTGAACGACACTTATCGGAAGATATCATAAGAGAGGTATCTTGCCTTTAGGAGGCATCTAATAAATAATATTCCTAGTATGGGAGAAGTATACTTTCAATTAGCAGAAAGAAAGAACTTTTTGTATAATCCAGGAAGTTATCCTATCGTCTAGAGTTTCCACCACTAACCGAGTTGAAGAAGAATTGATGATTGAAGATACGCATGGAAGGAGTCCTAGTAGAGTCTAGGGAAAATTATATGATTATTTGGACACATCTGTATGTGTTAAAATTGTTTTTGTGATAATATATGGAAAACTGTGATACAATACTTGGGACGAGTATGAGTAGGTGTGAATGGTAGTAGAGGCCTATACTACCGAATGCACATGACTCACACTTGGATCAGGGAAAGTCACAAGGTTACCAAGGCGCTAGTAATTGATTCCGTTTTGTTCATGTATGTCGTTACCATCATTTCGGTAATGACTAAAAATATGATTGTTGTTCCGACCCAAGTGGTTATACCAAATCGAGTCCGACTAAGATGAGTATGTTAAATGGTTCAGAGAACCGAGTTCGATGTCGCATCTGACTTAAGACAAAAGATTTAAATAAAGGATAAACGAAACGATCAGTAGAAGTACCGCGATTGTTGTTAAATTAAGAAGATGGTATCTAGAAGTGATATATGCTAGAATGTGATTATATCACATTAGAACAGGAAGGAAGGTATAGTCTGTTCTGGAATTTGACTTTAAAGGACCTAAGTCTAAGCATCGCATCATACGATGAAAGGTCCTTAGAACATAACCCATTGGTCCATGGTGGTAATCAAATAACTTATCTTAAGTTTGTTAAGAAGGAGTATCCAATAAGGAATCGAGGTTGTGATTCGAAGGTCATGATTGGAAGACTAACGTGAGATAAAGAGTGGGTGCACGATCGAGTACTGCTTGCAATCAATAAGTCTAAGAGATAGATATTGATTCGAAGGAATGTAGAAGTTACGATTATTACCTAGGATGAAGAGATAACGTATGGAGTAATTATACAAGCCATGTTTTGTTGATGATTCTGGGACGTAATCATCCTAAGGGGGAGATAATTATAACGCCCGCAGATCTGGGCTAGTCAATTTAGAGACAATGAGCATCAAAAATTAGCTTTTTATGGAAGATTATTTAGAATGATTAATCTTAACCAAGTTATAGTATATGTTACAAGGGTTCCGTACAAATAAAGAACGCCGAAATGCGAGTTATAACGAAGAAGTTATGACTCGTCGAAGTTTTACAGCGAAACCGACACGACACCTCGTAACGTAAAAAGTGAATTTTTGATAAACTAATTTTTAGCCTTAGATATCTAAATGAAAGTTGTAATATACGTTAAACCAAGAGTGTGCATAAAAAGAACGTCAAAATCTGACTTCGTATGAGGAAGTTATGATTTTTCTAAGATTTGGCACAGCAATGCACAACCCGAAATTTGAATTTTAGATCGATCGATTTTTGGCCAATGCAACCTAAATGAGAATTGAAGATCTCATTAATAGTAGCGCAATGGTAAAAAGACAGACGAAAACGGACGTCGGATGAAGAAGTTATGAATTTTTAACGGACTTTTCCTGTCCCGGTCTGTTAAATATATAACTTTAAAAATAAAATCAAAATTAGCCGATGGATTCTAAATGAAGTTGTAGAGTACATCTCCACCTACGCGTAGATATAAAGAGCGTCAAAAACGGAGTTCGTATGAACAAGTTACAAATTATAATAACATATTTACGTATTAAAATAAAGTATAAATCATATTTACGTACACATATATATACATATGTATATATCATTAGAAAGGTATCGACGATGCGGTCATTATAAGACTAGTGTTGAATACTTTTGATATTAGTTTAGTACAAATATCGTTAAATCTATTTAAAATAGTATTATAAAGGGGTGTTTATTTGTTTATATAACTAGAAGGTCATTAAGTACCTATGAGGGTAGTTTTTGAAAATTCAATTACTATAAATAAGAGCCTTGGGCTCTCATATTTCTTGCACCATTCTCTTGATTCAAGAGTTTTTCTCTTCTTATCCCCCGAGCATTTCGGTCCCTCGTGATTCGACTTCTCTTTCTGTAGTTTTAGTATAGTAAGGTGAGCGCTGAAGCGTTGCACGAATCTTTCTTAGAAACATTCGGCGACGAAGTTTTGCCCCTGTAGAGCCCGACTCCTAGCTAAAACCCCCTTGTAAGTAAGTTATGCTTACCCTATTTTAATATAGCTTATATTTAAAATTAGTATTTTTATTATGAACTTATAATAAATATTTGGGCTATTATTATGACTTATATAAGTGTTGTTATAATATCTTTTTAACTACTCGTGGTACGGGGAATCTGGTTTAAAAGGCCGTATATGGTTGTTGGATTTCAGAAGTGCTATATGCCAAAATGGTCCTGCCCTTCGGTGTTTTATGTCTGGCCCCTGTCTGTACATAGTGGTTGGAAAATATTGTTTAAACACTTATATAATAATAATAATAATAATAATAATAATAATAATAATAATAATAATAATAATAATAATAATTAGTCATGGTAAATTTTAGACTAAAATCTAGTGGTAATAATACTAGGTTTCGTCGAAGGAAATTATTTTTAAGAAGCGAAGCGCTGTCTGAGTTCGGAATCACCACCTTAACAAGTGAGTGCATAGTCCCTTTCATGAACATGATTTTAGTACAAGTATTGATTGAAGTATTAAATATATGTTTATGTCCGAATTATTTGATGTTGCCTGAGATACGCGTTAAAGAACATACCTGATAATATATTATGATTTAGGATAAAGAGTAAACCTAAATTAATTATAAGGAATATTGGGTAGTATGTTCTTATGAGTACGAGTGAGATAGAGCATGGATTAGACATAGTCATTGTCCCTAGTCCGAGAGTATGGATTGGACATAGTCAATTGTCACTAATCCGGGAGTATGGATTAAGACATAGTCAGTTGTCCTTAATTCGGGAGTATGGATAGGACATAGTTATTTTTCATTAATCCGAGAGTTTGGATTTAGACATAGACATTTGTCCCTAGTCTGAGAGTACGGAATGGGCACAATTATTGATCCGAGAGCATGGATTAGATCCGAGAGTATGGATTAAGTAAAGAGGTAAAGTTTAAGGTCTGAGAGTATGAATAGTGTCGTTGGGAGGAACGACGGGGTAGGGTAAGAGTTGCTTATATATATGGTGTATATTTTGTGAGTTCTAAATTATATATATGATATAACATTGTGGGATTGATATCCCTATGTACTCACCAGGTTTCCCAACCTGTCCCACTCAAGTTTATTTGTATCACAGGTGTCGATATGAAGTTACATTACACTGAGAGATTAAGGAGATGTAAATCACTAGTGTTAATGAATGTAAGTTCTGTTTATGCTTATGTTTCTATATTGACGATGACATCCGAACGTTTTAAAATGAATAAAATATATTTCTTCGGAAATGCTTTGATAATGTATTTATCATGTTTTTCTGGGAACAAATTCTGCAACACTTTTCTTTAAAAGGTTACTCTGATTTTCAAACAAAGCATTAACAAATCGGTCTTTTCTGGCCGTAAAAATGGGGATGTCAGAACGGTATTCATAGATATCATGAACAGGGTGTGCAGACTGATGCTAGGCCGCTTACTGATTGCATTTATTGATTTTACCTTTGTCAATTCTAGTTAGATTAAGGTGTCTAAGCCAATAACTAAATTAGTATATTCTTAAAATGAAAGCAAAGTTCTTTGTGGGTTGCCCTCAAAACTAGTAAATAAGAAGAATTGCATCTGGAGAATGAGGATAATTTGTTCGTCTAATATATGAATAATAAATTAATTGAAAAATAAAATAAATGGTTATTAATATATTATATGATTAATATATTAATTACAAGTAGTGATTATTAATTTAGAATTAATAAGAAATTAATTTTGGGATTAATTAAATTAATTCGAAGTGTAGGGACTAAAGATGACATTGTTCAAAAGTTGATCAATGAAGAGTACTAGAACCTCCCTCTTGGGGACGGTTTTGTAAAAGCTTCTAAGGCTTCTTGGAAGCCTTGGAGAGTAAGGAAAAGAGATTGGATACTTGCCTAATTTGAGATATTATTATTATATTAAAATCAGAGTTATCCAAGGATTCCACATTAACCTATAATAACCCCTTAATCCTTCATATTTTCGGCCAACTTTCTAAGAGTCATATAGTCGAAAATTCACTCCCCTCTCCTCTCTCCTCCTGTGTTCTTGTTGTTAGGGTTTGGGTACAAACCATTAGAGGCATCATCTATTTGGTGCTAGTCTTTCAAGGATTTACAACTACAAGGATTGGTTTGATTTGTTTGGAATAACAAATCAAAAGGTATGTAATCTTAACTTTACAAATTTTGAATTGCACTAGGCGTAAGATAGTTTAGTTGTTCATTGTATGTTGCTATCAAAGTGTATGACATAGATATTTCATAGGATGCATGTACCCTATTAATTGTTAATTGTTTTCCGAATTGTATAAATTTGTTTTCTATGAAACCCAACAGTGGTATCAGAGCTTTGGCTTGTCAAACATTAATTGCACATGAGTTGAGTCGAACTAAACCTGTTTTTTCGATATCTACTGATCTCACGACGTGACGATATGTCTGTCACGACGTGAGATCTGATTTTCCAGATTTTTGATAATTATCACCTTAATCATATTTTTGGTGTTATTTTTGGTAATTATCCTGTATTAATTCTATTAGATTCTGAATTTTGAATGTCTTATGTGATAATCCATAAAATCCTAAATAATAGGAGATATCCTTAATTGATATTTTTTAATTAGATAAATTAAATTGAATTATCTCTTATGAATTTAATAATTAATTTAATAGTAATGTAATTAAAAGATAGTTATAAATTCATAATATGTTTAAATTTATTAATTAATTATATGATAATTTAGATAATTAATATTTAAACGTTGTGTTTTCAAAGGATTTAAAATACACCCCATACTATATACTCCCTCCGCCCCATATTAATAGTCCATGTTTCCTTTTTGGTTGTCCCAAAATATTAGCCTACTTCTAAAAATAAATATCACTTTTACCAAAATACCCCTCAATTAATTAGTTAAACTACCATAGAATTAAATGCAACTATAATGGAATTAAATGCAATAAAGGGGTAAAACTGTCTTTTCATTTAATAAAGTTAGTTGTAATTAATGTTTTTCTTAATCTATGTGATTTTGGTATGTGGAAAATAATTTTGGGACGTAGAGAGTATGTGAATAAAAGGGTAATTCATTATATGTATAAGACGACTCACTCAAATCAATAGCATACCTCATTCACGAAGCCATACTCTAAGAGAGGTATATGAACGAGTGTCCACTCTCACCCACCACTCCCTTGTATAGTGGAGGGTTGTTATCCGAAGGGGTTTGATAGAACATAACCTCTAAAAGTATGATTATATAAAGTAACTAAACACTTTTATAAATCCTAACTCTAGTTACTTTAGGACAAAATGTGAAATGTATGCTAATCCATGAAAATGCACATCATTCTTTATAAGTTGTTAGTAAAGTGTGTGTGATTAACCAGAACACTAATTTGGTACTATAAAGTTGAGTGATGGACAAATCAAAAATTATCATTGTTAGTGGAGCGTGTGTGGTTAAACGACAAATTAACTTGAGATGATAAATGACATCGATGTTATCAAGCGGGTTTGCATAGTTATTCACATCTTATTTGTGATCATCGGTATCCCATTCACAAATTGAAGAGCATAATCTGAGATTAAACATGCCAATGATAAGATTCAATGAATCTCAAAAGATATAGGAATTTAATGATTGGAATTGGTAAATTTGTATTACCTACCTTAATAAATTCGTAATTAGATTACGGCATCCCTTTTCTTTGTTGTGAATTGTATTTAGGATCATAGCCTTGAATATTCATTTTGGGTTAAAATATTAAGGATTTATATCACTAATTAAAAACTATGTCTCTTTGTAGATGGCTGGAAATGGTGATCGCGTTACTACTCAATCCACCCCCTCAAACTCTAACTTCTCCATTCTCTCGATTTGGTCAAATGAAAAGTTGAGTGGTCCTAACTACATGGACTGGATGAGGAACTTGAAGATAACTCTTTGTTACGAGGAAAAAAAATATGTCCTCAAAAAGCCTTTTGTTGAAATCGATAATTCCACCGCTACTCTTAAGGAAATCTCTTCCTGAAACAAACATTCTGATGACGCCACAAAGGTTGCTTGCATCATGGTGGCTTCTATGGCACCTGAGTTGGCCAAGTTCTATGAGGAGTATTGGCCATATAAGATGAGTCTTGATCATGATGGAAAGTTCCACAAGAAGTCCAGACGACAACGCTATGAAGTGGTCAAGTCTCTTATGGCATGCAAGCTCATGGAAGGAGAATTGGTTTGTGCTCACGTACAGAAAATGCAAAGGTATGCCGAGCAACTCCAGAGGCTCAACGTATCATTCGGCGAGGAGTTGGCCTTTAAGATGGTCCTTAACTCCTTGCCTTCTAGTTATGATCAGTTCGTTTTGACTTATCATTTGAACAACACGGAGATGACATTGAACCAAATCCATAATTTGTTGCAAACTGCTGAGTCGGGGATGAAGAAAAATCATGCTCCTAACGCAACAAATGCTCCTGTCCTAGACATTGGATCTAGAAAAGGGAAAAAGTGGAAGGCTCCTTCCCAATCCAATAGGAAAGGGAAGGCCCATGTTGGAGGGTCTAGAAGTGTGTCGAAGACGAAGCCCAACGTCGATGTTCATGCAATCAGTGATCTAAAAGAGGCTACTTGCTTCTATTGTGGCGAAAAGGTTCATTGGAGAAGAAGCTCCCCTAAATACTTGCAGAACTTGAAGGATGGAAAAATCAAGGCGTCGTCGTCAGGTATATACACTATCCAAGTCAATAATACACAACTTCCTCATTCTTGGGTTCTTGATACAGGATGTGGCTTCCATATTTGATCTGACTTGTAGGGATTAAGAGAAAGTGAGGAAGTGGAGCATGGAAGAATAAACCTGATCATGAGGAATATGCGATCTTCACCTGTTACCAACATTGGGATGTATAAACTTATGATTAATAGTGATGTTAGGATTGACTTATTAAATTGGTTCTACTCATAAAAAATGACACGAAACATTACTTCTTTTCATGCATTGTTTAAACAAGGTTTTAAATACTCTTTTGATAATGGTATTTGTTCTATTTCTGCTTTTAAAAGTGGTGTTTTTATGTTCAAAGCTTTACCTTGTTGAGAGAAAAACTTTTGATAAACCCTTGAACAAACGTTATTACAAGATAATAGTTACGGAATAAGTTAATCTCAAGGATCAAGTTAGCTCAACAATTATAAGTTAGAAGTGTTAGATAGTTAATTGCGGAAATGTAAAGGAAATATAAATGACAACAAGTTATATCAAGTATACACCAAGCTAATTCATAACAAGGTTTGCATTCAAACACAAGTTAGTAAATGTGAACAACTTAAGGTGAAGAGGAACTCGGTTTATCAGAAGATAATAGATAGATAAGAATGATATTTGTATTGCAATGAAATTTCAGAAAGATCGTGAAGAGATGTGTAATATTACATGAAGTTGGAGACTCTATTTATAGAGTCTCAAAAGTTGCATATTGAGATAAAGAGTATTAAACAACTGACTTCAGTGACCACCAAGGGTTCACGGGATAATACAATGAGTGTATGCTAAGTCAGTAAAGACAAAAACAAATCTTCATGCAATCTTTAACTATGGCAGAAGATGCAGTTGCGGTAGTAGATGCGGCTGCAGTTCACTTGCGGTTCAACAAAAGCTTTCCTCTTGTGGTAGACTAAAACTCTTACTATGGTATCAATTCTCACTGCGGTATCAGCAACTTATCAAACTGCGGTTCCTTTAGCTAAAGAGGGTCACTTTTTTATCAACAATTTCCCCCAAAGTGACCTCTTCAACTTTCTTCTTCACTTGTTAAGCTCTAGGAACTTGATTAAGATCCACCAGAATTTCCTTGCTTCACATAGCCAAAGGATTCTTCTATTTATCTCAAACTTCACTTCATCTGTTGTATTCTTCGATCTTTGAACCGAGGCCAAGGTAGTATCTAGTTGCTTCTTGGTCAACCGATACATTGCGGTCACCGGTATAAAGTACTTGAGACCATTTTAAGCTTTCCTGTATACGACTCCTAACTCCGGAAAATTTGTTGCTCCGAGTGACATATCTTGAAAACCTTTAGTAAAGCTTGGTGCGGTCTCTAAGTCAGGAAAGTTGAACTTCTTGGCAAGAATCGGGTGAATTTCAGCATCATTTTTCCTGAAATCGCATACTAAAGTCTTAAGAATTTTCACAGGCTTTCCACACGCAATCTTCATCTTTGGGTGTTTGTGACAACCTGAAATTTCTATTCTTTACAACCATTCACTTCAATAGAAGTCAGAATTGTTTCTGCTAACTGTTAAGCTTTCTGGAGTCAGTTTAAGTGTTTAAATCTTAGTACTTCAGGAGATAACTGGAGAGAGGATACCCTAGGGTTTATTGTGTAGCAATAAAGTCTCAAAACTCCAAGAGTTTGGAGTTGACGGCCCAAACATGGTCTTTACGGCCGTAAACCCCAAGGGGTATAAATATGACACTTAGGATTGAAAGGACTTAGGACTTAGGACTTATATTCTGTTAATTGTGTATCTATATAGATATAGTTATATAAGTAGGATTGAAAGGACTTAGGACTGATAGCTCACTCTACCTCCTGTTCCTCGTTTGGTTGTGGACTTAGGGTATCGGTTATTTGTCCGAAGGTCGTTTCAATCCTAGTTATATATTATGTATATGTATATAGATATAAAAGTTCCTTCTTTCTATTCAATACCTTTGGGTAGCAAAGTTATACAAACATGTTCATACATACAAACATCATTACTAGTAAACTATTATCGGTATAGTTTAGGAAGTTACTAATACTATTACTAGAACAATGAAACATACAAGGAGTCAGTTCATACATACATGCTATACAGAGAGAGAACACACAATACAGCTAGTACACACTATACATTACAATACAGCTAGTACATACTATACATTATACAAGGGAACATACTATTGTGAAAATCAGAGAGAACATACATACATACTAGATAGAGAGAGAACATACAATACAGCTAGTACATACAATACATATATAAGTACATTACACAGTTATGTGACCCACGTAACGGGGCATGGCATCACCTGTCATGGCTCGTTTTGTATCCAGAATCTCCTTAAATGGAGAGCGTTCAGTTTGTGTATAGATCTATATTGGATTGACTATCCTACACCTTGTTGCTCGCTACAGTGGGACTTGCAAGTCTACGGGTGCCAAACGTCATTCCTTCCGACGTCTTACATCGTCGTGTTACTAGTCGGTAGTATGGTACAGGCCGATCACATAATACTTTAAATGACAAATGGTTTAAGGTAGTTAGTACAGCAGTAGTTACTTAATACAATACTACAGTACTATTTTATTTCCCCATTGCATTCACTTTGTGATCTTCACACAAAGAACAGTAATGCAAAAGCTATATTTTTGGTTAATGATCGTCAGATTTGGGAAAATACATACTCTTACAAGAGTCTTACATACAAACAGTTGATGCCTTGGTAGAAGGCTACTTTTAGTAGAAAAACATAGGGTTTTCTAGAAGATTCAAATATTTTACAAACATTCACAAACTTTTACAAACATACACAAACTTTTACAAACTTACACATCACATACTTACAAACACTTTCATACAAACACAGACACTAAAATACTTATGATCTCACCAGCTTTAAAGCTGATACTCTCTTTCAAAATAGCTTGTATTCTCATGTCACTAGTAGACAGGTACCGGTGCCAGGTTTTGAGAAGATGGAGCTCGTTCAAGACTCATCTTTTATTTTGATTCATATTTTTGGTGTCTATAAACTTGACAGAACACACTTGTATTAAAATTATATTATTAATGTAATGGATGATGTTGTTGCTTGTTTACTACTATTCATTGTTGTGATACTGTACATGACGTCCTCCACCCCGAACGATTACGCCGTTCCGGTTTTGGGGTGTGACAGATTGGTATCAGAGCATTGTTTATAGTGAATTGAGTATATCAACCCATAAAAGATATACAGTCTATAAATACAATGGGATTAAAATACTCTGACCAAGAGTTTATACTTTTAAATAATAAAATATTTAACTAAGTATACATGCCCGCATTCATACTAAAATCAGTGTCACTAGGACAGAACAAAAGTATTACGATTGTTGGGCAGCACAAGTAGACTTAGAGACATATAGTCAAAGCTGGGAAGATATAGCCTGATCAACTATATTATCTGAGGATTGACTAGCATGTGCCTAAGTGTGGTTGTGAGGTTGCAACAAGTCTAAAAACTTACCAACACTACTACAATGAAAACATTAGAACAGAACATAAACCGAAAATACTATAGGAGTATTTTGTGTTACTATAAATTACTTATATGCTTAGTTCTTATACCCCTTTTCTCGCGTGGATTTCATGGCCGGATTCCATATCCTCGGAGACCCGTACTATCCCAACCACGACAATGATGGATGGCTTGGAGAAGAACCAGAGGATGATCACCTAATCCCTTTGGATGATCACTATGCTGAAGGTTTTTCTGATGGTTCTGACTCAGAGCCAGAAGTCAACAACCTACCCCTAGCTGCTCAAGACCCAAATCCTTACCCTCATCCAGCATTTCAAGGACTCACACCTTTGTGGGCCACAAAATTGAACAGGTGGAGTCAGGAACAGGGTCAACCCATGCCCTGCAATGGAGACAGAAGCTTTTACAACATCACCGAGGGAGGTTCAGCTGATCGTGTCCTACCTATTATGGTCTGTAGGATTTCTCGGAACGTCGAGCAAGGTCGAGCAACTATCGACCGAGTCGTGGAGATTGACGCCAACTCTGGCGTTAATACAGTTCTCATTCTTCAGCTAGAGTCCACTCATGAAAGGACTCAAGTCCACAATGGAGCCCTGCAAAGAGAACTTTCTGAAACCCGAGCTGAAGTCAGGGAACTTCGAGCTCAGCAAGTAAGATCCGAAAGACGCATGAGAGACATAGAACGCCTTCTGTCAGAGTGAAGAACTCACTCTAGTAGTTCTCGTCGCCGATAGAGTCTCCTCGACTTCTCTATTGGATATAACCTAGTTATGTAAAAACTCTAGTCTAATTTCCTATTGTTGTAAATCTTAGACCTGTTAGGTCTTGATTAGGTCGTAGATCTGTCAAAATTTTCCCATCTTGGTATGATGTAAGACCTACTCCTAGGTCATTTTTCCCGAACTGGTCACATCTGTAAATACCAGTATTGTTGACAGATATCTAATCTCATGGAAATTATTATCCAAATGCTATCATCTGTTAGTACTAGATCTGCATTCAATTATGATATTCAATTGTGCTGTTGGACTATGGAGAGTTAGTCCATGAGGCATTCTCATCAAATTCTCCCTATTAAATTCTTATCAACATCTTCATCTTTGTAAACTTATAGTTGAAAGATGCCTCCATGTCGATCATCGAGACACGATCCTCCGATAACTGCAACACCACCTGCTCCTCAAATCGATACGGCAGCTCGGAAACGCCTGTTCATTCGACCCATGGTGAAGCTCCTGTGCGCTAGAGAGAGTGCTCCTACAAGGACTTCACCAGCTGCAAGCCACTGTCCTTTAAAGGGATTGGCGGAGTCATTACCCTCTCGTAATGGTTCGAAAAGACAGAGTCGATCTTCGAGATCTGCTCGTGCCCGGAGGGAAGCAAAGTCAAATTTGCTGCATGCACCTTCGAGACAAAAGCCCTGACATGGTGGAATAGCCATGTCAAGTCACTATCTCTAATAGTGGCAAATGTTATGGGCTGGGAAGCTCTAAAAGGGCTAATGATTGAGGAATACTGCCCGAGGGGCGAAATCCAAAAGCTGGAGCAGGAACTGTGGAGCCTAACCATGAAGGGCTCCGACATAGTCTCCTACAGCGCCAGGTTCTGTGAACTGGTGGCCCTCTATCCCAACATGGTTCATAAAGAGGGAAAGAAGATAGTGAGATACATATGGGGGTTGGTGCCTCTATTTCAGGGGAATGTGTTAGCTTGAAACCCCACCACATTCGATAGTGCCAAGCGGTTGGCACAAAGACTCATTGACCATGGGGTCCGAACCCCATCAGCAACAACAACAACCCTAGCCATCTCGGAACCCTCCAAAACCGTTGATTCCAAGTGGAAGTTCTGGGATGACAAGAAGAAGAAAAAGGCTGCCAAAAAGCAGCATGTCGTGGCAGTTCATGCTGCGATAGCACCTGCGGCTGCTGCTTCGGTAAGGCAGTATACTGGAAGTTTGCCTAAGTGCAACCAGTAAAACTTCCACCACATTGGACCCTGTCGTGAAATGCAGTGCTCTAACTGCAGCAGGACGGGGCACACAGCTCGCTTCTGCAAGGCTCCAGCAAAACCAATCACCCAAGTCCCCGGCGCTTGTGTGGGCCAAGCTTGCTATGGTTGTAACGAGGTGGGCCACTACAAGAGGAACTGCCCAAAGGAAGGGAATGCCGGCGGAGTGGGAAGGGTTCTGGCCATAGTCCACGAGGAGGCGGTTGCCGACCCCACAGTGGTCACTGGTACGTTTCTCCTCGATAACTCTTATGCATGTATACTGTTTGATAGTGGAGCGGAGAGAAGTTTCGTGAACCAAAAATTTGCTCATTTACTTAAGCAAAAATCACGAGCACTAAAAGAACCGTTCACTGTAGAAATGGCTAATGGAAAGACGGAGAGCACTAGCAGTATATTCATAGGGTGTACCCTAACGCTAGATAGCCATTCATTTTCGATCGACCTCATGCCGGTCTCAATTAAAAGTTTCGGCGTCATTATCGGCATGGACTGGTTGAGTCTACATCGTGCCGACATCATGTGTTATGAAAAGGCGGTTCGCCTTAATCTGCCGTCTGGCGAAACTCTGGTCGTTTATGGCGACAAACCCGGCACGAACCTTCGTATCATTTCGAGCATTCAAGCCCAGAAAATCTTGCGAAAGGAATTCCGTGCATTCCTTGCTCATGTGGTCGATGTGAGCCATGAAACGAAAGATATTCAGAACATTCCAGTAGTACGCGACTTTCCCGACATCTTTCCAAAAGAACTCCCAGGATTACCTCCGCAGCGTCAAGTTGAGTTCAGAATCGACTTAGTTCCAGGGGCTACCCCCGTAGCCAAATTGCCCTATCGTCTAGCACCTGCAGAGATGTAGGAACTGTCCTATCAACTTAACGAACTGCTCAGCAAGGGCTTTATAAGACCAAGCTTCTCACCCTGGGGAGCTCCAGTCTTGTTCGTCAAGAAGAAAGACGGATCGTTTCGTATGTGCATCGACTACAGGGAGCTCAACAAACTAACCGTAAAGAATCGTTATCCACTGCCTCGTATAGACGATTTATTTGATCAACTGCAAGGGGCGAACTTCTTTTCAAAAATCAATCTAAGATCCGGATATCACCAACTACGAGTGCTAGGGGAGGATGTTCCGAAGACAGCCTTCCGAACTCGTTATGGGCACTACGAATTCGTAGTGATGTCGTTCGGATTAACAAACGCGCCCGCATTATTCATGGATTTAATGAATAGGGTGTGTCGTCCTTACTTGGATTAGTTCGTCATCGTCTTCATCGATGACATACTTATCTACTCTCGTAGTAAGGAGGAGCATAGTCAACATCTGCGACAGGTCTATGCGAAGTTCTCGAAATGCGAATTTTGGATCCGAAGAGTCTAATTCTTAGGGCACGTGGTTAGCGAAGAGGGAATACACGTGGACCCTTCCAAAATCAAAGCTATCGAGAGCTAGTCAGCACCGAAGACGCCTACTGAAATTCATCAATTTCTAGGCCTCGCTGGCTACTATCGCAGGTTCATTCAGAACTTCTCCCGAATTGCGAAACCTCTTACTACACTGACACAGAAAGGCGTGGCCTTTGACTGGGAAGAGAAGCAGGAGAGAGCATTCCAAACGCTCAAGCAAGCCTTGTGCATCACACCAATACTATCCCTCCCCGAAGGGATAGAAGACTTCGATGTCTATTGCGATGCGTCAAATCAAGGGCTCGGCTGTGTTCTGATGCAACGAGGTAAGGTCATCGCCTATGCCTCGAGACAGCTGAAGACACACGAGGTCAACTACACCATTCACGATCTTGAGCTAGGAGCAGTTGTGTTTGCTGTGAAGATCTGGAGACACTACCTGTATGGTACAAAAAGCACTATCTTTACAGACCACAAAAGCCTACAACATATATTCGACTAGAAGGAGCTCAACATGAGACAACGACGGTGGGTCGAGCTACTCAGTGACTACGAATGCAAAATTCGTTATCATCCGGGTAAAGCCAATGTAGTAGCTGACGCCCTAAGTCGGAAAGAATACTCTGGTCGTAGAGTCAAATCATTGACTATGACTATCCATTCACACTTGTCTACACAAATTAAGGAGGCTCAGCGCGACGCTTCGAAACCTGAAAATGTGGCGGGTGAATCCCTGAGAGGGATGGATAAGAACTTGGAAGTCAAGGGTGGCAGAGCCTTATATCTCATGGATCGGATCTGGACACCGAAACACAGTGGTTTCAGAGACTTGGTCATGAACGAGGCGCACAACACTCGTTATTCCGTCCACTCAGGTTCAGATAAGATGTATTTGGATCTTAAAAAGCTATACTGGTGGCCTAACATGAAAGCAGAGATTGCTACCTTCGTGAGTAAATGCCTTACTTGCGCCAAGGTCAAGGTTGAATACCAGAAACCCTCAAGTCTACTACAACAGTCGGAGATACCAGAATGGAAGTGGGAGCGGATCACTATGGACTTCATAACCAAGTTGCCCAAGACAACGGGTGGACTTGATACCATATGGGTCATCGTCGACAGATTGACCAAGTCCGCACACTTCCTGCCTATCAAAGAAACAGACAAGATGGAGAAGCATACAAGAACCTACATTCGGGAGATTGTACGACTGCACGGTGTTCCTATATCTATTATCTCGGACAGAGATAGTAGATTCACTTCGAGGTTCTGGCAGTCGCTACAAAGTTCCCTAGGAACTAGGCTGGACATGAGTACAGCCTACCATCCACAGACCGACGGACAAAGTGAGAGGACTATCCAAACCTTAGAAGATATGTTGCGAGCCTGTGTGATCGACTTTGGGAAAGCATGGGATACTCATTTACCCCTTGTCGAATTTTCCTACAACAACAGTTATCACACGAGCATAAAGGCTGCTCCATTCGAGGCCCTCTATGGCCGAAAGTGCAGATCCCCTCTGTGCTGGGCTGAGGTGGGTGATACCCAGTTAGCTAAAGGATGAGTTTCTAACATCACTCTCACAGGTCCGGAGATCATACGGGAAACGACAGAGAAGATCGTTCAGATTCGTGAACGATTGAAAGCCTCTAGAGACCGACATAAAAGCTACGCAGATAAACGAAGGAAACCGTTAGAATTCCAGGTGGGCGACCGTGTTCTATTGAAGGTATCACCCTGGAAAGGCTTGATACGCTTCGGAAAGCGTGGAAAGCTAAATCCAAGATATATAGGGCCTTTCGAGATTCTCGCTAGAATAGGCCCTGTAGCTTACAAACTTAACTTACCCCACGAGCTCAGTAACATACATTCTACTTTCCACGTCTCGAACTTGAAAAAGTGTCTGTCCGACGAGACTCTTGTAATCCCACTCGACGAGTTTACAAAGCCGTATCCCGATAGTGAACGTTCGCTGGAACGCCAAGCGAGGACCTGAGTTCACTTGGGAGCGAGAGGATCAGATGATACTAAAATATCCTCGTCTTTTTACTTAGTTATTTGTGACTACTTATTTGCTTAAACTCTAAATTCGGGACAAAATTCCTTCTAACGGGGGGATGATGTGACAACCCGAAATTTCTATTCTGTACAACCATTCACTTCAATAGAAGTCAGAACTGTTTCTGCTAACTGTTAAGCTTTCTGGAGTCAGTTTAAGTGTTTAAAGCTTAGTACTTCAGGAGATAACTGGACAGAGGATACCCTAGGGTTTATTGTGCAGCAATAAAGTCTCAAAACTCTAAGAGTTTGGATTTTCCGGCCCAAACATAGTGTTTACGGCCGTAAACCCCAAGGGGTATAAATATGACACTTAGTCATATTTATCACTTTTTCACACTTTCAAGAACTAGAACTCGAAATCCTCTCAAGTATCATCCGATTTTCCTTCTTGATCTTCAACTTTGTAAGTGTTTCTTGCCCTAATTAGTTGATATCTTACTTAATCTAGTGATCTAACATGATTTCATCCATGAAATCATTCCATTTGTGTAGATCTTCAAGTGTTCTTCATTTCACGAAGAACATCAAGAACACACACTAGTGTTCTTGGACTTTTAACACCCTTTCAAGCTCCTTTATTGTAAGTACTCTTACCCTAGTGTATTATAAGGCTTGTTACACTTCTTATTCAACTAGAAAACACAAAGAAAATCAAGATCAAAGGTGTTTACGGTCAAGGCATGTCCTTGAACCGTAAACCCTAATGAAAGGGCCATTGTGTATCCTAGTCCCTTACCAAGCCTAGGATACTAGTCTAGATCACATCCTTGAAGTGCTTAGGACCTTAAACATCAAAAAGACCAAGAACCATTAGAGTTTACGGCCGTAAACTCATGGAGAAATGGTCCATGGGCCGTAAACTCCATAAAGGGGTGAAATGGTGCCATAATCACTTCCTAAGGCTTAGACTTGAAGTAAGGATGCTTCATTATGACTTTTAGGACTTCAAAACACAAACTGGTAGAAGTACCATGGGTTTACGACCGTAAACTCATGGGTTTACGACCGTAAACTCCAAGGGAGTTGGTCCCAAAACCGTAAACTCATAAAGAGTTTACCCTTGGACACTAAACTCAAAAGCCAAGCCCTACAACCCTTAGATGCAATCCTTGATATTTATAGCACTTGAATCAAGTGTTTTTCATGTCCTAGGATGTCTTAACTTGGTTAATTAGTTGTTTAATGACTAATTGAATACATATATGTGTTATTATATGTTAACTAGGATCCTTGTGTGTGCTCAAGTCTTCACTTGACACTTAGCATCCTATAACATCCGTTCATCCAAACCACTCACTACAGGTGAGTTCATACCCCTTAATTAACCTTTTAAATGTTTTTAAATGCTTTTATGGGGGGATACAAGTTTATCTATTTTAGTTATTATATCAATCACATGTGATTAATAATTACCAGACTAGTGGATTTCTTAGTTTTCAAACTGTGTTATCAAACAAACTACTTCAAACTGTTTTATAAAATCCTTTACATATCAAATGCTTTTATCAAACTCTTTTACATGTCAAATACTTTTATTAAAATCTTTTAAACTTATATTCTGTTAATTGTGTATCTATATAGATATAGTTATATAAGTAGGATTGAAAGGACTTAGGACTGATAGCTCACTCTACCTCCTGTTCCTCGTTTGGTTGTGGACATAGGGTATCGGTTATTTGTCCGAAGGTCGTTTCAATCCTAGTTATATATTATGTATATGTATATGTATATAGATATAAAAGTTCCTACTTTCTATTCAATACCTTTGGGTAGCAAAGTTATACAAACATGTTTATACATACAAACATCATTACTAGTAAACTATTATCGGTATAGTTTAGGAAGTTACTAATACTATTACTAGAACAATGAAACATACAAGGAGTCAGTTCATACATACATGCTAGACAGAGAGAGAACACACAATACAACTAGTACACACTATACATTACAATACAGCTAGTACATACTATACATTATACTAGGGAACATACTATTGTGAAAATCAGAGAGAACATACATATATACTAGACAGAGAGAGAACATACAATACAGCTAGTACATACAATACATATATAAGTACATTACATAGTTATGTGAGCCACGTAACGGCGCATGGCATCACCTGTCATTGCTCGTTTTGTATCCAGAATCTCCTTAAAAGGAGAGCGTTGAGTTTGTGTATAGATCTATACTAGATTGACTATCCTAAACCTTGATGCTTGCTACAGTGGGACTTGCAAGTCTACGGGTGCCAAACGTCATTCCTTCCGACGTCTTACATCGTCGTGTTACTAGTCGGTAGTATGGTACAGGCCGATCACATAATACTTTAAATGACAAATGGTTTAACGTAGTTAGTACAGCAGTAGTTACTTAATACAATAGTATAGTACTATTTTATATCCTCATTGCATTCACTTTGTGATCTTCACACAAAGAACAGTAATGCAAATGCTATATTTTTGGTTAATGATAGTCAGATTTGGGAAAATACATACTCTTACAAGAGTCTTACATATAAACAGTTGATGCCTTGGTAGAAGGCTACTTTTAGTAGAAAAACATAGGGTTTTCTAGAAGATTCAAACATTTTACAAACATTCACAAACTTTTACAAACATACACAAACTTTTACAAACTTACACATCACATACTTACAAACACTTTCATACAAACACAGACACTAAAATACTTATGATCTCACCAGCTTTAAAGCTGATACTCTCTTTCAAAATAACTTGTATTCTTAGGTCACTAGTAGACACGTACCAGTGCCAGGTTTTGAGAAGATGGAGCTTGTTCAAGACTCATCTTTTATTTTGATTCATATTTTTGGTGTCTATAAACTTGACAGAACACACTTGTATTAAAATTATAATATTAATGCAATGGATGATGTTGTTGCTTGTTTACTACTCTTCATTATTGTGATACTGTACATGACGTCCTCCACCCCCAAACGATTCCGTCGTTCCGGTTTTGGGGTGTGACAGTGTTTATCATCTTTGACTTGAAAAACCCCTGCAATCAGAAATATCTCCTCTGGGTTCATGCAGACGAAGTCAACCTGAGTTTTGATATAGTCATTCCCTCTTCTGGTCAGGGTATACTGAACAAAATTAGTCTTCATGAACTTCCTTACTATATAATTATTTACCCCTTCAGATCTATCAGTACACCAGATTTTTCCAAACTAAGAACCGTGCATGGCATGAAAGAGGCTCAAGCGTTCAAATTTCATTGGAAGTCTTCGAGCATCATGGAGATTGAGATCAAAGGGTTCAAAAATAGAGAAGTATTTTGAGTTGGGAGAGATGGGAATGTCCCAATAGCCATTAGAAGGCGGTTGAGCATAAGTAAGAGGGGGAACATAGTCTGCATCTAGAAGCCTGCAGGTTGTATTCCCCCAATAGTTTATCAATGTTTCATCAAAGGAGGTGTCAAACCCTTGCTCTTTCCATATTTCACCAGCAAACTTTGCAGCCCTCCAGTCAGGTTTTCTTTGGCGAGTGGCTGGGGAGTTATTGGAGTGATCAGAAGACATAAGTTATTCCTCTTCAATGGTTTTGGAGTGATGAGAAGTTGATTTTGATGGAGATTGCGGTGGAGATTGATGAGATTGAAGAGGAGACTTTTGTGGTGATTTTGGGGGAGAAGATCGTGGAGTAGGTGGTTTGTCGTGTTCTTTGGTAGGAGAAGATTGGATTCTTGGTGGTGTTTGATGTTGTTGAACAACAAAAGGGGTCTTTGAGTGTGACGGGCCATGGTCATGATGAAACTTTGGAGTGTCTTCACTTCCCCCTTTTGAGGAAGTAACTGATGGGTTTTGAGCATTCTAACACTTCCTAAGTGTACATGCAACCCTAATAACCTTGGATCTATGTTTGTCTAATTATCATGCAAAGTTGAATTCCAAGGTTATATTCCTATCTAGCATACATAGGGAACAAATTTTAACTTGCATGAAAGATAGAATAACTTACCTTGTTGTTGCTTATGATCCTTGAAACCTTGTGAGCCTAGCACCCCAAGTGTGATGCCTCAAATGCTTCACACAACACCAAATGCTTTTGGAGTAAACTTTTTAGAGAATATTACACTTGCAAAATTGGCTCTAGCCCTCTTGATTCTTGTGTGCAACCGATTTTGGTGGAGCATGGGTTCTTTATATAGTGTTGACACATCTAGGGTTACACCATGTAAACCCTAATGTGTCATGACTCTTCATTTCCATGACCCATGGGTTTGTAACTCCCATGGAGCATCCACGGAGCATCCTATGGGTTTAACCCAACTTGATAATCCATGGAGCCTCTTAGCCCACTATACAAGTTATGCATAATTTACATAATCAACCCATATATTTAATTAGTTATCTTTTGATCACTTAATTAATTCTAAATTAATTCTTGATCAAACTAATTAAATAATATTATTAATATATTAGAACTTATAATATATTAATAATCCACAAGTGTTATTTCTCTCATTTAGTCTATCCAATTGCATGGTGCCATGCAACCCAAATGGACCATGCCGGGTCGGGTCAAGTACATACCAGAAATAGTTATGGACTTAGACACCTTATCCAACAGTCTCCCACTTGGATAAGTCTAATAACTATAACTGTAATACTTTAGGAACCGAACGGCAATCGTAGCTCTTTCAAGGTCTCTCGGAACTGAGAAGATGATGATACGCCATTTAAGATAAGTGATCATATAATCCTCTATTCGAGATATCAGTCGGACAAATACATGGAACAATGTCTTACTTATTGTCCAACAGTTTGTTTCCCGATTTCTGATTTGTTTGACAAAGAACTTAATTGAACACATCAACTTAGTTCTGACCGGGCCCGGTACATAGGTCAAAACAAAATCATCGAGGGGCCCAGATATCAGCTTCTAATCCAAGAAGGAACAGATAAACTTCGACTAATATGTTTGTTCTACCACTCATTGAACTATACACAAGAGCACGTTTTATAACATCGAGTTACGAATGCATTTTCGTACAATCAATGCATAACCAACTCATAAGTAACAAATCATATCTCTAGGTTCGAATAATATGATATACCAAACATAATTATTCTGGAAGTCAAAACATGCAAAAGAAATATAGTAAACGATCGACAAGAGATAGCAACACTTTACTCATAAATAAAACACCTTTTATTCATCATCTAATGTCAATTACACTTTACAAATTTCAAGGTTATATAACTACTAAATCTAATATCATCCTTCATCCCTATGCTCCGAGCATGCTGGAGATGCTTAACCCGAGTCAGTCCCTTCGTGAGGGGATCTGCTGGATTCTCATCCGATGATACCCTCTTTGCCACGAGGAGTCCTTCTTCTATTCGATGTCTGATGAAATGGTATTTTTTGTCGATGTGTGTGGATCTCCTGTGATCCCTTGGTTCCTTGGCTAAGGCAACAACACTTTCACTATCACAGAAAATTTCCATTGGCTCTTTAATAGCTGGTACAACTCCAAGGTCTCCAATGAAGTTCTTCAACCATATCGCTTCCTTTGCTGCCTCGCTAGCTGCTATATACTCTGATTCGCAAGTTGAATCAGCCACTATCTCTTGCTTGGAGCTCTTCCAAGAAATTGCTCCTCCGTTTAGGGTAAAGACCCAGCCTGACTGAGAGCGGAAATTATCCCTATCAGTCTGGAAACTAGCATCACTATACCCTACAACTCTCAAGTCTTCACTCCCACCGAGGGTAAGGACCCAGTCCTTAGTCCTCCGTAGGTACTTGAGGATATTCTTTACCGCAGTCCAGTGTGCCTTGCCAGGGTTCCCCTGATACCTTCTAACCATGCTCAAAGCAAAGGCTACATTAGGTCAAGTACACGTCATAGCATACATGATCGATACTACAGCCGAAGCATAAGGTATTCGACTCATTTCTGTTATCTCAGCCTCAGTACTAGGGCTTTGTGTCTTACTCAATCTGGCGTTACTCTGGATGGGTAACTCTCCTTTCTTGGAGTCCTGCATGCCGAATCTCTTCAGCACCTTATCCAAGTAGGTACTCTGACTAAGTCCAACTAGTCTTTTACTCCGGTCTCTCAAGATCCTTATCCCTAGAATATAGGCAGCTTCTCCTAGGTCCTTCATAGAGAAACACTTCCCAAGCCAGGACTTAACTTCCTGCAGAGTTAGGATGTCATTTCCTATGAGTAGGATGTCATCTACATACAATACCAAAAAGCTAACTATACTCCCACTAGCCTTGACATATACACAAGATTCATCTTCACTCCTAGAAAAGCCAAATTCCTTGACTTTCTCATCAAAGCAAAGATTCCATCTACGAGGTGCTTGCTTTAACCCATAAATGGATTTCTCAAGCTTACACACTCTATTAGGGTACTCTGTATTGACAAAACTGTGACAACTGTGAATTCAGGTCATTCTCGGACTCATGCATCTTTATAATAACCATTCATGTACATCATGCCATGACCTAGTAGTATAAATTAGGTCAAAATCTTACATAAACTAGGATCCATCTAAGTCCTAGGACTAATATACTTGACACTTACGATTCTAGTAAGTTGCTTAACTACAATAGGAAATGCCAATGCTATAATTTGAATGAAACTTTCAAGCTTTGTTATAATTGAAAAAGGGTATAAAACCCTAAAAATAAATTAAAATATTCTAATTATACTTCATTATGATGATGAATATCAAACAATATTCCAAAAACCCTAAAGAGCCCAAAATCCAAATTTATAAATCTTAAAGCTTAAAAACTTTATAAAATTTGGCTATAAACTTCCTAATATCAAATTTTTATTAATCAAATTATGGATTATACCAATGAAATAGAAATATAATTTATCATGCATTAATCATAATTAATTAGTTAAAAACAAGACTTTTAAATAAATCAAATTGCTTAAAGAATCACTTTTATAAAAATTAGATTTTTATAAAAAAATGAAGAGGGATATTATTAATTTGAATTTTTGGAGAGAGAGGGCTCCTAACCCACTCAAAAACCGGCCATCTCCCCTCTCCCCATGCTCCCTCTTCCCAAAACTCAATCATTAGAACTTCTCCCTCACTCTACCTCTTCTCTCTTCACTCTCTCACACTCCACCCTCCTAACACACACAAACTCTCTTCCTCTCTCTCTCTAACTCACGAAATTCTCCCCATTCCTCTGCCAAATTTCGAGATTTAGAAGACCTTGAAGTATTCTTACTTCCCTCAAGATCAAAACCAAGGTAAACAACAACATCTTCTTCCATAGTTTCATGATTCTACTTCCTTTTCTTCTTAGTTTTCTCTTCTTTTCGGATTCTATGCCTTTCCATGGCTAGAAATCTTTATTTTCCCCTTGTGGTTTGTAGATTCTCACCATAACACAATGCATGTGTTTGAAATGGTGAAAATCCGGGATCAAACCCATGCAAGGAGTGAAAATGATGCACATATGTTCATGTGACTTAAAAAACAAGTATTACATCTTCTTCTCCATTTCTTTTGTGTTCTTGCATGGTCAAAAGCATTTAAACCATTTCTAGTACATCTTGGATGCTCATTCACTCCATGCATGTGCTAGAAATCGGACCTTATCAAAGGCATGCATGATGTTCTTGTCAAAATGTCCTAAGGATGCACTCAAAGCAAACATGCAATTTGCCAGATTACTTTGTTCAACGTTGAACGACCATAACTCGGTCATTTCTTAACCAAATCATGATATTCTTTTTGCATTGGATAGCTCCATGAGTTAACTTTCAAACCCAACTGGTCTTAATGTAAAATATTAAATATCCGATTTTTGGCAATTTTTACAAAATGGTTGCGCAAACAGCTCTTTTTCTATGATCACCATTTTTGCCTTGCATGATCAATGGCCTTAAACCCAACCATAAATCTGGGGAAAAATACTTTAGAAACTTAACATATCCAGTGAATGATGGCTGAAATTTTGTGGCTTAAAACCCCACAGAATGTGCTTCACAAATTCATGAACTTCAGCCACATTTACATCTCATGCACCATTGCATGCAACATTTCTTATCTTGTTTGGGTTCAATACCCCTATTTCCCTTCTGAATAAATTTCGAACATTTTTCCTTTTGAAAGCCCTCATATGCATGTGATAATCTATAAAATACCAAAAGCTTTTATTATTTCTTTGATTTATTAAAATTATTGCTAGAAACCAAGGGCATAAATCACATAAAATACTTCCAGAGGTCAATAAATCCGGAACAAATTCATGAATGACCCTTATGATGGATAATGACCCCTCACTAAATTTCATCAATTTTTGTTGGTGTTTGGTATGATTTTCAATTTTCTTTTTGTTAGGATATAATAAATCACAAAACCACTTTGGAGAGCGTGAAAATTTTATCTAACAACTTTCGCATACCTTACCTATGATGGATGACTCAGAAAAATAATTTCAACATTTTTCATCATGCCTTGCTATTTTTCCCAATTTTTGGTAATTATAATGGTTTAAAAATAGGAAAATATTTCTGATTATCCAAAATTAATGAAAATTTACCAGAACATCATGTTTTACAGTAGGAGGTTACATAAAAATTTTAAGGATTTTTCTCCACTGTAAACTATTTTTCTCTTAATTTCTAAAGTTAATTACACTTAAATACACATAAATACCCAAAACCGGATTATATAATATGAATACCACTTTTGATATTTTTCTCAGGTTATTTATACTGTAAGTGATGTTACAAAAAAATTTTGTAATTTATTTTAACTGTTTAATATTATTTCTTCAATTAAAGATTATTTAAAGGAATAAAACAAGGAAAAATAGAAATACCCAATGAAAAATATCTTTTATATTTTTCCCAGCCTATTTATGTATAATAACAGTTAAATAAAAAGTTTGGGTAATTTTGGAAACTGTTTTCTATTTATTTCAATTTTTATTGGAATAAATGCTCAAAAATCATAAAATATAATTAAACAGCTTGGAAATCCATT